>NC_142839.1:43451250-43765000 GCF_061612785.1 Hesperophylax consimilis | reverse complement strand
CAGCACGCTCGCCATGAGCCGTTCGCTCGCGCTCTCCAGATTCTGCTCTCAGCGCGTCAACATGTCGCAAATCAAACAAACCAAATTCGGATACAAAAGAATATCCAGACTAACGTCCGGATAATCACCATAAAATCATTGCCGTTCGACAAAGAATATAGTATAAACTCCTAGCCGGATTTCTCGGAGAACCTAAGCTTGTTCACTCATGTTCTGACGCGCTCCCTGCACGTGGGAAATTGCCGCCGCAAGTACACATCACCGATAGAAGACACTATGTAAGCTTGACCTTTCTACCCCCTATTCATGTGCTCTCGTGAACTCAGTGACGATTTCGTAACTTAAATTCAGAGAGAGAGAGAGATCACAATTACATAGGATTATACTTTGTACCTGTAATGTTTACAATGTCCCATATGTATAAGATGGGATTCTTTGTGAGGACCCCTTTGAATGTTGTAATATAGCCCTTTGCTATAATATAACGTTGAAACCTAATTCTTTTGTCTTTAATGAACCCCTCTCTCGCCCTGAATGATACTAGCAGAAGCTGATTGCTGACCCCACGCCTTGAGTAAGAATCGACATCATGGCTTTGTAGAGCTAATCCGAGGTAATGCTCAGGGACATGACCCCTGATGCCAACTATGTCGATCGACTTAATTCTAAATCCTACGTACATCACACTGTATTATTGCTCTGTCACCCATCGTGTATTGCACTGACACGGAGGCCTGTATTATGTTACTGGCGCCATTACATGGGGGCCTACTTATATTGCACTGGCGCCTCATACGGGGCCCCATTGCTGGATTACTACTTATATTGTATTGTATACATATACAGGATGTTAACAGATGTACTTGATTTACTTTAACCTGTGATTTCTGATACGTTTTTTACTCCAAATAAAGCCAGGAATTGCTGGTTAAGATACGTCCCTTAACGCCCTGTTAATTGTACTGATAAAAATTACTTCATTCAGTGATTTCGCATTTATATATATATTTTTGATGTTGTTTCAGTTCTTATTACAATGTATTGTTTTCATCAGATAAGGACTCATCCAACGAGGAGGAGCAGGATGAGAAGGAACCGGAAGAAGATGAAGACGATGAGTTGGTGAAGGCCATTAAGGCGGCTAAAGAGATACAGAGGGACCACCCGCCAGATATCCAGACAGAGGACTGCATCGTAGACCTGTGCTTTCACCCGGTGCACGACATCCTGGCCGTGGGCTCTATCACGGGAGACGTGTACATCTACAACTACAGCAATGAGGAGAACCAACTGATGGCTACGCACGAGCTTCACTCGAAGGCCTGCCGCGATATTGAATTCAGCCAAGACGGCAACACTCTGTTTAGCTGTTCAAAGGTATGGACTGAACCTATTACTCTTGTTATAGACTTCGCCTATCGCGTGCCAATAAATCTATGTGAAGCAATAATTATAATTTATAACAATTTGAGGTGAGGGACTCAAAAGGCCGGGCTCCAATATAAACCACCTATTAGGCCTCCATATCACAATAGTTGCTCCATCTACCCGCCAGCTATTGATTGATTTTGTAAAACAAAATTATTTAATTTTTACAGGATAAAAGCATAATGTTGACGGATATGGACACTGGGAAACTTAAAGGACTATATGAAAATGCTCACGATGATCCCATTTACTGCCTTCGAGTCATTACTGAAAACCTCATAGCTACAGGTAATATAATTATTACATAATGTATCTTATTGCGCTGTATAAATTATCCGTTTATTTTTATTATTATATTCACTCAATGGTAGAAATGTCACACAATGAATCACTCTTGATGATTGTCACGGGTACTAGTGGTATAGTAGGTGAAGAACACGATTATCTTGTTCAAAGGGAATCTGGGAGAGTGAATTTATGAATAAAATAACTCACTTACTCTCAAATAGTACAATTTGCTAATTTGATTAAATTGAGTATAACAAAAATATATGTAACTGCAATATAGGCAAGAGAGAGAGTGCAAATCATTTCAGATGAATTTATGTTAACATACGAAAATTATGGTAGTAGTGTTGTGATGGTAATCTTGAATCTTGTTGTCTCAATCCTCAGCTTCTTCCTGTGTGAGTCTTAAGGGTCAGTTCAGTGTTCATCCACAGCTCGCCGCGTCATTTCCAAAATTCGCACCGTCATGCCGAGCTACGGTGGTGTAGAATAGCGAAGTCCTCGTTCTTCAAACAGATGTGAATACAAAAAGATTACAATCTTTCCCAGAGTAACGTCCCCTGTCCAGTCCCTGAACGTCCTCCTTTTATGGATCCAAGTTGAACGATCACCGGGCATGTAGCCCCGGCGGGAGCGCAGGACTGCCCGCTACGGGGAGCCGCACTACTCACTCCGTTCGCCTTTTAAAGAACTTTCCTGAATGAGCTGGTTTGTTCGTAGCCTGATAATATCTATCATTTCGCTCGGCCGTTCAGAAGCCTTCAGCAAACTTTGCCTAGAGTTGAGATAGCATTGTAGTGTGCAGTATCTTGAGTTTTCCCAGAGTAACATCCCTGTCCAGTCCCTGAACGTCCTCCTTTTATGGATCCAAGTTGAACGATCACCGGGCATGTAGCCCCGGCGGGAGCGCAGGACTGCCCGCTACGGGGAGCCGCACTACTCACTCCGTTCGCCTTTTAAAGAACTTTCCTGAATGAGCTGGTTTGTTCGTAGCCTGATAATATCTATCATTTCGCTCGGCCGTTCAGAAGCCTTCAGCAAACTTTGCCTAGAGTTGAGATAGCATTGTAGGGGTGTGCAGTATCTTGAGTTTTCCCAGAGTAACATCCCTGTCCAGTCCCTGAACGTCCTCCTTTTATGGATCCAAGTTGAACGATCACCGGGCATGTAGCCCCGGCGGGAGCGCAGGACTGCCCGCTACGGGGAGCCGCACTACTCACTCCGTTCGCCTTTTAAAGAACTTTCCTGAATGAGCTGGTTTGTTCGTAGCCTGATAATATCTATCATTTCGCTCGGCCGTTCAGAAGCCTTCAGCAAACTTTGCCTAGAGTTGAGATAGCATTGTAGGGGTGTGCAGTATCTTGAGTTTTCCCAGAGTAACATCCCTGTCCAGTCCCTGAACGTCCTCCTTTTATGGATCCAAGTTGAACGATCACCGGGCATGTAGCCCCGGCGGGAGCGCAGGACTGCCCGCTACGGGGAGCCGCACTACTCACTCCGTTCGCCTTTTAAAGAACTTTCCTGAATGAGCTGGTTTGTTCGTAGCCTGATAATATCTATCATTTCGCTCGGCCGTTCAGAAGCCTTCAGCAAACTTTGCCTAGAGTTGAGATAGCATTGTAGGGGTGTGCAGTATCTTGAGTTTTCCCAGAGTAACATCCCTGTCCAGTCCCTGAACGTCCTCCTTTTATGGATCCAAGTTGAACGATCACCGGGCATGTAGCCCCGGCGGGAGCGCAGGACTGCCCGCTACGGGGAGCCGCACTACTCACTCCGTTCGCCTTTTAAAGAACTTTCCTGAATGAGCTGGTTTGTTCGTAGCCTGATAATATCTATCATTTCGCTCGGCCGTTCAGAAGCCTTCAGCAAACTTTGCCTAGAGTTGAGATAGCATTGTAGGGGTGTGCAGTATCTTGAGTTTTCCCAGAGTAACATCCCTGTCCAGTCCCTGAACGTCCTCCTTTTATGGATCCAAGTTGAACGATCACCGGGCATGTAGCCCCGGCGGGAGCGCAGGACTGCCCGCTACGGGGAGCCGCACTACTCACTCCGTTCGCCTTTTAAAGAACTTTCCTGAATGAGCTGGTTTGTTCGTAGCCTGATAATATCTATCATTTCGCTCGGCCGTTCAGAAGCCTTCAGCAAACTTTGCCTAGAGTTGAGATAGCATTGTAGGGGTGTGCAGTATCTTGAGTTTTCCCAGAGTAACATCCCTGTCCAGTCCCTGAACGTCCTCCTTTTATGGATCCAAGTTGAACGATCACCGGGCATGTAGCCCCGGCGGGAGCGCAGGACTGCCCGCTACGGGGAGCCGCACTACTCACTCCGTTCGCCTTTTAAAGAACTTTCCTGAATGAGCTGGTTTGTTCGTAGCCTGATAATATCTATCATTTCGCTCGGCCGTTCAGAAGCCTTCAGCAAACTTTGCCTAGAGTTGAGATAGCATTGTAGGGGTGTGCAGTATCTTGAGTTTTCCCAGAGTAACATCCCTGTCCAGTCCCTGAACGTCCTCCTTTTATGGATCCAAGTTGAACGATCACCGGGCATGTAGCCCCGGCGGGAGCGCAGGACTGCCCGCTACGGGGAGCCGCACTACTCACTCCGTTCGCCTTTTAAAGAACTTTCCTGAATGAGCTGGTTTGTTCGTAGCCTGATAATATCTATCATTTCGCTCGGCCGTTCAGAAGCCTTCAGCAAACTTTGCCTAGAGTTGAGATAGCATTGTAGGGGTGTGCAGTATCTTGAGTTTTCCCAGAGTAACATCCCTGTCCAGTCCCTGAACGTCCTCCTTTTATGGATCCAAGTTGAACGATCACCGGGCATGTAGCCCCGGCGGGAGCGCAGGACTGCCCGCTACGGGGAGCCGCACTACTCACTCCGTTCGCCTTTTAAAGAACTTTCCTGAATGAGCTGGTTTGTTCGTAGCCTGATAATATCTATCATTTCGCTCGGCCGTTCAGAAGCCTTCAGCAAACTTTGCCTAGAGTTGAGATAGCATTGTAGGGGTGTGCAGTATCTTGAGTTTTCCCAGAGTAACATCCCTGTCCAGTCCCTGAACGTCCTCCTTTTATGGATCCAAGTTGAACGATCACCGGGCATGTAGCCCCGGCGGGAGCGCAGGACTGCCCGCTACGGGGAGCCGCACTACTCACTCCGTTCGCCTTTTAAAGAACTTTCCTGAATGAGCTGGTTTGTTCGTAGCCTGATAATATCTATCATTTCGCTCGGCCGTTCAGAAGCCTTCAGCAAACTTTGCCTAGAGTTGAGATAGCATTGTAGGGGTGTGCAGTATCTTGAGTTTTCCCAGAGTAACATCCCTGTCCAGTCCCTGAACGTCCTCCTTTTATGGATCCAAGTTGAACGATCACCGGGCATGTAGCCCCGGCGGGAGCGCAGGACTGCCCGCTACGGGGAGCCGCACTACTCACTCCGTTCGCCTTTTAAAGAACTTTCCTGAATGAGCTGGTTTGTTCGTAGCCTGATAATATCTATCATTTCGCTCGGCCGTTCAGAAGCCTTCAGCAAACTTTGCCTAGAGTTGAGATAGCATTGTAGGGGTGTGCAGTATCTTGAGTTTTCCCAGAGTAACATCCCTGTCCAGTCCCTGAACGTCCTCCTTTTATGGATCCAAGTTGAACGATCACCGGGCATGTAGCCCCGGCGGGAGCGCAGGACTGCCCGCTACGGGGAGCCGCACTACTCACTCCGTTCGCCTTTTAAAGAACTTTCCTGAATGAGCTGGTTTGTTCGTAGCCTGATAATATCTATCATTTCGCTCGGCCGTTCAGAAGCCTTCAGCAAACTTTGCCTAGAGTTGAGATAGCATTGTAGGGGTGTGCAGTATCTTGAGTTTTCCCAGAGTAACATCCCTGTCCAGTCCCTGAACGTCCTCCTTTTATGGATCCAAGTTGAACGATCACCGGGCATGTAGCCCCGGCGGGAGCGCAGGACTGCCCGCTACGGGGAGCCGCACTACTCACTCCGTTCGCCTTTTAAAGAACTTTCCTGAATGAGCTGGTTTGTTCGTAGCCTGATAATATCTATCATTTCGCTCGGCCGTTCAGAAGCCTTCAGCAAACTTTGCCTAGAGTTGAGATAGCATTGTAGGGGTGTGCAGTATCTTGAGTTTTCCCAGAGTAACATCCCTGTCCAGTCCCTGAACGTCCTCCTTTTATGGATCCAAGTTGAACGATCACCGGGCATGTAGCCCCGGCGGGAGCGCAGGACTGCCCGCTACGGGGAGCCGCACTACTCACTCCGTTCGCCTTTTAAAGAACTTTCCTGAATGAGCTGGTTTGTTCGTAGCCTGATAATATCTATCATTTCGCTCGGCCGTTCAGAAGCCTTCAGCAAACTTTGCCTAGAGTTGAGATAGCATTGTAGGGGTGTGCAGTATCTTGAGTTTTCCCAGAGTAACATCCCTGTCCAGTCCCTGAACGTCCTCCTTTTATGGATCCAAGTTGAACGATCACCGGGCATGTAGCCCCGGCGGGAGCGCAGGACTGCCCGCTACGGGGAGCCGCACTACTCACTCCGTTCGCCTTTTAAAGAACTTTCCTGAATGAGCTGGTTTGTTCGTAGCCTGATAATATCTATCATTTCGCTCGGCCGTTCAGAAGCCTTCAGCAAACTTTGCCTAGAGTTGAGATAGCATTGTAGGGGTGTGCAGTATCTTGAGTTTTCCCAGAGTAACATCCCTGTCCAGTCCCTGAACGTCCTCCTTTTATGGATCCAAGTTGAACGATCACCGGGCATGTAGCCCCGGCGGGAGCGCAGGACTGCCCGCTACGGGGAGCCGCACTACTCACTCCGTTCGCCTTTTAAAGAACTTTCCTGAATGAGCTGGTTTGTTCGTAGCCTGATAATATCTATCATTTCGCTCGGCCGTTCAGAAGCCTTCAGCAAACTTTGCCTAGAGTTGAGATAGCATTGTAGGGGTGTGCAGTATCTTGAGTTTTCCCAGAGTAACATCCCTGTCCAGTCCCTGAACGTCCTCCTTTTATGGATCCAAGTTGAACGATCACCGGGCATGTAGCCCCGGCGGGAGCGCAGGACTGCCCGCTACGGGGAGCCGCACTACTCACTCCGTTCGCCATTTAAAGAACTTTCCTGAATGAGCTGGTTTGTTCGTAGCCTGATAATATCTATCATTTCGCTCGGCCGTTCAGAAGCCTTCAGCAAACTTTGCCTAGAGTTGAGATAGCATTGTAGGGGTGTGCAGTATCTTGAGTTTTCCCAGAGTAACATCCCTGTCCAGTCCCTGAACGTCCTCCTTTTATGGATCCAAGTTGAACGATCACCGGGCATGTAGCCCCGGCGGGAGCGCAGGACTGCCCGCTACGGGGAGCCGCACTACTCACTCCGTTCGCCTTTTAAAGAACTTTCCTGAATGAGCTGGTTTGTTCGTAGCCTGATAATATCTATCATTTCGCTCGGCCGTTCAGAAGCCTTCAGCAAACTTTGCCTAGAGTTGAGATAGCATTGTAGGGGTGTGCAGTATCTTGAGTTTTCCCAGAGTAACATCCCTGTCCAGTCCCTGAACGTCCTCCTTTTATGGATCCAAGTTGAACGATCACCGGGCATGTAGCCCCGGCGGGAGCGCAGGACTGCCCGCTACGGGGAGCCGCACTACTCACTCCGTTCGCCTTTTAAAGAACTTTCCTGAATGAGCTGGTTTGTTCGTAGCCTGATAATATCTATCATTTCGCTCGGCCGTTCAGAAGCCTTCAGCAAACTTTGCCTAGAGTTGAGATAGCATTGTAGGGGTGTGCAGTATCTTGAGTTTTCCCAGAGTAACATCCCTGTCCAGTCCCTGAACGTCCTCCTTTTATGGATCCAAGTTGAACGATCACCGGGCATGTAGCCCCGGCGGGAGCGCAGGACTGCCCGCTACGGGGAGCCGCACTTCTCACTCCGTTCGCCTTTTAAAGAACTTTCCTGAATGAGCTGGTTTGTTCGTAGCCTGATAATATCTATCATTTCGCTCGGCCGTTCAGAAGCCTTCAGCAAACTTTGCCTAGAGTTGAGATAGCATTGTAGGGGTGTGCAGTATCTTGAGTTTTCCCAGAGTAACATCCCTGTCCAGTCCCTGAACGTCCTCCTTTTATGGATCCAAGTTGAACGATCACCGGGCATGTAGCCCCGGCGGGAGCGCAGGACTGCCCGCTACGGGGAGCCGCACTACTCACTCCGTTCGCCTTTTAAAGAACTTTCCTGAATGAGCTGGTTTGTTCGTAGCCTGATAATATCTATCATTTCGCTCGGCCGTTCAGAAGCCTTCAGCAAACTTTGCCTAGAGTTGAGATAGCATTGTAGGGGTGTGCAGTATCTTGAGTTTTCCCAGAGTAACATCCCTGTCCAGTCCCTGAACGTCCTCCTTTTATGGATCCAAGTTGAACGATCACCGGGCATGTAGCCCCGGCGGGAGCGCAGGACTGCCCGCTACGGGGAGCCGCACTACTCACTCCGTTCGCCTTTTAAAGAACTTTCCTGAATGAGCTGGTTTGTTCGTAGCCTGATAATATCTATCATTTCGCTCGGCCGTTCAGAAGCCTTCAGCAAACTTTGCCTAGAGTTGAGATAGCATTGTAGGGGTGTGCAGTATCTTGAGTTTTCCCAGAGTAACATCCCTGTCCAGTCCCTGAACGTCCTCCTTTTATGGATCCAAGTTGAACGATCACCGGGCATGTAGCCCCGGCGGGAGCGCAGGACTGCCCGCTACGGGGAGCCGCACTACTCACTCCGTTCGCCTTTTAAAGAACTTTCCTGAATGAGCTGGTTTGTTCGTAGCCTGATAATATCTATCATTTCGCTCGGCCGTTCAGAAGCCTTCAGCAAACTTTGCCTAGAGTTGAGATAGCATTGTAGGGGTGTGCAGTATCTTGAGTTTTCCCAGAGTAACATCCCTGTCCAGTCCCTGAACGTCCTCCTTTTATGGATCCAAGTTGAACGATCACCGGGCATGTAGCCCCGGCGGGAGCGCAGGACTGCCCGCTACGGGGAGCCGCACTACTCACTCCGTTCGCCTTTTAAAGAACTTTCCTGAATGAGCTGGTTTGTTCGTAGCCTGATAATATCTATCATTTCGCTCGGCCGTTCAGAAGCCTTCAGCAAACTTTGCCTAGAGTTGAGATAGCATTGTAGGGGTGTGCAGTATCTTGAGTTTTCCCAGAGTAACATCCCTGTCCAGTCCCTGAACGTCCTCCTTTTATGGATCCAAGTTGAACGATCACCGGGCATGTAGCCCCGGCGGGAGCGCAGGACTGCCCGCTACGGGGAGCCGCACTACTCACTCCGTTCGCCTTTTAAAGAACTTTCCTGAATGAGCTGGTTTGTTCGTAGCCTGATAATATCTATCATTTCGCTCGGCCGTTCAGAAGCCTTCAGCAAACTTTGCCTAGAGTTGAGATAGCATTGTAGGGGTGTGCAGTATCTTGAGTTTTCCCAGAGTAACATCCCTGTCCAGTCCCTGAACGTCCTCCTTTTATGGATCCAAGTTGAACGATCACCGGGCATGTAGCCCCGGCGGGAGCGCAGGACTGCCCGCTACGGGGAGCCGCACTACTCACTCCGTTCGCCTTTTAAAGAACTTTCCTGAATGAGCTGGTTTGTTCGTAGCCTGATAATATCTATCATTTCGCTCGGCCGTTCAGAAGCCTTCAGCAAACTTTGCCTAGAGTTGAGATAGCATTGTAGGGGTGTGCAGTATCTTGAGTTTTCCCAGAGTAACATCCCTGTCCAGTCCCTGAACGTCCTCCTTTTATGGATCCAAGTTGAACGATCACCGGGCATGTAGCCCCGGCGGGAGCGCAGGACTGCCCGCTACGGGGAGCCGCACTACTCACTCCGTTCGCCTTTTAAAGAACTTTCCTGAATGAGCTGGTTTGTTCGTAGCCTGATAATATCTATCATTTCGCTCGGCCGTTCAGAAGCCTTCAGCAAACTTTGCCTAGAGTTGAGATAGCATTGTAGGGGTGTGCAGTATCTTGAGTTTTCCCAGAGTAACATCCCTGTCCAGTCCCTGAACGTCCTCCTTTTATGGATCCAAGTTGAACGATCACCGGGCATGTAGCCCCGGCGGGAGCGCAGGACTGCCCGCTACGGGGAGCCGCACTACTCACTCCGTTCGCCTTTTAAAGAACTTTCCTGAATGAGCTGGTTTGTTCGTAGCCTGATAATATCTATCATTTCGCTCGGCCGTTCAGAAGCCTTCAGCAAACTTTGCCTAGAGTTGAGATAGCATTGTAGGGGTGTGCAGTATCTTGAGTTTTCCCAGAGTAACATCCCTGTCCAGTCCCTGAACGTCCTCCTTTTATGGATCCAAGTTGAACGATCACCGGGCATGTAGCCCCGGCGGGAGCGCAGGACTGCCCGCTACGGGGAGCCGCACTACTCACTCCGTTCGCCTTTTAAAGAACTTTCCTGAATGAGCTGGTTTGTTCGTAGCCTGATAATATCTATCATTTCGCTCGGCCGTTCAGAAGCCTTCAGCAAACTTTGCCTAGAGTTGAGATAGCATTGTAGGGGTGTGCAGTATCTTGAGTTTTCCCAGAGTAACATCCCTGTCCAGTCCCTGAACGTCCTCCTTTTATGGATCCAAGTTGAACGATCACCGGGCATGTAGCCCCGGCGGGAGCGCAGGACTGCCCGCTACGGGGAGCCGCACTACTCACTCCGTTCGCCTTTTAAAGAACTTTCCTGAATGAGCTGGTTTGTTCGTAGCCTGATAATATCTATCATTTCGCTCGGCCGTTCAGAAGCCTTCAGCAAACTTTGCCTAGAGTTGAGATAGCATTGTAGGGGTGTGCAGTATCTTGAGTTTTCCCAGAGTAACATCCCTGTCCAGTCCCTGAACGTCCTCCTTTTATGGATCCAAGTTGAACGATCACCGGGCATGTAGCCCCGGCGGGAGCGCAGGACTGCCCGCTACGGGGAGCCGCACTACTCACTCCGTTCGCCTTTTAAAGAACTTTCCTGAATGAGCTGGTTTGTTCGTAGCCTGATAATATCTATCATTTCGCTCGGCCGTTCAGAAGCCTTCAGCAAACTTTGCCTAGAGTTGAGATAGCATTGTAGGGGTGTGCAGTATCTTGAGTTTTCCCAGAGTAACATCCCTGTCCAGTCCCTGAACGTCCTCCTTTTATGGATCCAAGTTGAACGATCACCGGGCATGTAGCCCCGGCGGGAGCGCAGGACTGCCCGCTACGGGGAGCCGCACTACTCACTCCGTTCGCCTTTTAAAGAACTTTCCTGAATGAGCTGGTTTGTTCGTAGCCTGATAATATCTATCATTTCGCTCGGCCGTTCAGAAGCCTTCAGCAAACTTTGCCTAGAGTTGAGATAGCATTGTAGGGGTGTGCATAATCTTGAGTTTTCCCAGAGTAACATCCCTGTCCAGTCCCTGAACGTCCTCCTTTTATGGATCCAAGTTGAACGATCACCGGGCATGTAGCCCCGGCGGGAGCACAGGACTGCCCGCTACGGGGAGCCGCACTACTCACTCCGTTCGCCTTTTAAAGAACTTTCCTGAATGAGCTGGTTTGTTCGTAGCCTGATAATATCTATCATTTCGCTCGGCCGTTCAGAAGCCTTCAGCAAACTTTGCCTAGAGTTGAGATAGCATTGTAGGGGTGTGCATAATCTTGAGTTTTCCCAGAGTAACATCCCTGTCCAGTCCCTGAACGTCCTCCTTTTATGGATCCAAGTTGAACGATCACCGGGCATGTAGCCCCGGCGGGAGCGCAGGACTGCCCGCTACGGGGAGCCGCACTACTCACTCCGTTCGCCTTTTAAAGAACTTTCCTGAATGAGCTGGTTTGTTCGTAGCCTGATAATATCTATCATTTCGCTCGGCCGTTCAGAAGCCTTCAGCAAACTTTGCCTAGAGTTGAGATAGCATTGTAGGGGTGTGCAGTATCTTGAGTTTTCCCAGAGTAACATCCCTGTCCAGTCCCTGAACGTCCTCCTTTTATGGATCCAAGTTGAACGATCACCGGGCATGTAGCCCCGGCGGGAGCGCAGGACTGCCCGCTACGGGGAGCCGCACTACTCACTCCGTTCGCCTTTTAAAGAACTTTCCTGAATGAGCTGGTTTGTTCGTAGCCTGATAATATCTATCATTTCGCTCGGCCGTTCAGAAGCCTTCAGCAAACTTTGCCTAGAGTTGAGATAGCATTGTAGGGGTGTGCAGTTGTGTGACGATTGGGTAGCAACCCACACGTTACATGATGTTTACGGAATACAAGTTAGAAATCAACTAATTACTTCCATTAATTAGGTGACGACGAGGGCACCGTGAGGATGTGGGACACGCGGGAGAAACACACCGTCCCCATCTTCTCGCTGAAGGTCTCTGAGGACTACATCTCCGACATGATCACCAATTCCGCCGCCAAGTACCTGGTCTGCACGGGCGGGGACGGGGGCCTCAGCACCATCAACATGAGCGGAAGGTGCGTCACTATTTTATATTATATCTTGTCTATTATAGAATTCACAAATTAAATTTCAACTTATTTCCAAACATTGACAAAATTCATAATACATATTGGGGAAACTACATATTTTATATTAATTATGTTTTACATATTTAACTGCCTCTTTTCCAGTAGAAACTTTAGCAAGCTAACATTTTCTGTAATTTTTTTGACTAAAGTATGTATTTTCAAACATTGGAAAAAGATTGCTCCGGGCATAAGAATGATTTAATGCTTTTACAGAAAGATAGTATGTATTGACATACCAAATTTAATAAGCCAATAAGTTATTTGAACCAATGATTATTGTTGTTTATTTTTTATTTTTAGGAAAATACACGTCCAATCAAATGAGTATGAATCCGAACTAACCTGCCTCGGTCTCCTGCGCAATGACACTAAAATATTTGTAGGCTCCTCTAAGGGCAAGATGTACCTCTTCAACTGGGGAGAGTTTGGTCTCCACAGCGACGAGTACGCCGGGCCCAAGCAATCCATCTCCTGCATGGTCCCCATCACCGAGAACATCGTAGTCATGTCGGGAGAGGACGGGATCCTGAGGGCCACCCACCTCTTCCCCCACAAACACCTCGGCATCGTTGGCCAGCACTCCATCTCCGTGGAGCGGATGGACATCTGCAACGCCGGCACCTTCATTGCCTCGTGCTCGCACAACAACGACATCAAATTCTGGAACATCTCTTACTTCAACGACATGGAAGTCAGCACGGCCAACAAGAAACAGAACAAACGCAAAGATTTGCGAAATAACCTGCCATCCAGTAAAGCCAGGAATGCTTCAGACTTCTTTTCGGGGATGACATAAATTAAATATAACAAAAATTATTACTTACTTTATTTATCCGGATACTTTTTTGATAATGTACATATTACTTACTTACATTTTTTGAAATATGTTAACAACTCAATGTCTCTTGTGCATTTACTTCATTGACATCAGTGTGCAACACTCATTATTATTATTATAAATGATTATTAATAATTATCTATGTTCCAACTTTATGTCTGGGTTAAATCTTCCCCACAGGAAAAACTAAACCCTTCCACACACTTTTCCACAAATGATCATCTAGTCAATCCACATTATGCAAGTGCATTATATGTATAAACATAATAAATACAAAACAATACAAGAACAACACGTCAAATCACCAGAGATCAGATGGGAAAATAATTCACCGACTCCATATATTTTCATATCAGAGGATTCGGCTCGGTAGAACTTCTAATTAGATCTATAAATCCTACTGATCACTCTGTATAAATATTTAAAAAATCTTTCGTAATCCTACATGTATTTAAAATGACTGATTTTTGCATTTTTATGTATAAATTCTTTGACAGATCTAATACGCCTTAATTTTGAATGAGAGAGGTATACATAATGGTATAATGCCAGTAGCCGAAATAACAAATGGTAATATTTTTATAGTCTGAGAATGCCAAATTTATAAATAATTATTATTACATATAAATGATATTTATTTATAATCCCCTTTAGCACTGTTGTTGTGTTGTTGAAAAGAATAATGTTAAATAAATAATATTACATGAACAAGAATGCAAAATGTTTGTCAACATTTCCAGGTTGACTTCCGCAGTGACTGATCATCCTGTGGGTATAGGGGTTTCCAAATATCTCTGAAATAAATAAAGTAATTTTCTCTTAACCTCGCTCCTATCCCCTCCTTTCACCTTCTTTTAACGGATTTCCTTCACTGAGACACATCCAAACAATCGACAGGAAGGAATCGCAAATCTAAGGTAAGGCCTGTGTCCAACAATGCACCCAAGTGACTGACGATAATACATAATCTAAGTAATTTTGGTTGATTTGTGTAGCACCGTTTTTGTGAAGAATCACTTCGAGAGGGTGTGGTGCGATGATGATCAACTTGCCACAAATAGCACTAAGCTTCATGAATTTTCTCAATTAAAAAGCATAGAATTGGCAGAGGATGGATGAAAGCGTACAGATTGCAGTAGAAGTGGGATCGTTTGAGCTCATTACTAAGCATAGAAGATATTAAAATCATTTAGTACAATGGTGACTGTAGGTACATCACAGTTGAATGTTATTTTTTCATATCACTGAAAATAGCCCTTTATTTAATTTTATAAGCAATAATTATTAGCCTGAAACACTCATCCACATTGAAAAATCTGATAAAAGATACATGACGCCAACGGGACTTGAACCCGTGTCCTTTCGATTTCCGGTCGACAGCTCTGACCACTGAGCTATGGTGACTTATCTCTTATCCGCGAAATAATTCAATATATACTAGTGTTTCATTAAAAAATTACTGCTTGTTACATTTTTCACCTGAAACAACCAACTTTATTTTATATGAGAAAGGCATTGTAAGTGCTAACTCTCTCACTAGATGGCGTCGAGACAAATTGTCTACATTTTTTTGTGAGAATATTAGAACTTGTCAAATATTAATTATTATTTTTTTGGTAAACTAATTATTGCTTATAAAATAATTGTTACCCTTTGTGCTATGCATAAAAAATCTTGTCGTAAACATTAGTTTACCAAAAAAATAATAACTTTATTCAGTGGCGTAGCTAGGTAATCAAGGGCCCTGGGGCAAATTAAAAAATGGGGCCCCACTGCTATGTAAACTGATTAGGTTTTATCAAATAAAAATATGAAATATACAAACACTTTAAAAATGCAAAGCTACTTAAGCTTTTTTCTATGCACTGCAGACTGCAGGGCAGGTAATAAAAATATTAAACAGTAACAACATAAATTACAATTAATACTTGGTGTAGGTTTGGCTAATAAAACGAAATAGAGAAGATTCAAGGGTTTATTATATAAAGGTCGGGCCTACCAACTGACTTAATAACAATTATATTTACATTTTTTTCCTAGCTTTGGTTTTCGCAAAAGTATCAATGACTTCGTTTAAATCCAGGCTTGATGCGGTTTTGTTTTCAATTGCTATTAGCGATAAATGTGTTTGGCCCATCTTATTTCTTAAATAATTTTTTATTATTTTTAATTTGCTAAATGACCTTTCAGCTGCTGCAGAAGTGACAGGAATTGTAAAGAATAATAACATTGCTATAAATACTTCCGTTAGGTCGCATTCTAGCACTCCATATTTGCTCATTATTTCCTTACATAATTGGTGAACAGTCCATGCTTGAGTTAGTTGAGGTAAAACTAGATGGTAAATATTAATAAATTGAAGTGAAAATCTAGGGCCTATTATATCTGTATTATTTGCCTATATATATTTTTTGGAATTCGTCACACTTTTGTAATAAAGTTGCTTCATCAACATGTAATAAAAATGTTGGTGTTAGAAAATCGAATATATGACAGACTGCACTCATACCAATAAAACGTGTATCTAATTGAGATATTACTGTGTCTAGTACATTATTGAAAATCTCAATTTTAAATGTTTTTTCTCGGTTTGGAAATCGGTGATCAGCAGTTAATTCATCAAAATGTTTTAAAACTTTTCTTTGCCTTTTTTTTGAAAATGGTTATCGATACCATATTTTCTTGCAGTTTCACTGGCTTTGCACTTGAATAATTCGAAATCATTTCTATAAATTTGCAACTTTGCTTTGGTCTCTGCTAAAACTTTACTCGCCTCACCCAAATTGATGTCGCATTTTTGTAAAGTTTTGGATGCATAATTGATGTCGTTCAATACACTGTGCATGAATTCGCAAAGCAACACGAACTCACTACGCTCATCTTTATTAGGACTCTTTAGAACTATTTCTGATAATGCTTTGATAATATCAAAATAACGAAGTTTTATTGCAGATATCGTATTGACCCTACTGGACCATCTAGTCGGATTTAGTTTTTTTAGAGTGGTGTCCGATTCGCCAGTGAATTTTGACAGTAGATCCCAACGTTTGATGCTGTTTCCTGAATTTAGGGGAATTCCCTGGGCATAACTTTTGAATTTCTCTCAACTGAGTTGTCATGATTAAAGTGGGGTTGCAAGTTGCAACCTGTCATATTTATTTTGAAAATGGGAGAAATTTCCAAAAGTTCAGTTCGATCGAGATTTCTGGTAAGGATTCGAGGGCCCCCTGAGCTTGAGGGCCCCGGGGCACTGCCCCGCGTAGCCCCTAGGTAGCTACGCCGCTGACTTTATTTAATTAGTGACAAGATATCATTACACTTAATAATGGTGGTTCGACGAATCGTGTTTAGTAGGTTTATGAATTATTAACACATCCTACCTTTTCTAACTGGCCTCTCATGTTGACATCACTCATTTGTGTATCTGTGATAAATTCATCGATACATTGCCATAATGTATCGATCAAAACATGAATGCGAATGGCATGTACCGGTATCTGAGACCGGCTCAAGTATCGGGTTAAGTATGAAACATTTTCTGCTTATACAAAAATGTGAAATATTTTTTTATGAGTCCCATGTCTGTATACCATTTTGGCACCTATGAGGTTTGAACTTTGATATATTATTTTCCTGTGTCTGGAATGTGTATTATTTTCACAACTTCCCCAAAGATGATAATTATATTGTGCCCTAAGAAACCTACTTTCTATCGTAGCCTCGTGTGGAGTAAGCCCGTCGTTGTAAGCAATCGAAATAAACCAAATGCTTAAGACCCTGTTCCACACTGAACTACGCTGCAGATCATTACCTTACACCTCTAAATTGTGGGCCCTAGGAAATACCTTATGGGCCTCTAGCGGAAGTCCGGCCTTACTGGCGTGCAGCACAATGTTGCATGGGAATGCATTTGATTTATGGGATTTGCCCGTGGTAAAATTTGAATACATTTTATGAGCAACAATATCAAATACTGAAATAGTGTATGATTGCCTTGAACTGAAATAATTCATAAAATAAGCAGATGGTTTCAGTCAATTTTCTGTTTACACCTGTTTCTGAATCTTAGATGTACACTATTTTGTATGTAGGTTATTAAGGTTGTATTATGGAGGGTCCTCGCGGGTTAGCGCCTGGGCAAATGCCATCCTGACCGGCCATTTCCAACCCAAAATTAAAAATAAATTCCCGTTGACATTATGTTTATTGTATTGCGTAATAATATTTTAAATTAATACATAATATTTAGGTAGGCACTGCAGCTGAATTGTTGAATTTGGCATCTTCATTTCATCTTCATTCCATGCATCTTCGTTCCCGCCTTTTCTTGTCTGTTTTGTTCTGGCTTAAAGGGAGTGGGGAAGGGAAGGAGAAGGAAGGAAGGTTGGGAAACACTTGGCTCTTCATCCCTGGTCACCAAATACGGCTTAAGACATTTCAAGCTACATTTCGATTCTGAGCTTTATGTGGGACTTATGACATACTTTATATGACATTTAATTCACAAAAGTTCAAATTCAATAAATTAAGGACGGGTTGTTTCGGAGAATCTGAACAATTCATCAAATTTCAACGTTCATTTTCAAGTTCTGTGAAAGATTTTTTCAAGTTCTGTTTTTATTTCAGTTTTGTCAAGCAACTAGCCTACAATGATATAAAAACAGAACTTGAATAAATCTTTCACAGAATCCGAAAATGAACGTTGAAATTTGATGAATTGTTCAAATTCTCCGAAACAACCCGTCCTAAGTAAATAATATACTATAGGTACCTACATCATTTCAGTAAAGAATATTTTTCAAATGTGGATTCTTCGTGTTTATTTTGACTTTTTTTATTACATTTTTCAATATTGTGGTACCCCCCGCCTGAAGAAAGTTTGATAAAATAATTGTAATTGAGATAGTGACGTTTCTTTGGACATTTTTTTCTGATATTACCGCATATGAGTCCTAAACTGCTCCAAAGCAGTGAGACTATGACATACCCAATTGGGGTATATTGTGAGGTTGAAGGTAGTGGTGAGGGAAGGTGATAGGTAAGAGGAAAGTGGGGAAGTACCTAGCATTTCCGATCTGGTCACCAAACACGGCTAAAGCTATTTAAAAATAATAAATTGTGAAATAACACAAATTAATCAAATAAATTTACGTGCGTACGCCGGGATTTGAACTTGCGACTTCTGGATTGCTAGTCGAGAACCTTATCCCTCGACCACGGAGGCCGTCCTTTATTTGAATTTTTTTTAATAAATACATTTTATAATTAAGTCGGTGGGCATTTAAATAGGCTTCGATTTATTAAATAAGAGATATAGGTAATACTTGAATAAAATAGGTACCTAAAAACAGCTGTAGCTGACACTAATATATTAGAAAGTCGTGTCATCCACTCCACCCTTCCTAATAGTTATTTCCAAAAAAACTCTGGGTTTATTTTGGCGGATGGTATACATTCCTGACACCTATTTGCAATAAAAAACTCAGGGCCAGTACCGTCATCAACCCTCGGCCCAAGCCAGCCCGGGCGCAGGTCGAGTTGTGTTATAAACGTGTTAATGTGTTGTGTGTTGTGATCCCAAAGGTTCTACACACGTTCCCGTTGTCTTGTATTGTTTTCTCACCTCGGCCGTAATAACAGTGATTAGCGCGATCCTGGTTAGATGCGCCTGCTCAATTTAAACGGTTCCCTTTCTGCACCTTCAACCTTCATGCTCCAGCTTTGTGGCAAACTGACGGTTTTTTGTACCTTTTTTATCTTGTTAATCAAAGCCAGGTTCAGGAGTAAATTGGCAAGTTGGCATTTGGTATCTTGATCGAATCGTTTTTATCTTTTAAATATTAAACTTTAAACTCGAAAAGTTGTCGACCGGTATCGCTGAAAAAAGTTGGTTCTTATTAGTGCCAGGAGTGTTTTTTTGCTCGGTTTGAATAGTAGAAGAAATCGGGGACTATCTATCTATCGGGGAATATGTATGAGATACGGAGTCGACGTAATAAAGTGTTTTAGCAGTAACATTGTGGTATACAGTATTGATATTAGCAATAGCGAAACGTTGCGGAGTCCACTATCTATAAAGTTGATTGTGTATTTGTGGCGGGTTGCGCGGATTTGCTTTGTATATAAATCTACAGTTTTATTTCGAGTTTAATGAAAATTTGAACAATTGGCCTTCAAAAAAGAGAAAGGTTATTGTCTACATGAGATTTTGAAAAACACCTTTAAAGCAGTATTTTGATACTTTGTCGTCTTATTTTGCGCGCTTGACGTTCAAAATTACTGTCTATGTCTATGAAAATCTTGAACCTTCGAATTACTTTTGCGTGAAGTCCGGACAACGCCGGGATCACCTATAAATTATGGTTCCATGATAACTCAACACAGTGACTATTCAGCACACCTTTAAACAGTGATGTAAAGTCATTAAAAACGATAAAAAATTAAAATATAAACCTAACCTACTTAACCCAGTCAATAAAGTTTTTGTTTCACCACATTCCATGACTTTATTTAACTTTTTAAAGATGTGATGAATTATCATCTTGATGATTTATCCGGTCACCATAAATTATATATCTACTACGTGTAATAAACAAGAGTCTCGGCGTGGCTTTGTTTTTTACAAATGATTTGAGATTTCTTATTATTCATCTTGTTTAACAGTTAGGTGAATTTCCATTTAAAGATTATTATAAAATATTAATCGGAGTTTATTCACTTAAAACTCTGCCACGAAGAATTTTTTTTTTTGAAATTCCCCTGTGAAAATGCTCCTCAACTTTAATATATTTTGTTTCCATTTTTATATATTTAACCCATTATTTTTCTTGAAATGTAATCGTGCATAATTTTTCGCTTGTAAAATGACAGTCTGAAATTGCACCGTCTGATTATCTGATAAGGATATTGAATTATGAAATAGAAGTTCACTGTAGAAAAAGTTGTGGTCGTCCGAAGATTTGGCCTGATCAAGTAAATTACAAAATGATGTGTGGTACAATGAGGCGTTTGTAACGAATTAAGAGGAATGTACCTACGTCGTGGAAGTGAATGATAGAAAGTCGAGGTCACCAAAAGAAGACATGAAACAAATAGACACTTATATGTGGTAAAGCGTAGGTATGTATAAGGCTGATGTAAGCGAAACGGATTAAATTAGGAAAGGGATCCTTAGATTGTTTGGGTATAGAGAGTGGATGAACGAAGAAAGGAGTGTTGTGAGATTATATGACGTGGAAGTGAATGGCAGAAGAAGTCGGGGACGCATGACATGGTATGATGAAGTAAATCAAATAGGTACCTACAAAATATACTTTTTCAATTATTGAAGAGATTACGATTTTCACCTTGAAACTACACTCAGTTTACTATCTGAGAAGAAAGAAGACCAAATTGTTATTGTAACACACACAGCGGCGTAGCTACCTAGGGGCTACGCGGGGCAGTGTCCCGGGGCCCTCAACCTCAGGGGGCCCTCGAATCCTTACCAGAAATCTCGATCGAACTGAACTTTTGGAAATTTCTCCCATTTTCAAAATAAATATGACAGGTTGCAACTTGCAACTCCACTTTAATCATGACAACTCAGTTGAGAGAAATTCAAAAGTAATGCCTAGGGAATTCCCCTAAATTCTTTCTGTAGGTTGGCAGTGTTGGGATAGTGATATGTCCGTCATTTCCCAACGACACTTGTAGCGTATTAAATATGGATAAAAAGAAGAAACCTAGTGGTACATTTAAACGCAAACAACGCCAAGAAAGAGAAGATAGTGAACAAAAATTGCCCAAAATTGACAAGTTTTTTAGTCAGCCTTCTGCAAGTACATCTGGCCAAAATATTTCTATTGATAGTGACTCAAATAATGTGGTAACTGCAGTGTTGGTTGAGAAGCCTACTGAAGAAGATTCGTCAATTATTGCAGTTGGAGATACCTCCGCCGCCGATCATGTGAACGTGGATGATGTTTGCATGACACACATAAGAGCGGAGGGTTTGGAGGAACAACAGACCTCTACATTTAAAAACTAAATCCGACTAGATGGTCCAGTAGGGCC
The DNA here is from genome assembly GCF_061612785.1 of Hesperophylax consimilis. Classification (NCBI taxonomy): domain Eukaryota; kingdom Metazoa; phylum Arthropoda; class Insecta; order Trichoptera; family Limnephilidae; genus Hesperophylax; species Hesperophylax consimilis. The sequence continues at coordinate 43,743,886 of NC_142839.1, read as the reverse complement.
AATAGATATCTCCAATAAAACTTCGTTATTTTGATATTATCAAAGCATTATCAGAAATAGTTCTAAAGAGTCCTAATAAAGATGAGCGTAGTGAAGCAGAGAGTATTAAAACAAAAATGCTAAATTTCGAGTTCGTGTTGCTTTGCGAATTCATGCACAGTGTATTGAACGACATCAATTATGCATCCAAAACTTTACAAAAATGCGACATCAATTTGGGCGAGGCGAGTAAAGTTTTAGCAGAGACCAAAGCAAAGTTGCAAATTTATAGAAATGATTTGGATTTATTCAAGTGCAAAGCCAGTGAAACTGCAAGAATATATGGTATTGATACCCATTTTCAAGAAATAAGGCAAAGAAAAGTTAAAAAACATTTTAATGAATTAGCTGCTGATCACCGATTTCCAAACCGAGAAAAAATATTTAAAATTGAGATTTTCAATAATGTACTACACACAGTAATATCTCAATTAGATACACGTTTTATTGGTATGAGTGCAGTCTGTCATATATTCGATTTTCTAACACCAACATTTTTATTACATGTTGATGAAGCAACTTTATTACAAAAGTGTGACGAATTCCAAAGAAAATATTCAGATATAATAGGCCCTAGTTTTTCACTTCAATTTATTAATATTTACCATCTAGTTTTACCTCAACTAACTCAAGCATGGACTGTTCACCAATTATCTAAGGAAATAATGAGCAAATATGGAGTGCTAGAATGCGACCTAACGGAAGTATTTAAAGCAATGTTATTATTCTTTACAATTCCTGTCACTTCTGCAGCAGCTGAAAGGTCATTTAAAAAATAATAAAAAAATATTTAAGAAATAAGATGGGCCAAACTCGACTCCGACATTTATCGCTAATAGCAATTGAAAACAAAACCGCATCAAGCCTGGATTTAAACGAAGTCATTGATACTTTTGCGAAAACTAAAGCTAGGAAAAAAATGTAAATATAATTGTTATTTAGTCAGTTGGTAGGCCCGACCTTTATATAATAAACCCTTGAATCTTCTCTATTTCGTTTTATTAGCCAAACCTACACCAAGTATTAATTGCAATTTATGTTGTTACTGTTTAATATTTTTATTACCTGCCCTGCAGTCTGCAGTGCACAAAAAAGAGCTTAAGTAGCTTAGCATTTTTAAAGTGTTTGTATATTTCATATTTTTATTTGATAAAACCTAATCAGTTTACATAGCAGTGGGGCCCCATTTTTTAATTTGCCCCAGGGCCCTTGATTACCTAGCTACGCCACTGAACACACACGTCATTTGTTGTCGTTCGTAATATGGTCGTCGTTAATAATGCATCTTGTCTTGCTTCTCAGAACATTATTCTCGTGAAAAGGGCATTAAATCGTGTAAATTGCATCCCCAAATTCAATCATCGTGAGCTGGTGATATTAAACAAAGTCGTGTGGTGGAAATATAACATTTATTGTGATTAAATGAGGTGAATTTTCAAGGAATCAACAGCATCTAAAGAAATCAACTGCACCATAAGGAGAGGCTTCCATCATCTCTCCTCGTTTTCCCAGTGATTTGAACTCGATCGAATGAATTCCTATTTCTTCATTTATAGTCCATTTAACTGCCATGCCATTCGGGTATCAAACAAGCGCTGCGCTGCTGTTGCGTACCGACCGATGGGCACTGGACGAATGGACAGCATTTTTAACGACGTAAAAATAATCAAACGATCGTGTTTATTTATCAAGGGAATTAAGGACTGGGAAAAGGATGCCTTTACCTTGTGAATGATCTTGCTTCATTTTGAAGTTGTGATGTTTTCTTAAATGTTCCGTATGATAATGTGTACTCTTTTATAAACTTTTCATGAGATTAATTATAATAATTATTACGAAGGGTGAAAATATGCAACCATATGCGACGACGACGAAATTTGACGAATTCAAAACACAAGACACTCGCTGTGGGCTTCTTTTTACAAATATCTTCATACTTGTCTTCGAAGGTAATGTAACAAAACAAGGGAAACAGCAATTTAGGTAGGAACTGGATTGTTGAGATAATTATACAAGTGTTTCAATATTAAACATTCGCAGACCCCTGTAAAATCCAGAAATTTGACTTTAACAGTAAGAAATTTAAAGAAATGAAATACACATTTTAAATATTGATTTAAAATAATTTTCCGGTAAAAATATTATATTATAAGTATCATCATTCATCGCTTGTCTGAATTCTTGACACAATCAGTTTTCTCATAATTTTAAGAACCAGAATTATAACCACAGCCAAAACCAAAACCGAATTTAGTATATATTTAAAAAATTATTATAGGTACCTACTAATAATAAAAGGGCTTTACCTAAAAATTATCTTAGAATAAGCTTCCAAAAACGCTATTTCTCGCATGGGTAGGCAGAGGACTCGGTCTTGGCACATACTTCTTGTCTCATTCACATTCATATATCGTCTCATACGTACTCTTCTGTTATTCTGACTCTTTACATGGCCCGAATCAAGTAGTTGATTCACTTGACGTGTCATGTCCGGGCGTTCCCGACTTGTTCTACCATTCACATTCGCGTCGTCCTACAATCTTTTCTTCGTTCATACACTCTACTTGCCAAAACCATGTAAGCCTTCCTTGCTTAATCTTACTCATTACTCATTACCTGTACCTGGTTATTTGTATCTGATCACTAAACACGGCCAAAGCTATTTCAAGAATAGTTTAGGTCTTACACCAGGGCGATACTGATAGTATCTTCAACTCTGGATCGTGTCGCAAATATACTACGTGTTAATTTAAATGCAAAATTTGCGAAAATAACACAAATTAATCAATTAAAAATTACTTGCGCATGTTGGGATTTGAACCCGCGACCTCCAGCTTGCTAGTCGAGGCTTTACTAAATATTATATTAGATATAACTACTTTGAGGTTTAATATTATATTAATTAAGAATTAATCCGTCCGAAGACGTTGTTCAAACCAAAAGGCCAATTATGATGATACTCGTACATTATCATAACATAATGTGAATATACCCACCAAGCGTCGAGTTCACCTGCCATATACGAGTATCTCACATTTTTCTTGCAGTGTAATTTCGCCCGAATGATATGCATTTATTGTTCGCCAGATGTAAAGTAGGTAAACGCAGGAATCAGGAATGATAATCTATATATTATGATTAATAATTTTAATTTGGAACTAAAAAAACAAAATAAAACCGAACGAATTTAATCTTTTCTTGGAAAATAATCAATACCTTTTCGATAAATTAATATAGGTTACGTCAGTGGCAAAACCACAAATTAACAATGCCTTCAGAAGGCGAAATAGATGTTATGACTTAATTTTAAAAAAATGGGTCAAAATTATATACCCTGGTTTAATATCTATGTTAGGAATAATAATAAAAAAATGTTTGATATAATTTGAGATTTTTACGACCAAAAGTATTATTTCAATTTTATTTATTTACTATGATTTGTATTGACATACTTTTATTTCATAATGTTTTCCCCACTGGGATTTCCCGTGCTGGGGAAGACATTTTACATTTTTCGTATTTTAGTTTATTTTATTAAATTTACATTTTATATAATCTATTTCACTAGTGTCTAGTTAGAATGTGTGCTATAATTTTTTTGTATTTCTTGAAACTTAATTGTTTATAATGTAGATCTAAAAGTAATATATTATATTGTTTTAATTATATTTATATCACTTGGATATTACACAGGTGTCTCACTTCAACCAGTCTGTGTTTGGTTGCGATATTCTATCACTTTCGTGTCTCCTTGTGTCCCATTATTTTATAGTGAATTACTTTTGGGGTATTATGCCGTGTTGCGTTATCTCTTTCTTTAGTCAACGTTTCGGACAGCATTACAGTGTCCATCATCAGGGCAGATGTGTGTGATAAAAATATTTGTTCATTTCATCTGAACAGAGCGGTGAGTGCAATACTCTGAATGCCATAAAAAAAACACATCTAAATAAAGTACATGATATTAAATTTAAAATAAATTAAAACGGTAAACATATTTAGTATTTGTTATACGATAGCTTGAGGGAAAATCATGCCATTGGGCGACGGCCTGGACAAGAGCTGACGCGTCCCGGCTACTCTGCGGTGCATCAGGGCAGCGAACCCATGCACCTTCACTCTGCGAACATTTTTGAGGTGTTGCATCGCCAAGGGAGGCCGAACAGCGCCCTGTTTGCATGGTTATACTGTACTCGTGGTGTGTTCATGATGGCTTGTGTGTACCTTGACCATAGATTGCTAGTGTAAAAACTCACGCAGTATGTCTGAAATAGTTTCTTCTTCACCGGAGAACTGCACCTCTTGAATTTCCTGGCGAGCATGTTGGCTCTCATGCTCATAATATAATTGTTCTTATATTTATATAACCAAGTATCTATGTGCCAAGCGGCGCTTGGTGCTAGTGAGAAGCTCAAGGGCGCTGTTTTAGGTGTTAGATATTATCACTGCCTTGGCAAGTCGGTGACGGGAGCGGGCTGTTCGAATTGAGCCCACATAGTACCGGCCCTGCATTTAACACTCCGCATATAATGAATTTAATTAATTTCCTTCGATTCATTCGTGGCCCCGAAAATATATCCGCCCCTGAAACAAAATATCATTACTACCGTAATATTTTACACGTTAGACAATATTATGTCTGAAGCTTGTCTGGATGGAGAGTAAACATATCTGAAATGAGGTGTCAGAATGATGAATGTTCGTTTCAGAGTGCTTTTATTGTTTTATCACTAAAGAAACGTACGAGTGACCGCGCGCATCCTGAATACATGAATAATGTATGTACGTATATCCCATAAATAAAATATCCTTTTAAGGGTACTCGGTACCTAAACTTTATTAGAAAAACATGTCCGTATAAAATTTATATTTTTTACTTTTTTAACTGCCAGGCTTTGCCAGAGATTTCGACAACCTTTTTAGATATTTTTCTTCTTATATAACGAAAGAAGCCTTTAACGAATGAATTTACATTTTTCCTGATAAACTTTTAGTAAAATATGAATATATTATCACGATTCTGGAACACGTGTTCGAATAAGGCCAGCAATCCCTTTTTAACCGGATTACCAATAATTTGAAGAGATTCTTAATTCTTCATAAATTAGCAATATCCATTTTTCTCCGTGCAGCATACTGTATTTAATTTATGCTCAAAGCTCCACAGTTCACAATGGATATTATTTAGCTAAAGGTTACGGAGACTAATATCCGTTTTACACGATACCTTTTTTCATCCAGTTTGTCTAATCAGGATGAAAAAAGGAACGCGTTATATTTATGTAGTTAGTACGGTGCGTATGTTGGTGTTACCGATTTTCGAACAGTTTACGATGTCGGACATTATTTGACATCTGCCGTCTATCATTCATTTATGTAACTATTTTACGTGAAAATGTTGCATTGTTATTTAGTTTTAAATTTAAAAGTTAATAAATAAATAAATAATAAATATAAACTTTACATAGATAGTATAGAACGAATCCAAAACAAATTTATAAAATATATTACCCACAGATTCAACAATAATTTTGAGTGTACATTTGAAACTTTGCAGCGAAGACGAGCAGTGGCTGACTCAATATTTATACACAGAATTTTAAACAATGAGATTGACTGTTCTGAACTTTTGTCCCTTATTAACTTTAACATACCTTTGAGACGTACACGACATACAGTGCTATTCCACACGCTAAATTATAAAACAAATGCAGCATCTAATTCGACAATTAACCGAGCTCTTCATACTCTAAATAATATTTGTATTAACTCTAACATTGACATTTTTTCGGATTCACTGCCCAAATTCAAACGTGGCATCATGTCAATAATTTAAAGAATTCAATGCGCATACATACAGACACACACACACACACAAACACTCACACACACATTACACACGTCACACACACACCTATAAACTACACAAGTCACCTGGTAATTAAGGAATAAACATACCACTTAGCAGACATTACAAGGAAACATATCATAGGTACACAACATGAAGTATCTTATTCCTGTATATTGTTTCATCTCTGTAAATTATGTACTGTTTGTTTCAATAATATAAAATAAAATAAAAGACAACAATATATATTTATTACTGATTGTAGATGTGTATTACTGTTAAGTATTGTGAATTTCGCGTGTATGTTTGATGATTTGGCATTTTGTTTTGACGATTTGAAAATAAAATAAAAATACAACAAAATATCTATTTATTACTGATTGTGATTATGTATTGTGAATTTCGTAAAGTTTTGTGAATTTCGCGTGTATGTTTGATGATTTGACATTTTGTTTTGAGGAACTAATACACGAGAACTTTACATAAGTACCTACTGATAACTCATAGAATAAAGAATATCTAAGTGTGTAACGTTAATATTGTAAAATAATTTTTATTTAATAAATATACAGTGACAGCTCTTGCTTTGGCATCTGCTCTGTTGTGTTTTGGTAATTTCATCTCATGTATTAAAACATACTAATAACTTACGAATATCTTACCGATCAAGATACGGTGATCAGATAAGCAATTTCGCCAAGGCATATGTATCTATAAAAATCAATATTATAAATTTTCAAAGACGTACGAGTAAACAAAATCATCGATTTCAGGCCAAGCACGTGACACAGCTCGCAAATAACAGCGATCTATGGTTATGTTGAAGGTGTTGTCATTTTTTGACGATTTTGTACCGTCTCAAAATATTATTTAAGTATGAAAATAATGATTGTGTATAGCGAATTTTTTTCGTATGGGTCTCAATATAGGGATCGGTATAAAAATAGGTATCGTTTAAAGCGGGTATATCTTCGTAACACCGAAGCTTTGGTAGTTTTCCTATCTGTGTATCCTTTTCATTACATTTTTGTTTAAATTTTAAAAAGTCTGTAAAAAAAAATTGCACAAACAGATTGTTGCATCTTTAAATAAAATAAATCGAATAACACCATTCAATAAAAAAGATTACAAGGAACTTACTCTTAATTAGTGTAAATAGCTCGAAGGTCGTCCCGATAGGAATTTATTTGTCAGCTGCACCCACAGTTCACGGTGCTTACGAAATCTAATTCTTATTTAATTTATTATTTGTAATCCAATCTATTGTTGTCTGTAATTATTTCCTGCGGGCTTACATTTATAATCATTGCTTTGTTTTTGATATCCCGGGACCATTTTTCTACCGTTGCGCGCACTATCGATTACTAATAAACATTTAATTACGAATATCTGTAGGCGGCCATCGGCCCCACTTCTTGCCGAGATAGGGGGTATTCAATGAGAGGTCCCAAAGATTATTAATTTAATCCAAAACGGAAATGGTCGAAGTTCAAGAGGAAATTTGGTAGGCGGGTATGGGTACCGTCGCCCCGAGAACTATTCATTGGATAACCAACACCTCTGCCATAGGTCACCCCTGAGGTTCGCTACGTTTAGTGACTTAGCGGGGGTGCTCGGGTTCATGGGGTTAGGATCGTCTATGTCCACCTGCTGTGTGGCCGGCCAGATTTGGAGAGACTGGTTGAAGGAGATCTTTTTAACTCTCCAGCAGGACGCTCTCGATCAATGAAGTCAAACATTCATCACTCCTGTACCCACTGCCTTGTTTTCATTCCCAGATTTCCTCTCCTTCCTTTGCTTAAAAAACACTTCACACAGCATCCTCAAAATGACACAAGTCATCATATACTAATTTTCCTCAGGGCCTCCTGTTTAGAGCTGATGTAAAACCCCCTGGAATCATTCCTTGGGCCATTGATGTTGATTCAAAATCACCCTTGAAAGTGAAGGGTATTAATTCTTAATTTTTGGAGGGTTGGAAAATGGTGACAAATGATATTTGTTCTATTCATAAAACTATTAGCTTGTCAATTAAATGATCTCACCGCAAGCTAGTTGAGCTGCCCTGTCCTGCATTAGTCAGCGAATCAGGTGAGCCGGCGAGCAGGTGTAGTAGTAGGCCTGGTCAGGGGTGCCCCCTCGCGGCCAGCGGCCCGCTGTCCTCCACTCTCTCTGTCCTCGCGCTCACAATACGCCATAATGAGGATAATTTTTCACCGTCATTATTTGTGATTGAAATTCGTTTGGCTATCGTTAATGAGCGCCGAATCTGTGTCGGGATTTTGTTTTGTAACGCCTGTTAACACTAAACTTGTATAGCCCGGGACAGTGGTGGAGAATACACCAGATGGATCCTTTATTAGAAGTAACATCAGAAGAACAATGATATTGGGTGGCTTATTGTTTCACCTGTCGGGCTTTCGTTTTGTAACGCCTGTTAACACTCAACTTGCACAACCCGTGACAGTGGTGGAGAATACACCAGACGAATCCTTTATTTGAAGTAACATCAGCAATATCATGATATTGGATGGCTTATTGTTTCATCTGATTATTTTTTATCCCCTTCAATCTCATTGAAAATGTGTCAAATGACGTGTTAGAGCTTCATAATTTTATAAATACATTTGGTGGTAAAAATGCCTAGGCAAGAAAAGCCAAGAAGAGACAGATTGGCCAAGAAGGGGCGAAAAGGTGAAGAAGAGGCTAGTAGAGGCTAGAAGAGGCTAGAAGAGCAAGAAGTGTTCAAGAAGAGACAAGACTGGCCAAGAAGGGGCGAGAAGGTGAAGAAGAGGCTAGAAGAGGCTAGAAGAGGCAAAAAGTGTTCAAGAAGAGACAAGACTGGCCAAGAAGGGGCGAGAAGGTGAAGAAGAGGCTAGAAGAGGCTAGAAGAGGCAAAAAGTGTTCAAGAAGAGACAAGACTGGCCAAGAAGGGGCGAGAAGGTGAAGAACAGGCTAGAAGAGGCAAGAAGTGTTCAAGAAGAGTCAACATTGGCCAAGAAGGGGCGAGAAGATGTAAGAAGAGGCTAGAAGAGGAAAAAAGTTTCAAGAAGAGACAAGACTGGCCAAGAAGGGGCGAGAAGGTGAAGAAGAGGCTAGAAGAGGCTAGAAGAGGCAAAAAGTGTTCAAGAAGAGACAAGACTGGCCAAGAAGGGGCGAGAAGGTGAAGAACAGGCTAGAAGAGGCGAGAAGTGTTCAAGAAGAGTCAACATTGGCCAAGAAGAGGCGAGAAGATGTAAGAAGAGGTAAGAAGAGCCAATAAGGGACTAGACGCAACTACCAAGGGATTTTTATTATTTGGATCAGGCAACACTTTGGAGGTATTTTACACCAAGTTGTTATTAGCAACTGTCTCTATCTGCCGGGAAAATTGTGGTTGTATCACAATTTTCCAGGTATTTTCCCAAATATTAGGCGCGGTATTCAGGGCGTCAAAGTCGACAGATGAAATAAGACAAACGCATTGAGAAAAACACTAAACATCAATTTTGAGTATGTCCCAGTTAAAAGGTTTTCGTTAATTACGTTATTGGTTTTCACAAATCACGAGGCGCCCTCATATGCTTTCATTTTAATTGCTTATTAATAATAAATTTTATTAAAATTTAAAAAAAGAGAAAGACATATATTCCCGGGTTAAATTTTACGAATAACCTGGCAATATTTGAAAATCTCTTACTACATCACAGTAAGCGGAAAATTTCGCTTGTGCCGTGATGTTGTACTTTGTCAATCGAGAAATAGAACATACGACGCGACGCCTGGGTGGGAAACAGACGCGATGCCAACATGGCCACTGACCAGTCTTTAGTTTGACATATATATATATATATATATATATATATATATATATATATATATATATATATATATATATTTATTTCTATTCTCGTACATACAGTTTACAGATGTCTACAGTAGTTTACATAGATAAAAGTACCTACCAGAAATACAAAAAAAAATCAGTAACTGCATGCAAGTGGGTTGGTACGAATGTTTTATAAACACTTAACTAGAATAAATATAAATATTCGCTAAGTTTGACAAAGGAAAAAGTATTCATTATATTTTTTCCTGCCGAAAAGCTTCTAATAAAAAACTAACAGTTTTTCAATTGCAAGGCTCCAGTGCAAATGGGCGCCAAACGACCTCATTGGCCGAGACTTTCAGATCCTCAGCTATAAATCCAGAGCGTCTGGGACTTTGGGACTATTGTACGGTATTCACCTTAAAAAGCGTCAAAATACGTCGTCCCGACACTGGTTACCTGTAGGCTATAGTACAGTAGGTACCAGATTGTATAGTGGTGTGATTTGTTGCATTCGCAACGTTTTTTAGGCCAACAAAAAATGAATTATTTGGTTCCATACAATACTGGATCATTGCCATACACAATGTAACAATCGTAATCACTTGTTATATTCCATTACGTTGTTGCTGATCGTATGTAATTGTTATTACCTACCTGTGGTCATAACATCAATCAATTGTTTTGTGCTCACAAAGGTTTTAATTTTTTTACAAACTATTGCATTGTTAGCTTATTTTACTACTCGTTTTTCAATGTATATATATTTTTTAAGTTCCTATGACAAGATTCTTAACTCATTAAGTTATTATTTTTCGTAAAGAACTTTAATAAATAAGCTAGTTCATTTAAACATAATTAATTTGGATAAATTCTGCAAACTGATTGAATATTGGTAAGAAAAAATGATATTTTGTGTTGAAATTTTTATGGTACGTTTTACCAATATGCGAGCTAACCGTCTAATTTAAATGAAATATCGAGCCGCACAAATGGACAACATTGGCAACTAATTCAAAGGAAAGTCGTAAATAAGGCATTCCGGTACAGGCATTAATCTTCCCAAGGTATTTAGCACCCGAGGACAAATTGTTGAAATGACTTCTTTGCGAGCCCACTCACTGATCACCACAAGTCATTGATAATTTATCGCTTTCATTGAAAAAAGTATTGATGTATGTCTTACGTTGCGTAACGTGAATATTGGTCCAGGTTATTAGGATTAACTAGCGTAGATCAGTGAAAAATCACGGGGTAGTAATAATAAGTTCGATATCTCCAAAAATGGCGACGTTATGATTTCTCAAAGTTGTGGTAAAACGTTGACAGCTTGGAATACATTATTATATACTTACCCTTATGCAGATCATTTGAAATAACATACTGTTGTACACCGTCATTGGACGGTTGGTATATATAGGTACTTATTACTTTTCTTAATATTAACCTTCTGTCTGCTGTACACTTACTGATGTTCCTACTTACTTTTATCAATATGTATAATTGGTTACAACTCTGTTAATAAAAAAAAGCAATGGTTTTTATGTTATTTGTTTTTGGGGTGCTATGCCGTGTTGCGCCTACTCCTTCTTTAGCCAAATTTTCGGACAAAGTTACAGTTTCCATTATCAGGGCAGATGTGTAATTGATAGTGGTGAAATGTGTGCTTAAGTACGTCTGTGCAATACCGTGTTGCCAGCTCGTTTTCGTCTGGCGATACTCATTTTTCTCCGTGTATACCTAATGATTAATATTGTATATAATTATTAGGTATACAAATATATTGTATATATATGTATACCTACCTAATAATTGCATATTACTATACAAAACATAAATTACAATTACCTCTTGGATAAAAGTCTCTATTGAAACTTTCAGAAAGAAGAATAAGCAAAAATTAATACTGTTACAAAGAATACTACATTTTAAAATAGAATATCCATGTTCCCAAAAAATCATGCTGACATTTCTTACCTTTTTACTTCAATAACACCAGGACACTAGCTTACCAAAATTCTCCGATTCCGAGACTTCACAATCTCGGAAACAAATATTCTGATCTGGGTGATATATTTCATTTGAAAACTAATCAATATAAATGTTGTATATTCTATCAATTTTATTTTATGTACGAATGTTTTATAAACACTAAACTAGAATAAATATAAATATTAATATAATTTTATTCTTCTAGACACAAACAGACCTATTTACCCATATAACTTCTCCGTTTCTACTATTTTGTTTTGTTGAATCTTTTAAATTCAATTATATGCGTGAGGATTCATTTTTGCCATTATATTTACATTATTCTTTATTGTATTAATTTTTAAGTGTTTACTCTGATACAAAATGCTTGTATTTTTTTAAAAAGAAAAGCCAACTAGGGCGTGTAGTAAATAAATAAATAAATAAATAATGACACACTCAGCTTTTCCAAACCATACGAAATAGTATAGTATTAATAGTATATTTGAAGTATTTATCACAATAATAAACCGGAGTAAGTGAAAATATTATGTTGTAACGTTTAATTTTCCTCAATGCTAGATGAATAATTAAAAAATACAAATTTCGGTTTTGTATCAGTAATTCCGGTTATATACTCAGACTTACGCATTGTGAAACTGCAAATAATTATTATAAACAGTTACATATATTCTTCCTTATTTTCCACCATACGGACATAATAGAAGGCATCACCATTGAAGTACCTACCATTGCCAATACAAAGAGTTTCCTGGTTAAAAATGTACTGCTACAATGCAAAGATATTTATGGAGTTTGCTTGTTCAATATAGAGTTTTTTATTGTGCGGCTACAACTATTTAAACATAATTAGAGATAGAATTATGGCTATAATGATGTTTCACCTATTTCCGTGTTCAGCGTAATTGAATGAGAAAAAACTGAATAAACGTGTTAGTATTAATTAAATCCACGGGATGCATATTGGTCACTGGTCACTGGTTACTGGTCACCCATAACAGTTCTAGCGCACACCTCAACCTCACACCACCTGGTCCCTGCTCTGTCTACGTTACGCTCGCTAAATTATATCATTAAATAACCATATTCTTTTACGACCAATTCAGGTTGTCACCCGGGTGGGGGCAGAGAGTACCACCGCATTGTTTATGGTAGCGTGATTTATTGCGTATTGGTAAATAGTCAATAGGTATCAGTTATCACCAATATGGTTATTATGGACACTGCACAGTAGGTCGCTTTAAACCACTTTTACAAATCGTAAATAGGAATGACTAGATAAGCGAGCTTTCGAGGAACCTTCGCCCGGAGGTAACAAGAGGTATATAGGCGACCGATGCATCCACGGAGAAAACTTACTTATACAAAATAATGCTAATTTATTAAAAATATGGTCAAATTATTCGTTTTCCTGTTAAAAACGGGACTGCAGGCTTTTAACGATTGAATTTACAGATTATCGGAATAATATAGATGTCGTAACACGTGTTCATAAAAAATCTAATGTCGCATTTCTGGAAAAGTGCAGCTCCATGAACACGTGTTCCGATATATTCTGAATGGACTAATATTTTATTATTATTACGAAATGGCTTGCCATCACGTTTTTAACGGGATTTTAATAAATCGGCCATTTTATCCGCGCATCAGATTAAAAACATTATGATATAGATTAACTACTGTTAACCCCTCAAACCTCGGAAGGACATTTCTATCCACAAACATCGTTTGCCATTATAGGATCAAATATGGCCGGGGCGTTCAAGCACCATAAAATTATTTAACATACGGAGATATGTAATAAGTAAGAGTTCGTCTCTAAATATGTTCACTAAATCCGTGGATTTATCAGCATCTTGATGATTTTTCTTTACTTTTACAACTGCAAGTGTTGCATCAAATATTTATGACAAGATTTGAAGAAGGTTGATTTTTAGTGTATTTAGACATAATTAAAAAAACGCGATGTTTTCTCTTTCTAACTCTGTTTTTTATATAATATGTCTCACCATAATAGAAAATGAGATATCATACATTTTATGATATCTCATATAGTTCTTATCAGACTTGGAGAAATATTTCCCAAACAGACTCTACGGATGTTTGAGGTCTCGGAGAAATATCTCCCAAAATTTCTCTAGGTGTCCACTCTCCAGTCGTTTATAATTTTTCCGTAAAATGGTAAATGCCCGTATGAGATCGGGCCACTATCCTATATATAAAGAAGCTTTAAAGGGAATATAGGTTGCATGCATTTATTGTTTTTGTTATCTCAACGCATTGACATAAAACGCATTGCACAACATTTATTCCGTGTCAAATCACGCGACTAGTTAAGTTGAATATAATAATAATCCATTGGCAGAAGTGTCAAGCCAGCGAGCAGTTTACAAGTAACAAGTATTGTTATTTAGAGAGTGCAGGCTCGAGGCGCGAGACGCGAGACGAGAGACGCAAGACGTCGCCGAATGGACTCGATTTCGCCTTTTGTCTCAAGTGTCGCTGTCAGATTTATTTCCTCGATAGGAGTTCAGACGCCCGGAGTAACGATGAAGTTATCCTCTCCATTTTTGCAGACACATTCAGCTTTGCCTTCTCGTCTATATTTACGACCTGCTCACAATTATTATAGTGTAAAATAAAGTGATTATTTCGTTTAATTATTGTATCATTTTTAATATTCAAAATACGTCGATAATTATTAAAAAGGCGTGTTTTTTTTTTACTTCTTTTATTGTTTATTTTTTATCTGGCATTCTAAAATCTTTATATACATTGCAATTTTTCATTAATTAATAATAATTACACAACAACTAGAAGAGCACTAAATATCAATGGCGTCGAATTAAAATATTGTAGCTCCATATAACATAATATTGAGAGAATTGAGATTTGATAAAGATTTGCAAACCAGGAAACATTCAATTTTGTGACATAAATCATGTTTTTAGTTACACACTACAGTATATACATCTGATGTAAATAAAATATTTTGGCATGGACTTTCGATTAACAAAAAGTGGCTGAGAGATTACGCTATAAGTTCAAAGCGTTTTATAGAACTACATATTGCTCGATATACAATCTCATACCTGTCACACCTAAAAAGATGATGTGCCAAAAGTACCATCTCCTACCTTCGACAGGAGAAGGGATTAGAACAGTTTACGGAGCGCCGTAATTAAGCGGCTGTAATCTGTCAAAGTGACAGATCACATACAAAGAAATGATCTGACCCCCTCTCCTGAGGAAGATTATAGCGTTTTGTGTCACCCCAACATATGATACGTATATGCCACGCCCAAATTATACGCGTATAGCGTAATGTGTCTAAGCCTTAAAGATAAATATAATTGTTAAGGAAATACAATAATACATGATAATATTTAGTAATGTTTGGCTAATTTATATAGCGCCGTTTTCGTGAGAAATCACCTCAAGGGCGCTGTAAACGCTCATAAACGCATTGCTTGGAGGATTTACACTATATTTTAATATGTTAATATTTTTGGGACGATAGATTTAGGAGCATATTTGAATCCATAAAATATAAGCTATCTTTGGTACATTTCGATTTCAGTACTTAATTTATTTTCTACCAAAATTGGAGATAATAATACTTTAACTGTTAACGTGTCACCAGTTGTGCAATTCTTAACAATTGGTCAAAAAGCAAAAGGCAAAATGCTTGTTAATTTATTTTTTAAACTATTGATTTATTACATATTTTGTACGTACATAACATACATCATATCATACGATTTAATCAAGATATAATCAATATGGAAATTACGAAAAACGATTATTCAGCCATGACAAAAGTTAACAATAAATACTTTTACTTTTATGCTTTAAATATTGACAGACAATAAAAATAACAAAACAGACATCATGTATAATATTGTTATGCTAATGAATGGTTGACTTCTAGATTTCTTCTTGGAAGATAAAAGAGTCTGACGTTGTTGGAATGCTTGGAGGGTAAAATATAATACACATTTTTAATACAATTTATGGCTATTCCGCTGCTTTTGCTGAAGTTACAAATTTAAATAACAGTTGCTTGCTAAACATCTACAACATATTTAAAATACATGATTATTTACTGTTTTGGAACATTTACGAAATATTAAGATGATATATTTATAAAATTAGCATTGAGAAGTGCGTAAGAGTTATTAAACCAGTTAAAAATGTTCACGGGATGCAATATAGTTTATGATTTATCTATCACTAGGAAGAGATTGTAAGCAACAAAGAGAAAAGACAAAAAAATGAAGAAAATTTAGACAAATAAAATACAGCGCATAGCATAAGATATATAAAGAGAATAAAAATGTAATTACTGATTTTTATTAAAAATCATACATCAGTTATTTCTGTGATTGGTTTAATTACTTGTAGTACCAACTTACAAAAGCTCTCTCTATTCTTAAGTATTAATTGTTGGCTTCCTACGCTGATCTTTACTACCTGGAGCCAGTAGTTGAAGAAGGATTAGAAGAAGGTAGGGGGCCCTTTGCATCTTGTCACTTTTATCTTATTTCTAAATCTCTGTTTGGTTTATATGGTAGATATCTGTTTTAGGAAGAATAAAGTATTATTGTTTAAAAAACGGACTTGTGGTGAAGTTCTGCTAGGTATTGTTATTTTTATTCGTGAGACCCGTTTTGCCTTCCAAAGATATTCACACATTTTGATCATTATTCCAAAGCTCTTATTCAGTCTTCAGTCAGTTTCAGTTATCGCAACTAACATCGTGTGATAGTCTTAGTTATACATATTTATTACATTAGAACCTTTATTTCATTAACTGGAATAAAGGTCCGAAGCTGAGGCAGTGTCTCCTGTCATGATAAACCGAATGGAGAGAGGTAATGCGTTTTACTTAGCAACCATTAGCGATGTTCCCCGATTGTTGGTTGTTAACGCTTTTACAATTGGACAAGAATAGCTCCGCACAGTGCGCTGCGCAGGACATGTGTTGCGCAGTCAATTGCGAGATATGCAAGTATGAAGCAAATGAGACGGAAGGTTATTGTTATTACAAGTAGGTATGTCCTCGTGGGATATTGGATGTACCCAATAACACGTATACCTTGACTTAGATGACCCTAGATGAGACCCCTAAAGCAAGTAGGATTGCATTAATAGGCAATATCATCATGACCACATACTCACAACATTAATTTTATCATTCATAAGGACGTGCACAAAATACGATAATATCTTTTCAGGCGCTGAAATTTTCAAATTGTCTTTACTTTAATGTACTAAACGCTCATTAGAAAAAAAATAAAAAGGTTAATTACGAACCCTTTACCCCTGATGTCTGTAACTTTGTTATTTTTACCATTTCACTGTTGGTGTTGTTTTTTTATTTTTTTTTTATCTTTGACAATTTTGGTAACATTATTTTTACGATATACATCTAGGTATGTACATTTTATCTGTGTTTAAAATAAACTTTTTTCTATCAATTCGACTTCATGTTTTTTAAATGTAATTTTTAAAAATAATATATGTATATCTGTTTGTTTCCCTTTAAACTAAAATAAAACAAATATTTCGTTTCATTCGCTGAAGGCAGTGGAAATAAAATTTATTTTATGTGGTAAAGCACGAGAGTCTCAACAACTGTCTAGAACGGTAAACTTTACATACCCATCCCCATAGAGAATATCATGGTTATAGGAAGGGAGAAAGGGTAAGCCTGAAATGATTTTGGCTAGTCAAATCTGGTCATTAAACACAGCTTAAGTCATTGCAAGCATCGTTTGTATTACACAAACTGCGTAAGGGTATCAATAAACCAAGAATTTTTACGAAACGCAACTTGTAATGCGTATGTGATCGAAGATTAATAGATCTCCCGACCACAGAGAAGATATGTTTATTGTGCTACAGTTTCCCATTCTATTTCGCCATAAAGGCTGTGCTTCCATATCATAAGAGCTTTGAAAATAAAATTAAACAGCCATATGTAACTAAACATTGATTTTACCATACACTTCAACATCACATTTTGCTGGGGAAAAGAGAAATACGGTTCCAAACCTTCTAATGGTGTTTTTTTGGAAATATTTTATTTTATTTATTTTTTTATTTTATTTTATATTACACAAACAAACATTACATGATTTACAAATATTATACAATATACAAGAATAAGATACTTCATGTTGGGTACATATGATATGTTTCCTTGTAATGTCTGCTAAGTGGTATGTTTATTCCTTAATTACCAGGTGACGTGTGTAGTATACAGGTGTGTGTGACGTTTGTAATGTATGTGTAAGTGTTTGTGTGCGTGTGTATGTCTGTATGTATGCGCATTGAACAGTTTAAATTATTGACATGATGCCACGTTTGAATTTGGTCAGTGAATCCGAAAAAATGTCAATGTCAGAGTTAAGACAAATATTATTTAGAGTGATTTAATAAAGAAGATATGATTTGAGATTTTCACGGCCGAATGTATTGTAGTCATTTTTTTGGGTGTATTATCTCCTTCTTTAGCCAACGTTTCGGACAGCATTACAGTTTCCATCATCAGGGAAGATATGTAATGGCAGATGTGGCATTACACATTTGCCCTGATGATAAACGTTGAATAAATAAGGAGGTAGCGCAATACGGCATAATACCCCAAAAATAAATCACTACAATACTTTCGGCGTTGAAAATCTCAAATAATATCTCTTTACCAAATCATATTAGTTTATTTGTTGATTAATAAGCAGAGTAAGTAGTTGATACTCGTACCTATATACTTTGTACATTGCGTGTACACTGCACACAAGACAACTAGTCTTTCATGTATGACAGTGCAGTGTCGGATAGTGTATTGAGTGGTTGGCGATAAGAAAGTCGTGTAATAGTGTGATGGGAGAGCGAGTAGTTAAAAGTAATGCGCCGAGAGTCATGTCGCCCTCCATAATGGCGCCCGTTTCGGGAAATTATTATATTCTTCGTGATATTTATTTACTATATACCTGCTCGTTTATTGGTGATGTCGTAAAACGTCTTATCTCTGTATTCCGACAACACATCTGCAGATGACGTATTTTACCACGTGTTTCTTGTACGTAAGATGAAATAAATAATAATTTGTTACGGTTGGGTGCGAATTATAATGTGAAATTAAATTTAAAGCTGAGAAAAATAATGGAAATAAAGGAAAACTAATCCTATTTTTTCAACGGTTTAATGAACAATGTCCTGCTGAATATTAATAATACATTAGGAAAATACCCGTTTGTATACAATAACTATATTCTCTTTAATAATCTGGTAATCTTAAAACAATTCATAATCTACTCTTTCCAAGATGGCGATAATTTTTAAAATTTATTAAATGACAATTTTTGCAAGTTATGCTTTAAAATATTACGATGAATTATTTGTTTGCGTTTGAATAAATATTTTTGTCCGTAGACAAAACTCAATTCTTTCAAGAAAGGCATAAAAGTACAATATTGGATTGAATCATTGATATTGTATTTGTATGCCTTTCTCGAAAGAATTGAGTTTTGTTTACGGACAAAACTATTTATTCATATAATTCATATAGCCCATGTACGGGCGAAAACAAATAATTCGTCATAATTATTGTAAAGCATTACTCGCGAAAAGCGTATTTCAATAAAAGTATTAAATTAACGCTATCTGTAAACACGTAGATTATAACGAACATTTTAGTTCAACCAAGAAATAAGAATATTATTATTATTAAAAAAAAAACATTTAAAAAATTAAAATTAAAAGATGGTGTTTTGTGGGTTCATATACTGCGTATCCTAAATATACCGACCCAAAGATGTAATGGCAATGTTTTTATGAGCACATATATTGTATCTCCTTAACAATATCTTTATGTTAAACGAAAGTACATGCCAAACTAATGTATTTAAATCACATAAAGATAGTACAATATGGAACTAAAAGCTTATTTTTGTGTGACGAAATAAAGTTTTCGAAGATTTGCAAACTTTCGATTTCACTTTCCTCAGTATTATGATTTGTTGAGAGAATATTTTAACTCTGGGGGCAGGTTGTTTTGCAGAATTTGAATAAATCATCAAATTAAAAAGTTAATAATATGCAAGCTCTGTGAAAGATCCAAGTACTATGAATCAACCGGCTAATGATGAAATAATGACAGTACTTGAGTAGAGCTTTAACAGAACACGACTTTAATGTTTTTACTGTTGAAATTCCGTGAAACAACCCGTCTTAAGCCATCGTCATCTTCTAATTGTTTTTAATTATTTGAAATTTTATTTATAATTTTATTTTATAATTTATTCGTATTTAGGTGTAAGATGGTAAAATATATTATTGTCCCAAAATAAAATTAGTGTAACCGAAACTGTGAATTATGAACAATTCAAAAAGTTAATTAAGTCCCTAAAATTGGATAATGATATATTGTACACCTAATTTTAAAACACTCAATCTGTAAAAAAATATACATTTTTTAATTGTCTTTAAAAAAATATTTTTCTAATTTGTGTACCTGATAAATTGTACTCTTAATTTTCTTACGCTTACTTAATCTGTAATAAGATATATTTTGACGAAGATATATTTTGACGGCCGGCATAGTCCAGTGGTAACGCATTGGACTGCCATTCCGAAGGTCGCGGGTTCGAACCCGGCGTGCGCAAATAAATTTTATTTGATTAATTTGTGTTATTTCACAATTAATTAATTAAAATAATATATAGTATATTTGCGGCACGTTCCAGAGTGGAAGATACTACCAGTATCGCCCTGGTGTAAGACCACCATTCAGAATTGAAACGTTGCTCCAAATGGCTTTAGCCGTGTTTAGTGACTAGATCTGAATAGCCAGGTACTTCCCCACCTTCCTCTTTCCCTTCCCCACTTACCTTCAGCCTCACAACATCCCCCAATTGGGGATGCAATAGTCTCACTGGCTCCAGACGGGAGCAGTTGGGACTCTTGTGAGGTATTCACTATAAAAAAAAAATATTTATATATTATTTTATTGTCTTTAACAAACTAATTTTCTAATTTGTGTACCTGATATATTGTATCGTTAATTTCCTCACGCTTACTTAATCTGTAAAAAGATATATTATTTTCATCAAAACACACTTTTCTAATTTGCTTACCTCTGTTAATATTATGTTTGTATTTATATCATAAGTTTTTTATTATTGTTTAAAAAATCATTAGAACCAAAGGTAAATACTCCTCCCATAAACACGAGCTTCTGGAGCTCAACTTATGGAGTAGTAGAATAATAATATGTAATAAATAACTAGTCGTCCCTAATATTTTTAAACAGAGACATAATACACCGTTGCTGTTTCAGAGTGCCAAAATTTTACCTGTTAAGGCTATTCTATAGCCAAAAATCATAGTTCAGTATATATTTACCCCGCAGCATAAAGAAAAATTAGAACATAAATACAGTACTAGATTCACGCGCAATGACGGGTTAATAGTTCCGAAATTTAATAATAAATACGGACAGAGAACGTTTGAATACAACATACTGAAGATATTTAATTTATTACCTGACACTATAAAGCAATGTAAGTCTATGAATAAGGTTAAATATATGGTGAAAAATTGGCTATTGGAAAAAAAATATTTACTTTAATATGTATGAAAAATTGTATGAAAAAATTGTTGATTCTGTAGATATAAGATGTAAATTATAACTTATAAAAATGTATATGTAACTAAACTTTAAGCACCTGTTGACAAGCCAATTTAATTGGTTTAGCAGGACTTGTTTATTAAATAAAAAAATATTTATTTAATAAATAAAAAATATTATTTATGTATTAACTATTTATTAAATAAAAAAATATTTATTTAATAAATAAAAAATATTATTTATGTGTTAATTGTATTATGTGTTCGAAAGCAAAATGTTTTTTGCAAATCGATTTTTTTAATATTCTAACCACACTTCCCATCGGCCCACTGCCCACGAGACTGTGGCGCCTAGTCCAGATTTACAGGTTCAGCCATTTTCATGTTATGAAAAAGGCCACTTTCATGATTATTAAAATGTTGATACAGGTATTCTAAAGTTTCCAAATGTTTATCTATTTTTAAAATGAAGCGTATATTAATAAATAAAGTTTGTCTAAAAGAAAGCAATAACATTGGCGTTTGATAACTCTCAAGTGATAGTTGGAAATGAGTAGGCTCGAGAAGTAGTCTCCAATAATACAGGCATTGTATTAGCGTAAGTAGAAATTACTTCGGAATGGAGTTGGGCGGCTATTCAGATGGGGGAATGTGCTCGCGCTTATCCGAAACCATAAAATAGCGCCGGAGGAATCTGGTTCGATCTCCTGCGGGCACGGGGCAACAAGTTGTAGCTTTTCAGTCATTCTAAAAATTATACTTTAAATCTGTCTACCTGTTTGCTACAAAAATTATAATAGTAAATTATAAATTATAAAAGAAATTTTTTCCATAGGAAAGCTCATAGCTCAGAAATGCACAAAATAATTTGCAAGGCAGATAGAAACATTACACCTTTAAATTTATACCACAAGAATGCCAACATTTTTATAAATCCCAACCAAATAAAATTTTACACGCAAAACACTTCAATTATCTCAACCAAACGAATGTTGACAAATTATCGTCAAACAAATGGTTGAGTATTGGAGAGTTGAGCGCAGAAATAGAAGGATTTATGCTTGCCATTCGGGATAGAGTCATTAATACTAAAAATTAAAGGAAGCATATAATCAAAGATACAAATCAAATTGATGATTTATGTAGAAAATTTTTGGCTTTTCCGGAAACCATAGAACATATTATATCGGGATGTTCTATATTAGCACCATCCGAGTATACATTTAGGCACAATCAAGTTTTAAAAATAATTCACCAAAGTTTGGTAATTAAACATAACTTGATTGACTGCCGTAATAGAATACCATATTATGAATACGAACCAAATTCATTTTTAGAAAACGAATTTTATAAAATATATTATGTTAAAACTATACTAACAGACCGAACGATTAATCATAATAGACCCGATATAGTTTTACAAGACAAAATTAAAAAAAAACTTATATCATTGATGTTGCTATTCCGAATTCCTGTAATATTCAAAAATCTGTTAATGAAAAAATAAGAGAATACACAGATTTAGGAGATGAGATAAAAAGAATTTGGCATTCTCAAACTATAAAAATATTACCATTCGTTATTTCGGCTACTGGCATTATACCTAGCTCTCTCATTAAAAATTTAGGCGTATTAGATCTATCAAAAAATTTATATATAAAAATGCAAAAATCAGTCATTTTAAATACATGTAGGATAACCAAAGATTTTTTTAAATATTTATGTTGAGGGATCAGTAGGATTTATAGGCCCTGTTAGGAGTTCTACCAAGCCGAACCGAAGTCGGTGAATTATTTTCCCATTTGATCTCTTGTGAGTTGACGTGTTGTTCTTGTATTGTTTTGTATTTATTTTGTTTATATAATGCACTTGCATAGTGTTGATTGACTAGATGATCATTTGTGGAAAAGTGTGTGGAAGGGTTTAGTTTTTCCTATGGGGAAGATTTAACCCGCACATAAAATCGGAAAAGAATAATAGTTAATAAATAAAAAAATAACTCCATGACATCTTTAATAATTTTTCGTTATTTATATTAATAAATAGGCCTTAATAATAATTACCTTTTGAATAACCAAAATTAAAATTATTATCCAGTGATTCATATTTAAATCCGTAAAAAAAAGAAATACTTTTTTCAATATATGGAAGTATTATTAAAATAAAATAATTTTGGTACCTACTTTATCGCTTGTTTGAGTTGATCAGTTCCAAATTTGAAAATTATTACACAAGAATATTTCACAGCACTTACAACGGAAATTAGTATATTTGTTGATGATATTTTTTCAAATGATAATCGGAGAAAACTTACTGACATAAAATAATGATAATTTATTAAGAATCTCTTCAAATAATTTTTATCAAAGCCTCGAATAAATTTATAGGTTTCCCAATAAACTTCCAGTAAAACACGAATATGTTATTATTTATTAAACACGTGTTCATAAAATTTATAATATTTTCGAATTTCGTCATTGTATATTGTCAGAACGAATGCAGGTGCATGAACACGTGTTCCGATATATTAGGAATGTACTAAAGGTGAAATATTGTATTTACGGAGACCGATTATAAAACTGTTGTTCTGATTTATTTTTTTAAATTTATTTTTACTGGGTTTTACAGACGATCTTACCTACGTGAGAAAAATCCAGTTATAAAAACTTAGTTGATACCCAAATAGGTACAACAATTTAAAACATCAACTAGGAGTTCCTATTTTGATTTTTTTACAGTTCCCGGGACCTTCTTACATACAACCTCTTTGTTAAGGAGTAAGTACCTTTATTATTGTCTCCCGGATAAACACTCTACACTGCCACTTAAGGCGGACAACCTGTATGCTGTAGTATGAAATTGTGTATAGTGTGTACTTGTGTATAGTGTGTGTACGTGTGGCGAAGATTTGAGATCATTTTGCGTATCGGGCGCGGATCGCATGCGACACGTCGCGGCTCCGATACGAGACGAAATATTTCCTACTCACGCCAAGCACTGCCTGCCCACTGAGATACATTCCACACACTTTGCCTGGTGGATTTATTTCGGGAAGGGTGGCACTTATTTTAAAAGGGAGACAAATAAGCACTACACAACTATGTACACGCTAGTAACTCCCAAAGAAAGGTGCTCAACAGGATTCCTGAACGTTCACAAAATATGTAAATTGTTGAATCTGCTTAGGTTCTAAGACCATTCCAAATTTTTAGCCAACTTGTCTCAGATTGATCGACATAATTTAAAATCTACTAAACAGTACTCTACGCTAGTATTTTTATTAGGTACTAGTCCCCTTATAAATGTTCCTTTCGATTTTATTTCCACTTGCCTTCCTTTTTAGCAAAAGGACGCTGTTGCATCCGAAACTACTTACGAATTACAGCTTCAGATGGATTCAAAATGGAATGTAAATGATTTAAGCGAGACGAAATGAAATGGTGGTTGTTGGAATTGGGTGATAGTACGAGAAAACGGGATGATCAATTACTTACCACTGTATCTCTGTGAAGGAATACACAACACAATCTCAATATAGTGAGATCCATCATCCATCCATCATCCACGAGGTAATTATCGCCACAACAAAAGGAATGATTACTTAAAACAATATTTTGCATTACAAGATAATCAACTTACTTCTTTTTATGTTTCAACGAGATTATGTATACGAAAAAACAAATTTCAAATACTTTTCTGGCAAAGTGATGGTTAGGGAGGGGTAGGAACTGGATAAACGACTTCCCGGTAGGAACTAATCATATTCACATTTAAAAACTAAACAGACGCTAAATATATCATATTTTTACTGGATTTTTACTAGAAGGGAGGAAACACAGAGGCCGACTAATCTTTCCACAGTCGAGCTGTTGAATTCAAAAACGAGTTGTAGAAGCGACCCGTTCTCATGTGACAAATTTCAAATATATACAAATGTTGAGCGAACATTTGGCGTACTTCCCGACCATGCACTGAAGGTGCCGAAGAAATCAATGACTCTAGTTCCTCGGAGCATCTTCAGTAGAGCAACGCCAGCATTCTCACCTGACGTATGTGCTTTATGGATTAATATACGTTTTTTTAAGATATGGGGAATCTATCAAATGGAATATGTTAACAGACAAGTACAAATCTAGCAAAACAAATTTATCCTGCGACCAATATATAACTTTTTTCATCCATAGTTGTTACTAATAAAAGCCATTGTAATCATTATCGGTATCGACCAACATTTGATCGACAGATTGAGAACCGTAGGTGCAGGGAATTATATTTTTATTTAAATTTAAACACCCCTTTTCTCTTTCATCATAGCGGAAGTCAATAGTTACACGGAAACGGTTTGTAGTCAATTTTGAATCATTCGAATATTAGTATACCACAAATTCTTAGAGCTTTCAATGTAAAGCTGTTTCCTCTTACCGCAAGCTTGATAATAAAATAATACCGGCAAAGCTACAAGTGGAAAAGTTCGGCCGCCATGCGACAGATGTCGTTAGTGGTCCCGTAAATCGCCCAGCTAAGTTGGCAGCTTTATGCGCTTGATAAACCCGAGTTCAGCTCCAGACCATAATGTGCGCGTTTCAATTTTAATTTTACGAATGTCGCTGGTTCATTATAGCACATAAACTAACCAACACGCGACGTAAGAGTACGCAGAGTGCTGTTTGCCGTGAAAGTAAATATAGAAAAAATAATTTACTCACTGTAAAGTCGTTATCGTTGCTGGTCAATTAATCATCTCATAATAACAATAATATTTTAATCTTATCATATATACAGAACATTTTTAAAATATTTTTGGTTTTTCCCTTCTTTTCAATTTTGTATTTATTTTTTACATTGTCATGGGTAAGTTACTCAGGACTACAAAAATAAGTGTATAGTACATACATATGTACGGCGTACATTTGACGGTTTAAATCAAATTTTTATTCGATTAATTTGTTTTATTTCACAATTTACTCCTTTAAAATAATACAGAATTGAAACGTTGCTTGACCATATCAGAAGAGCCATGTATATGACCACCTTCCTCTTCCCCATCTCCTTCCCCTCCCCACTACCTTCAGCCTCACGACATACCCCAATCGGGGATGCCGTAGTCTCACTCAATCTCTGACGGATGGGAGCAGTTGGGACTCTTGTGCGGTTTCACATAAAAAGAATCTACGTATACATCATAATAAACTGAGTATTAACGATATAAGCAGGTAAAATACAAGTTATCTAAGAGTTATTTCTGTTGTACAAAAGAGTACTATAATTGTATATATAATAATGACAAGAGTACAGAATAAGTACATAAGGTAGCATGAAAGTAGTTATATTTAGTTTTGGTGTCTGGTATTTTGTTGGTATTTATTTGTAACTAGTAGTTCTGTAAACAGTTACTCCGGGCCAAAACAGTCTTCTCTAAATAGTATAAAATAAAGTCGCTTTCGGCGTCTGTCTGTTTGTGCGCCTAGTTCTTCCTTGATTTTGATAGGATTATATATATTGGATTTATAGAAAGTATAGAATAGTTTGTTTTTTTTTTTTAAAT
The DNA here is from genome assembly GCF_061612785.1 of Hesperophylax consimilis. NCBI lineage: Eukaryota > Metazoa > Arthropoda > Insecta > Trichoptera > Limnephilidae > Hesperophylax > Hesperophylax consimilis. Next base: position 43,717,021 of record NC_142839.1, on the reverse strand, counting down.
CAGTAACGTCAGCTAGTATTCAATAAATCAATACAATAATTTCCTGTGAAATCATAAGGTTGGTAAGTAGGTACTTAAATATAAAATACTTAATTAAATTATATCCAATTTATAATAAATTTTGTATCCATATTTTATTTGAACAACTTATCTTTAAATAACTTACCAATCAATGTAATATATCACTGAAGAAAAAGATAATACTTACAAATCTAAACGAAACATGAAACAGAAAAAATAATAACCGAACCCAGGGTCTCTGTCTTGTGTCCTAATAATAACCGAACCCAGGATCTCTGTCTTGTGTCCTAATAATAACCAAACCCAGGATCTCTGTCTTGTGTCCTAATAATAACCGAACCCAGGATCTCTGTCTTGTGTCCTAATAATAACCGAACCCAGGATCTCTGTCTTGTGTCCTAATAATAACCGAACCCAGGATCTCTGTCTTGTGTCCTAATAATAATTATTCTACGTCATTTTTGTCGATCTCATATTTGAATTTAGAATTAACAATATTATATCGATTGTAGGTCATAAGATATACAATTAGAGGCGCCTTGCATACTAATACCTCGTCGATAATTGCGCATAGACCGGATTCGGTAGATTTAGCTAGAGCGTTAAGAGCATTGGAGGTCGGTTGGAGGTAAAAATTGGGACCAATTTGTTTGCTCCGATTTAATTTTTGTTGATTTTGGGGATTAAAAGAAAACACCGACACCGAAGTGAACCAAAAGTGTAAGAAAGGTAAAGTGCGTGGTTCGGCCGTAAGTGATGCCAACATCGCTTCCACATAAAGTTAGCCAAAGTGTCAATTGTAATTAAAAATACATAAAGTAACCCGTGTAAAGCGGACACGGCCGCTGCTTTATGCTGCTTGTAGCGGCGGGAAGGGGTTTGCGCTGATAACGGACAATTAAACGATTATGTTTTGTGTTCGACACGGAAAGGCCATTAGGGGTCACGAGGCCCGGCCCGGGCACTGGGCAGTCTGGACAGTTTGGGCACCGAACATCGGGCACTGACACCGGCGAAAATTCTCTCCCAAGTAAATAACTAAGACGAGAATTGGCAAAGAATTGATAGATTTTTATTTTATTTTGAAGGACACAGAACTACCTACTTACCAAATACAATTTAGAAAATTTTTAAAAGTTTTTGCAGAAAACTTTTTGTGTTGTGATGCATTTTGTGACAATAAAACAGAAACGTGTGTGTTTTTCTTCAAGAAATGATTATATTTTAAAGTTTAAGCGACAAGGTTTTTTTAAAGTATAGCACAAAGGATAACATAATATATCATTATAAGCAATAAATATTAGCCTGAAACATCTGTATAAATTGAAAAATACATGCCGCCGACGGGAATTTAATCCGCAGCATTCTGATTTGCCGGTCAGGTGCTCTAACGTAGCACAACCGTGGCGATGCGCGATGTAGCGTAATTGGCATTAACTTATATAGGTGTTTCTGGCTAATAATTATTGCTTAAAAGGTTACATATTTAATTAGCTATACATTTAAACCGTAGATACGACATCGTACATTGATCCAGGCCCATTCAATGCCCTATTTTTAGGTAGGTTCTTGATTTTGGTTGATATTTAATCGTCCTTTCCCTTCTCGCACATCTTACACGAAAAAAAGACAGAATATACTAGATTCGTCAATACGTCGAAAGTTGTAGAACGAACGTTCTTAGGTCACAAAATACCAAACCTTTTCCATTACTTAATAAATACTAAATCAATTCCACCAATCAAACTTCGAAATACGCCAAGGAATGTCGAATCTGAACAGAACTTTTCCTGTAATATATGTAATTGAATCTATTATGGGGTATTTTCACAAACTGTGATTACCGTTCAAAATGTGTGAATGATTAAAAGTTTATCTTTGTGAAACCACATTTTGAAAGGATTACAAGTAGCTACATCATCGTTATGACATAGAAACCGCCACTGGCAGGTAAGGGAGCTGCTGCCAACTTTACCCGGCGTGACGTCAACACCGCCGAATTCACGAATAAAAACGCACAATCATTATAGAAAATTTATTCGTCAACTCAGAAATAAAATAAAAAATACCCTAATGAGAATAATAAAAACAGTGAAAATACTTATATATTGCATAATTTATTGGCGAATATTAATTTGTCTTTATAGTTCGTGTGTGAGTTCAGCACTTGCGGAGGGAATCCGTTGCTTGTCTGAAGGGTGACGGACGCCGACAGTTTAGCACTTAATAACAGGTACGGGTAGGTACCTGCTTTATTAATCCGCCCGCGCCGACCTGAACTATTGTCAGCCCGGAGAGGAAGGTGCTTTATGCGTCTTCGATCGAGCTTTTATACTTTTAGCACTTGGAAACTTTTATTACTTTTCTTGTCCTTTTATCAAATAAATTGCAATCATTAATACTTGCATTGCGTGAAGCTTGCAGAATAGACACACCAGATAAGATGATTGATTCGTAAACACTCACAAGTAGGAATTATTTTTACTTTACTTCTTATCTACTAGTAGGTTCTATTATCGATCTATGTTGGATTTCAATGGTTAAGAAAAATATATTTATTGTCTTGTACTTTGTCTAGTTTCTTTGTCTCCTTTCCTATCCCATGTATTTGTAATCGAGCATAATCTATTTTTACCAATGTTAGTGGGGTAAGTACCTTTTTGTAAATTCCTACTTTGGCTTTGTACTTATGTGTATATCCGTGTATGTTTCCTTTTTTGTTCTACGTAACCTATCTTTTTCTATTTTTCTGTTTTGTATGTGAAACTTATAATTTTGATATCAACATACCAATGTAAAATTGTACCTATTAACTTCCATATATATGTATTGTAAGTTCCTCTCGTAGCAAGAAATTAAAAAAAGGTACGTCGTTCTACTAGTAAAAAGGAAAGTGGAAATGGTTTGTTTTTACTAAAATGCAGATATTTTTTGAAGTATGATTGATGTGATGATATTTTTTTTTAATTTACGACCAACTTCATAGATTAAGTAAGTACCTACTACTGACTGTCAGAAAGTAATTTTAATTTTAATCTCAGTACGTATTCTCTGAACCTAAATATAGTAACAGCTATTAATGAATATATTGAATAAACTCTTTCCGTCGGGCTAATAAGTTCTAGGGGTCGCAGGTCGCAGGTCGCAGGTCATACCGTGGGCGGCCATGTCACAACACGAGCCTAGTTATTGACTGGCGGCTTCAAGCCTCTTCCCCCCCGCCCTCCTCCATACCTCCTCCATACCTCCTCCATACCTCCTTCATACCTCGGCCACGCACAGCCGCGGAGAAGGTTGGTTATTTCACGCAAAATGCTTTGATGGAGTGGTGAGGAAAACACGCAACTTTCTACTCAATTATTATAAAAGGGAATTTTCACCGTTTTTTCGAAAACAAAGACGATAAAATTATTAAATTAATTTAGTTTCGTAATGTGCGGTTTTGGATCATTTTTGAAATTTTTTCAAAGAAAATTTACATTGGATGATACATTTTGAATGTTATTTCAACCGCCACGCTATGAGTGTAGGTATGTAGGTATGTAGGTTTGTATGTATGTGTGAAGGTCGGTGAAGTTTACAGATTGAAGATTTTGATAATAAATTAAAAGTAAAATTATACAATTCCGATTTAGTTAATATTTTATGTGACATATAACAAGTAAAAATTACATATTTTAAGTAATCAGACAAATATACTTTAAATCTTCCACACATTTTTAACGGTACTTGAAAATAGTATGCATTTTATTTTAGATTCGGTCTGCTATTTAACATTTTCCTGTTTGAAAAAAAAAATCATCTAACCCATGAAAAACCAAGGGATATTATCATTCCAATTTTGAAAATGACAATTACAGTAATTTTGTTTTAAAATACTATAGGTAATCAATTTTGAAAATGACACTTAAATTAAGTAAAATTTGAGTTCATTGAACAAGATTTCACGGAGAAACACAGACAACAAAATTGAAAAGGTTTGATGGGTAATTTTAATGATTTGGAGGCCCACCCATTGAACCAGAAATTATGAATATTTTATACTAGAAATTATTTGCGAAGGTAATTTTTGATTCTGTATCTGTATGAAATATCCGTAGTAAAACAAAAAAACTTGGTAAACTTTTCAATTATAGTTGTAAGTAAGTTATTTTAAAGTTACATTGAATTCACAGCATTGGTTATACACAAATACTCATAAATTCTTTTCAATCTGAAATAAGTTGGTATATAGGCGATTTTTTTTCCCAAAATTGTTCAAATAATATTGTCATCGATTTAAAACAATATTTTACGAGGAATCAATTGAACCCTTTTTTTGCCTATTTACTTATCAGCCCGACAGAAGATGTTAATAAGAAATGCATGTGGAGAAAGCTCCAGAAGGAATGTCAATAGTCCACAATAGCCCGGAGCGAGCCGCAATAATGGAACTGTATCTGCGTGAAGATGGGTGCGATTATTTCCCAGCCGCAGTCACAGTCGTGTGTGAGCAGTTGCCAGTAATGCCAGTTGCCAGTTGGGCAGTCTAACTGGCCATCTGAGGCCTCACCGGCTCTACCTCTGGTCTGCCAGGCACTGGGAACACGCGGCGCTACAGATTCTCAAGCCAGCAATTCCACAAAATAATGTAGATCGCAGATTACTTCTTCTGCTAGTTCTTCTACCTTCTACCTGTCCATTCTCGCTCTGAGGTGCTTTGTCTTTCACACATTAACTTTCCAATGGAGGTCTCGTCTAAACCCAATTCCAATGTGATCATAATTTTGTTGGAAATGCTCGGTCCAGTTTCAACTGAACAAACTTTACGAAATCTGATATCGGCTTTAGTAATACATTTCTATCGTTGTACAAAATTGATGATAATAATATGCAAGTATTAAGTTATTGATTTCGGAAAATTATTATAATATTTCCAAGGTAATTTAATGAATTAATAAAGTTGTCCTTTTCTATACTCCTAGGTTAATAACGTTGACAGCCAAAATGTTCTCCTCCAGTCTAATGTCTTCAGTATATATGAAAAAATATGAACCCGTAAAAAACAATGCTTTTTTTACTACAACACATCTATTTTTATTAACATATGTTATTAAAAAAGATTTTTTTGAAAAGAAAAATAACATTCCGGTTACGGATAACCTGAAAATATTTAAAAATCTCCTACTATCACCACAGTAAGCGGAAAATGTTGCTTGTGTTATGATGTAGGACTTAGTCAGCCGAGAACTTGAACACACTACGCCTGGAAGGAACCCAAACGCTATGTCAATTCAGCCACCGACCGGTCAACGGATTTCGACTGACGATTGAACCTTCCTCACCAGGGACTGACCAAAATGAGTAAACACCGCTGATACTGAAGCCAAATCCTAATTGGATGGTACCGAGATTTAATTTGTATATTAAGTGCTGTAATTTTTTTTAATGACATCCAATTTCAGATGCGCGCAAATGTGTGCACGTGAGAGCCACCAAAAGTTTTGGGAAGTGGTTTAATTTCCACTTCCAAGATTCCATTTAATTCGATCAAGAAAAAAAAACCGAAATCTAAATAAATGTATTTAAAAAAAAGAAATCAATGCACTATTTTCGTCATCTCCTAAATTGGATCCTTGAGGATAGGATGATTTATTAAGTCATCAATATCCTCTGTAGGCAGGGAAGCTCCTTGGCTAACCAGACCTAACTCTTCCTCTTTTCCTTTCATTCTTCACCTATTACTGCCTCCCAACTTTACCGGAATGTTGGAATGCCATTGCTCTACTGGCTGCAGACAGTTTCGGCACTTGTGCGGTATCACATAAAACACTGCGTTTTAACTCTCATTTACAGGATGTCTTCAAACACCTCGAATACTCCAATATAATTGAGTTATATAAATAATAAATTGTAGAGAGGTTAAAGCGCACACCGAAGACCCTGACATATGAATAATTTCATTCAGACGCTGAATCATGTATGGAATAAAGAGTAAGGTATTCCAAGGAGACTACACCTTACAATATAAATATTTAGACCAATAGTCGTTCTAAGGCAAACATGTCAATCAGGTAGACAGTGGTCAGGCTTAGGAAATATCTACAACATACCAATTCATTGATGTAAATAGCAGCTCCTAATCTCCGCGACATTAAGGACAAACTTATTGATTTGGTACATTATTAAAACTGATAATGATATATAGACAGGAGCTAAGTATAAAACACTTTGGCACGATTACCAAACACTTAGCCACTTTATAGAATTGTATTTAATTAATAACTAATGGTTAAGTATAACGTTTAATTTATTGTTCCGCCTCCACCCAGTGTGTGGAATGTGCCTTAACCTGGACAGGTTATTTATTAGTACATAGTTATATTATCACATGCCTCAAAAAACATAAACAATAAAGGCACACAAGGATGCAGAGTTGTTGATAATTTGTCGATATATCAATATGCAAATAGCTGTCAGTGCGGTGTCAAATGTTATTCTTACAAAAAAGTCACAAAAAACTACACAACAATACCAACTAGGAATAGACACACTAGGCTGTTAAGAACGATATTTTAAAACAAGTTTATATGTGAACGTGAGATCTTTCTTCTACCTAAGAATTGTTATCGGCTTCTTATGATTTTGTTAATAAAAGTAATACAGAGTAATCCTTTATAGTCGCCAACGATTTTGGACGTTGTGTACGAATGAACTTTTCATAATATAAATATATTTGAAATTCTAAGCTTTTTCCCCGGAAATTTAATAAATGTCGAACCTTGAATCTCATGAAGCAATTACCGAGACAAAGACAACCTGTTATTATGGCGGCCTTCAATAGTAAGGTCAAGAAGGGATCACAAATCATAACTCGATTAAGTCTGGCTAAATTAAGTTTATTTAAAAATGACACACACTTGGCACCATACTATGAAGTTTTGAGTTAATATCGGTTAACGTAATAACCCAATGACTATTATGTGTATTAGGAGAATATCTGACGCGCAAGTGAATGGAGGAGGAAGTCATGGCTATCCAAGGAATACAAGTCACGATCAAGTTAACACTCCAGTCTGGATATATCTCATGTCTTGCGCGGTATAACAGAAAAGTGTGCATGAGAGCATGCAGGAATGTGTACTAAGATGACATTAGATATGGTTCAATTCGCTCGCTCGCTGTCCCTTCTGGGAAATGGGTTGATTGTTAATGATTACATACTTATCAATTTTACTAAAATTTGTTTACTTGATCCATGCCCTGTGTAAACAACTGTACAAACAACTTACTTACGTTTGTATAATATTATTACATCCGTGACCTTTTGCATTGCGCAATCTGCAGGAATATTGGTTGCTACCACATTACATGTGGCTAAGACAATTAATCTCAACAATGACAATAATTTATGGCAGTGAACCCGCCGGTCGCCATCGGAGAATTTAACCCTGAAGTCGTGGACCGAGGCGGCTCATAGCCATACTATATTTTATGATAAATTGCTTTGTGCAAAATTCGCTAGCTACATTATTTTGTCGCTGGGGTCAAACTATTGCGGCAGGTGAGGTGAGTCTACCTGCAGAACCTTTCTGTAGTACCTACCTACCTGTATTAAGTACATACTTACCACTTGTTTTATCAGTCCATCAACAGCAGCATTGTAGTAATTACAACTTATTTACAATTTGTAGTGATTTTTAATAGAAATGAACGAACCCGAAACATTTTACAAAGAACACATTATTGGAATAATCTGTTTATTTAGGGTATAAATATAAATACTACAACCTAACATTAATGCATGATACCCACGTAAGAGATAATACCAAAACCCATCAAGTATATCTAGTAGTCAATCGAACAATGAGTGGATTCACGTGATTCTTAATTAAATTACCTTTTTAAGTTTAAAGTATGTAAAACATCGAAAATACCTTTATTTATAAAACTTTACTACTATAACGTCACATCTTGTTGAGAATTCTCGTGGAATCAGCTAATCACGAATGATAAAAAAACAAAGCTAGCAAACAGATGAAGTTAGCCTGATTAGTCTTATAATTTATGGAAAGTTCAAAGGCACGTGGGATTCAGCATTTCTCATAGGATGGCATTTTTCTTGTTCCATCTTCAACGAAACGTGATGTGATCGAGTCTACAAAGGAGGCCGTCTCCCCCCAGGTCACGACGCTCCTATTAATGGTCTCTTTCTTTGATAAACAACTGTAATTAAGATACTTTGAATCTAATTGTGGACATCAGGTCTCCACCGGCACCGGCTCAAGGATGGTTGCGGCGACGTCGCTCAGAGGCCGGGGGTGCCGCAGGGTTCAGGGCGGGGACCGTTCGCGAGAATCATCACGCGATCACCACTATATTATGCGCTTTAAGGATTCAAGGAATCGTTATCATTCGTGTTATTAGAGCCATTAATTGCTTGCAAGTGGGTTCCCTATAAACGCTTCACGGTATCTTAGTACTTAAATTAAGGTTAACTATCCAAACTATTTATTAATGCAAGGAATCATCGCGGCCCTATCAATCACGTCAATGAAAGTTTCCAAAACAAAATAAAATTTCTGATTAATAAACAACGTGACTTTTTTATACAGTGTTAAGCCAAAGATGCAGTCATATTTTTCGTATTTATTACAGTTTCCATTATTTTCTATAATATTTCAATTGGGTAGATCCACCAGGTACAGTTAAATAAATTATAAAACAACGTGACTTTTTTATACAGTGTTAAGCCAAAGATGCAGTCATATTTTTCGTATTTATTACAGTTTCCATTATTTTCTATAATATTTCAATTGGGTAGATCCACCAGGTACAGTTAAATAAATTATAAAATTAAATTAATAGCTTTGTGTACACCACAAATTGAATAAATATATATTGTATATGATTCACAATTTGGGAGGCGGGTATGGGTTCCGCCGCCCCAGAAACCATTTATTGGATAACCAACTCCTCTGCCATAGGTCACCAAATTGGTTCGCTAGGTTTGATGGCTTAGAAGTGAGCCCGGGTTCATCGATATAACCAACTCCTCTGCCACAGGTCACCCAATTGGTTCGCTAGGTTTGATGGCTTAGCAAGTGTGCCTGGGTTCATCGGTATAATCAACTCCTCTGCCACAGGTCACCCAATTGGTTCGCTAGGTTTGATGGCTTAGCAAGTGTGCCCGGGTTCATTGGTATAACCAACTCCTCTGCCGCAGGTCACCCAATTGGTTCGCTAGGTTTGATGGCTTAGCAAGTGTGCCTGGGTTCATCGGTATAATCAACTCCTCTTCGCTAGGTTTGATGGCTTAGCAAGTGTGCATGGGTTCATCGGTATAACCAACTCCTCTGCCACAGGTCACCCAATTGGTTCGCTAGGTTTGATGGCTTAGAAAGTGTGCCCGGGTTCATTGGTATAACCAACTCCTCTGCCACAGGTCACCCAATTGGTTCGCTAGGTTTGATGGCTTGAGGTGATTTTTCACAAAAACGGCGCTCTACAAATTATCCAATTATTATTATTATTATTATTATTATTATGCCCGGGTTCAACGGTATAAACAACTCCTCTGCCATAGGTCACCCAATTGGTTCGCTAGGTTTGATGGCTTAGAAAGTGTGCCCGGGTTCATTGGTATAACCAACTCCTCTGCCGCAGGTCACCCAATTGGTTCGCTAGGTTTGATGGCTTAGCAAGTGTGCCTGGGTTCATCGGTATAACCAACTCCTCTGCCACAGGTCAGCAATTGGTTCGCTAGGTTTGATGGCTTAGCAAGTGTGCCTGGGTTCATCGGTATAACCAACTCCTCTGCCACAGGTCACCCAATTGGTTCGCTAGGTTTGATGGCTTAGCAAGTGTGCCCGGGTTCATTCGTATAACCAACTCCTCTGCCGCAGGTCACCCAATTGGTTCGCTAGATTTGATGGCTTAGCAAGTGTGCCTGGGTTCATCGATATAACCAACTCCTCTGCCACAGGTCACCCAATTGGTTCGCTAGGTTTGATGGCTTAGCAAGTGTGCCTGGGATCATCGGTATAACCAACTCCTCTGCCACAGGTCACCCAATTGGTTCGCTAGGTTTGATGGCTTAGCAAGTGTGCCTGGGTTCATCGGTATAACCAACTTCTCTGAGACAGGTCACCCAATTGGTTCGCTAGGTTTGATGGCTTGGCAAGTATGCCCGGGTTCAACGGTATAAACAACTCCTCTGCCATAGGTCACCCAATTGGTTCGCTAGGTTTGATGGCTTAGCAAGTGTGCCCGGGTTCATCGGGTGAGGTGTGTTCGGATCTTGGCGGCCAGCTGCGTGGCGGGCCGGATTGGGGAGACCCTTTGACCTCTCCAGCTGGTCTATATCAACCCATAGTCTTACACCGCAGCGCGAGGGATGGATTCACACTTCCGACCCTCCTGGACACACTGACCCTGGTTTCCTACCCACCCATCATACTTTTTTCCTTTCCAGGATTTTCTCGTTTTTCTTTTCTTAAAAAACCCTTCACACAGCATCCAAAATTATTTCCTTCGGGGCCTCCTGTGCGAGGTTAATGTAAAAAAATGTAATAAAAATTATCACTTGTCTATTATTACACACCCTGGTGAAGAGACAACTGATTTTTAAACATGTTGATATTTTTTGTTAAATAGTGGTTTATACAACGTTAGTTGTTTTATTTAATTAAATTTTTCTCGTTCAAAAAATTTTTTTTATAAATATTTAAAATAAATATTGTACCTAAATACCTATCGTTCAATAACCACGAAATAAGTACAAAATTTTGAATGCAATTTTTTCACAATTCTTCACAATTTTCGCAAAGCTCATAACGGTTACCAGAATTTAAAGGCATTGCAAAACTTTCAGAATCGATTGCACAACATGCGATCAGATTTGCTTGACAATCGAAAGATTCATTATCCAATACTCGAAATGCCAAATCGTTACGAGAAAGTTCACGGAAATATCTTTGAAACAATTAAAGTATTGTGGTCAAGCGGTCGTCCCCGGTCGCGGTGGGGTGGAATTCAAATGAAAGATGATTTTGCAAATATCGAATATATTCAAATATTGAACTGCAAAACACAACAAGCAATTTTTTTATTACAGGAATTACGAAACGTGACACACCATAAATGAAAGAAGTTTTGTGAAGAAAATATTAAGATTAAACTAAATAAAGTTGTTGAAAAATTGGACTCTCTCAAATATTTAGCAAAACATAATTACTCTTTCAAAATATTTGAACATCCACTAGCATAATATTTTATTGCCACAAGCCACAAGCCGGGGCTCCCAGCCGAAACTATAAACGGATTTATAAAAGAAGTAAAGACAACCATTAATAATCATTTTACTAATCTCATGGGAAAGTTTCAAATACCTACTCACGGATATGATGAGAAATGAAAATACAAAAGTTCATTACAGTCATAGAAATACGGTTATTTTTATTGCAATATCGTGTTCAACATACATTTTGTAGGCACAGGTACAAGTGTTTTAAAGGGAGAGTATTTCTGTTTTACAAGGTATACTGAGATGCACGCAAAAATGCCATTGTAATTGATACAAAGTCATTTTCATAATGATTTCTGAACTATAAAAGGAAGGCTTAGAATGCCAGTTTTTTTTTAATGCAGACCATTTGAATGTGGTAGTAATTTAAGTTGTAATCACTCATAGTCAAATTGAGCGAAAACTTGGCCGATCGCCCGGGTCCGTGACAAATAGAGTCATTAAGTTCGATTCGGTTACGAAATGTAAAACAACGCGGACACTTCTTTTGTTTGCCTATGTCATTAGTTATCTGCTGTGTCAACTGTACTTTACTACCTTTGCTGCCCCTGTCTCTCAATTCCTGCCTTCTGTCTCGTCTGCTCTCAGTATTGCTTGCAATACGGGCGGCGGCGGCGGGAGTCCGCGTTCTGTCGTGTCTTGCTTACCATATTAATGAATGATCAAAAACGTCCATTAATCTACTAGTATATAGACTGTAGAGGTACCGCTGGAAATATTAATAGACAACCTGTTTGTGATATTTTAAATTGTTCGTTTCGCAAGAGGAATGGGGACAGGTATTTTGGGCACCCCGTGCTCCCGTTGGAGTGGCCATTGAAATGCATAATAAATTAAGTAATCATTGATCAATAATAAAAGATCCTGTTCACTATTACATCTAGTCTAGACTCACGTAACTAGTGATGGTTTGCGGAATGCATAATACATAATATGAGGCTAGCAGTCCACTATAAATTTTCTTTAAAGAACTGGCTAAGTAGAAATTAGATCCCTGCGGCACATGCGCCATGCATTCAAGCACGAAATAAATATTCGTCAATATTGTAATTATTCGTTAATAAGTTAGTAATAAAGAGTAAAAGTAGAAGAGGATAAGAATATGAAGAGACGCTTAGTAATTTGGACTTAGGTTTTTAAGTAGATGAAAGAGACATGTTATCAGGTAGATTGCAGAGTCTGAAGAAGAAGAGTTAGACTGAAACGACGCCATAAGTCCGAGCAAGGATTGTGTATGAAGAAAATTTATGAGTCGGGTGGTTTTTCATTCTCTTTATCTGCCTCGTAAGTTGGTAGTTTTAACCACATTTGATGATATGAGAAGCATTGATTTTTTTCCTTAAAATAGTTTGAAAATAATTGCTCCAATAGTTAAAGGTATGTAGGTGACCTTAGACTAGTCTGCGAGATTTACCATAACGACTTTTATCTTCAGTCGACTCGGGAATGTAAAAATGCGTAAAAAACACTTAAGCCAGAAAGGGCCGAGTGACCCGCAGTCGTATAAAGGCGGAAAACAAGAAAACACAAATCGATAGCGGCCGAAGTGCGACACAGACTTGCGCAATGGTCTCAGCTGCTCGACTTTTCGAAAAGACAAAACAACTTTCGATTAAATTAGAACTCGGACACAGTCAACCGTGGCCGCTACAGTGGACACTGGAGACATGGGCAGGGCGAGTGGTGTAATCCCACTTCTAGTTTAAGGGTTGCATCAGGCCATGTGAGTCAGATCACAATAGGCACAATGGCGATCCTAATCTCTCGAGTCGTTGGTCGAGCTAATCGCAACAAACTGCGCTCAAATTAATAGCTAATAACTTACAAACGTTATTTATTACTAAGATAAGACTGACCAGGTATAAAACTGTAAAATTTCTGAACAATAATAAAACTTAGGTAACATTATATTCTTTGTTTAAGCAATATAGTATCTGTCTATTTGCCTTTCAATCATTTCTTTAGATGCATACGATATAACGCCAAACACATTATTTAATGTGCATTCATACACCCTCCCAAAAAACGTACGATAAAAAATCTCTCTTGCACACTTTAAATTAAGTTTATAAATGCCAAATTTGGGGATCGATTTGAGGATAATAGAAGTATGCAGGGGAAGTAAATGGAAAAGGGAAGGTTGCGAAGGACCTGGCTATTCAGATACTGCCACTTAACAGAGTATCTACAATCTACCCCGAAATATGCTGTGGATAAACTAAATAATATTTAATTATTGAAGACAATATTAGCGGTACTTAAATGAAAAATTGAAACAGAAAAATCAATAAAAGATAGGACACATCTAGGACTTGAACCAAGGTCCCTTGCCTTGTCGGGCACCGCTCTACCAACTGAGCTAATGGGACCCTATCTCCTTCGGTCATATTTATCTGTATCATACTTCGAATAAGAACTACCAACATTATCTTCTCAGAAGTGTGGCGTTCTTATTCAGCTCACAACATGATCATTATCAGTCAGATTGTACCCGTTAGGTACAGCTGGGAGAAAACATTTTTTTTCCAACTCCGGTGAGATTCCGTCATATTGTACCCGTTAGGTACAGCTGGGAGAAAACATTTTATTTCCAACTCCGGTGCGGTTCCGTCATATTGTACCCGTTAGGTACAGCTGGGAGAAAACATTTTATTTCCAACTCCGGTGCGGTTCCGAAGTTACGAAGATTAAGAAAGGAATGCTTAGATGGTTTGGGCATGTATAGCGAATGAAAGGAAAAAAAAACTTTTATAATGAGTACATACAACGCGTAAATGATAGAAGTAGTCCGGAACGCCCTAACAAGACAAGTGAACCAGATACTTGAATAACAAGAGAGCATGTATGAATGTGAATGAGGCAAGGTGTGTGTGCCAAGACCGAGTTATTTGGCGGTCCTTCCTCTCTAGTTAGTTACTTACTTACTTCCTTCAGTCTCACGACATTCCTTAAACGGGGATGCTATAGTTCCACCGGCTCCGGGCAGTTCGAGCTCTCGTGCGAAGTATCATAAGTATAAAGGAATGCTACACTTTATGGAATTCACCGTACATATTTTTCTTCTTCTTGTGTGTGATATTCATTTTCTATAACAGTATAATTAATATGATCGATGATTGGATCACCTGAGGTTTGGAGTAGGTAGGTTTGGTACCTATTTCAGTGGTTAGTAGTTAGTATTACTGAGATGATGGACACTTGAGAGAACAGGTGTCGCTCCGATTGTGATGGGGTTACGGGTGTAATGCCTCGCGCACAAGATGGAATTATTAGATGGCGTCTGGGCCTTCAAGATGACGGTGAACCGTAGGTCACATATCATTCTCTTAATGTCATTCAAATGTTAACGATGCATGAGAAAAAATCCAATTGTGTAACGAGTTTAACAAATCCAATGATTAAGTATGTTGTCATCTCAGTAACTTAACCTAATTGTTATTCCAGCTCATTGTATGGACATTGTTATAAGAATGTTGACAGTCATTAGGTACAGATGACTTACAATCTACAAGGCCTGCACGCCGAAGATGGGACCCTGCAATCCTTTGTTCATTCATAAAGATGATAACAATTGATTAGATGAAAGTTGGACCCAGACTAATTTGGTCAAGAAATAAAAATAATAACATCTTAATTTCTAAGCGAGAATCAAAAAAATTTTCGAACGATGAGCGTTGTAAAGAAAATTTGCAAAGCTTTTTCGGTCAGAAATTGATCGGTAAAGTATTTATTTTATATCCTTTGTGCTTTGCATAAAAACCTTATTGGAAACATAGTTAACATACCTGTAATAAAACATAATTATATAAAGTATTTGAAGAGCTGTATAAATATGAGCCGAGTTTTTAATAATACAAGTAATAAACATTAAATAAGAAATAGAAAACAGAATGAATGAAAAGAAACACTAGACGATGTCTATTCTGAGACAGATACGACGAAAAAAGGTTCGTATTTTATGTTAACGTATATTTATGTATTGTATTATGCATCACGTTAAATGTCAATAAACGTCCTAGTGCCAGCAATGAAAAAGAAAACGAACCGAAGATTAATGTCAATAAACGTCCTGGTGCCACCAATGACAAAGAAAACGAACCGAAGATTAATGTCAATAAACGTCCTGGTGCCACCAATGACAAAGAAAACGAACCGAATATTGATGTCAATAAACGTCCCGGTGCCACCAATGACAAAGAAAACGAACCGAAGATTAAAGTCAATAAACGTCCTGGTGCCACCAATGACAAAGAAAACGAACCGAATATTAATGTCAATAAACGTCCCGGTGCCACCAATGACAAAGAAAACGAACCGAAGATTAAAGTCAATAAACGTCCTGGTGCCACCAATGACAAAGAAAACGAACCGAAGATTAATGTCAATAAACGTCCCGGTGCCACCAATGACAAAGAAAACGAACGGAAGATTAAAGTCAATAAACGTCCTGGTGCCACCAATGAATAAAAAAAACGAGCCGAAGCTTGGGCGAAGCCAGATAGTCACTACTTATTAGTCTTACTACTTATAAAAATAAGCTAGGTGTGCTAATTCTTAATATCAACTAAATCGATTACCTACAAAAACGTTGGGTAAGTTTGTTGGGCCCAGGAAAAAGGTATGTGGGGTGGGTAGGACTCTGGGGGTCAAAGTATGGAGTATGAATGAATACGTATGAATCCATCCCTACCACTGTGGTGCAAGGCGATCGGTCGAGAGAGTTCGGCCCGCCACGCAGTAGGTGGGCAAACACATCTGCCGCCAAGACCTAGACAAACCTCACCCCATGAAATCGGGCACCCCTGCTAAGTCACCTAACATAGCGAACCACAGAGATGTTGGTTATCCAATAAAAATACCCGCCTCCCAAATTGAAAAAAGGTTGCAAACAAGACAAAGTAACTGGCTCAATTTTGCTACAATCTTCGGTCATTTTCGCAATAATTCTGAGCTAGATCTCGTTGTGTTGGTACCTGCTACTTCCTTATTATTTCGCTCAATTACGGATGTTTTATTGCAGCAACATCTCGTACAAACAGTAATAGTAATCACAAGCCTACCAGCAACAAAACCGAGTCCGTAAAATTAAAATTGTCTTGGTACTTGGTAGCCTGGTAGTCTTAATAGTCTTGGTATCCTCGTCACAGAAAACGAAAGTGGTCTCGTGGAGAGTCGTGACCGACCGATTGTTCTGAATATTGACATCTCGCAAACACTTGCGTACACATTGTATTCCGACTCATGTATTTATTTAATTAAACTTTTCGATTCGACCAATCAAAGACTAAGGTGAATAAAAATATGTAATTAGTATTTTATTGTGCTTTTATAACCTTGGTGTTGAAACATTAATTATCGTGCGGTGAGATGTTGGTGTTGCAAATTGATTTTTGGCGTCGCCCGAGATACCGATATTGCAAATGTAAATATTTTAATATCCTGCTTCGTATTAAAGTAGGCTTAGTATCAGTAATATTTGTAATTACCAATATTACTGATACTAATAATTTTAACATACCTTTGAGACGCACACGACTTTTTTTTTTAATTCAGCGTTATTCCACACGCTGAATTAAAAAACAAATGCAGCATCTAATTCCCCAACCAACCATGCTTCATACATACATTCAATAATATTCGTCTAAGCATCGAAATTATTTCGGATTCACTGCCCAAATTCAAAAGTAGCATCATATCAATAATATAAAAAGTTCAGTGCGCATACAAATACAAACAAACTCACACAAACACACACGCACCTTTACACTACATATGTAATCCTGGAAATTTTACAATATTCAAGACATTACAAGGAAACATAGCATAGGTACCCAACTTGAAATATTTAATATCTGTAAATTGTTTTATCACTGTAACCAATGTCCTGTTTGTTTCTATAATATCAATAAAATAAAATAAATAATAATGTGAGCAGCAGAGGAATAATCAGGCTCTAGATCTCCGTTCACTTGTGGAAGTCACGGGGGTCGAGATACATTATTTGTGCACTTTGAAGGACGGATGGGAATTAATATCAGTATTATTTCGCTTCGTGATTTATGGATTTGTGTCCATTGGTTGAATTTTGAGACTTGACAGCTTTATCGGCGCGAATATTCTAATTTCTAAATAGGGCCGAGTGATAAATACCTACAATATTAGTTAGGCAGTGAGCAGTGACTACGCCCAGTTTCGCAATTGACACTTGCCTGGGGTCAGTAATAGTGATCCTTGCATAATACGTGTGGGGAAAAATATGACCGATGTTTAAAAAAACCTATTGTTTTTACAGTGCCACTGAAATATTAAAAAAATATATTATTTCTACAAAGCATCCAAAAATTTAACAACCAATTTGTTTTTACAAAAATATGATAAGAATCCAATATGACCATGTTTCAAGGCTTCGTGAATCGTTTATACTGAGTTTTTTATTCTTATTTATTATTTATATTCATGTAGAACTACCTTTTCAAGTTTTTCTATTAATATTCAATATAAATAAGTTATTCTGTGTAATTGACAGTTTGATAATGCCTTCAGAAGGAAAGAAGCGTATTAATAATTACACAACTGACATTATTTATAAATGAACTGTTTTTTATAAATTGAAAAAAAAAATCCCTGTTTACGAATAACCTGACAATAATTTGAAAATCTCCTTCTACCACCATAGTAAGTTGAAAATGTTGTGTGATGGAGGACTTAACCGGCCGAGGAATTAAACTCACGATGTGGATAACCAGATAATTGAATTGAATGATTTAATAATTGAACCCAGACCCGATGCCAACCCAGCTAATGAGCAGTCAATTTACAAATTAGAGAAACACTAAAAATATCTAAACTATTATATTTATTTGCTTGGGAATTAAAGTTAATCGTAATAAATATGTTAAACAATTTATTAAATTACATTTAAGAATGAAAAAATAAAATCATTTGATATAAAGGACGTACAAAGGTATATGTAGGTACATACTTACGACGGCTAACGTATTGTTGTAGTAAGTAGATCGGGCTGTTTCCAATTAGGTGGGTATATTTGTATTTAAAGCGAGGTGTTTATTAAAACCTTTGGTCGTTAAGAATCAACACAAGCTATGGTCTTGTTGCGATACTGGGTCAATAGTCACAACTAGCGGTGAGGCACCCTTACTATCTGTGAAATAAATTAGGATCCCCTAATGCGGAACGGCGTTTATCTTCCCTAGCTGTCCCGCCTTGACTGCTTGCTGCTTGCTGCCCCGTGCCATATGGTCACACGCTAGGTTGCTCGCTCGTGCACCAAACAACACACCGCACACCCCCGGGATGACCATTACAACAAATTATTTCATTCAAGTCTAATTAATTTTAAATTTAAGGGAGGCTTTCGCGTTGTTGAAAGTTTTGCTGAAATAAGCTGCGTTTCAAGCTCAAATTACTCGGATACGTATAGGCGTGGAGACATCAACGCTGCGGCGAACAAAAATAATAGTCCAGATTTTTAAGAAGTGCATCTGGTCCTGGTGATTGGTGAATATGGGTAAATTTGAGATCACAACCAAATAGTACTTATATAGTCATCATTGAAACACATATTTCTATGCGATTTAAAAAAAACCATAAATAATATAAAATTCACATTTTCATCAAAACTCCCCTGTAACTCTGATTCAATGAATTCTGGAACTCGGATTTGTTTTGAATTTAAGGTTCATTTTCAAAATTGAAACTGATATGTCAATAACTCTTCCAAGCGATAAATAAGGAACCTACCTATACATTCTGCAGCAATTGCCCTTGTTCTGATGTGTTCTTTAGATAAACCTTCATCTTCACAAATCCTACAATTATAACATTGCGTAATTTTCACGTAATGTTCTTTTATAATTAACGCAAACAATCCTGTGGCCCATTCGAAAATACAAAACGATAACCCAACCAACTGACCAATTGACCATTTAAATTATCGTTAGTCTCCTGCGGCAAGTTGACAGGCAGGATACAAAACGCTGCATCTACAAAGTCTTATCGTTTTCTATGCTCACCAAAAGTAATGAATATAATATTGGGAGTAGGATTTTTTCTCGTTTAAAAGTAAGAACTAATTCCAATACAAAGCCAAATTCATAGTCACCCTCCACACCCGCTCACGGCGCGTTCATACCTTATCGCAAGAATGCTTTGGTGTTGCATTTGTATACGGCAAAAGTAGGCTTTATTGCCCCGTATTGGTCGGGCGGCGTCTGGTCGTGTGCCAAATGTCCCAGTTCCGTGTCGCGGACGGACCAGGCACCACGAATCATCCTATGTCCGCATCTCCTTCCCCGAGGTGCGATCCGTTAAATACCTGCATTTCGCCTTTCCCTACAGAGGTACAGAGGCAGTATAAGAAACAAGATAAAAAATAAAAACGAAGAATTATAAAAGTTTATAACAAACAAATAGGTCTAATAGAAATTAGTTGCCTTTTGAAACCCACAAAAAACGCCAAATATATCAATACGTTGACAAGTTTCCTGGCGGAGGATTTCTTCATAAAATGGTGAATAAATAGAGTAGTTAATAAGTGCCTTAGCTTTGAGTTTGCCCCACAAGTATATTAATGTTATAATCCTAATTCCAATAATTCAGGGCTGTAAATTAGAGCTTCAATTATTTCAAAGAGAAAATCTCTTAACACTCTCACAATCTAATTGTTTGAGTTCGCTGCGGAAGTTATTATAATCTACCGATATTTATGTACCGAATGAATTTATTTTACACCTTTTTTAATGCTTGAGAATGGACTATTGCAAAGGTTTCATTACAATGAGAGCCTATATTAACAGATGTTAGTCACTGTTTCATTAACAGCATAAATGATATCATCAAGACCATGGCCTTCTTTGTAAGACCATTAAATAATAACTAATTTTATGTTGATACCATTAAATTATACATATATTTTATAAATAACAATGACCACTAAACTATAAATAAAAATTTACTAAACACATTCAAAGAGTTCAAAATAAAATTGATTGCTAAAAAATTATAAAAGACAACCTCATAATACAAATGAATATTACGTAGAATTATCTGAAAATGAGAATATCTCTAAGAGGAATCATTTGGTAGTGAAAAATTGGAATATGAAAGAGGGGTTTTTCGTGGACGTTTATTAATTTATTGATTATGATTTCAATCGTTTAAGAAAAAAAACATTTTTTCTGTCGAAACAGAATTTTTCTTGAAATTCTGTGTTTGTGCATTGAAATTAGTTTGTTATCCCAACAAGTAGAGAAAAAAAATCAACAGAAATAAAATGTTATTTTTTTATTGAATATTCTTTGTTGTAAGCGGCTTTTGGGAAGGAAAGAAAAATATACCCCTCGGCATTGAAATGCGTTTCACAACCATCAGATAACTCAACTAAGACAGGTCTCATGTCAGTAATACTTGCGTAGCGATAGTCTAATCAATATTCATAAAAAACACGAGACGCCATATTATTTGCAATCGTATCCTACTTTGGCAGGCGATTTTGAAGCAGAGTAATTATTTATAAAAAGGGTGTGTACTTTCTGACAAATTATTACCAGCATTAATAACATTTGGTTGGTACAGAAGTAATAAGTTTTGTAAAGAATTTCTATTACTGATTTTAATATCAATAATTATTTTGTCGATGGCCCCTTCGCTGATCTGCCAGTTGAATTTAGTTTCAATCTTTGTCAAGTATTTAGAAAACTACAATTTATAAATAATTATATACGGTTCCACGATAACTCAGGACAATGAATAAACCAACACACATTTGAAAAGCTGTATAAAATCATTAAAATTGATGAAAAAGAAAATAGACAATAAACCTAACGTGTTTTTTTCATAACTTTTCATGACTTTACATCACTTTTTAAATTTTCACTGTTCTAAATTTTCCGGTTACCACTTAAAATGAACCTATTTTTGAGCGATTCTCAATTACTGTATCTTTATGTGTTCTAAATGTCCAATCTCTGAAATATATTAGCGTAAAATTGTTTTAAGCAGACTATGAACAAATATAGGAATGTTCTAAGCATGTTACGAACCTGACTGGTCGATAAGTTCAGGCCCACATTGTGTGTTTTAATTTGTAACGATCAATTATAGTAAAATGACCTAACACGCATCTGTAATGGCAGTTATGTCGTTGTTCCCCATCCCCCAAAGTGCCCAAAGCTTTGGCGGTTGGGTTAATTAAAATGTGCAAAAACTATCGGTGCCCTGATGGCCCAATGGCCCGATGGCCCGATGGCCTGATGGCCTGGCCTGGCCCGGACTATGGGCTGCGAGCAGGTGACCACTGTCGAAGTGGAAGGAAAGGGGTCGGGGGATCTGATGAGCCCATAACTCTTCGAAGTAAGAACAAAAAACGCAGGATTCTGCGCCATATGGGCAATGATATACTACACTGTTTATGTCGTATCATTTGTGATGAATACTCCCCAAACGTTGAGCGTTAGAATTTAAAATAGAGTAACCTAACCAATTAATGAAAATACCCCCATTAGTTACCAGTGGAAATATTTTATTCTGAAATAATTAAAGCCGATGTTGATCAGGATCGGCAGCTGGTTTTCTTTAAATTTTAATTTAACATAGTAATATTGATTTATATTATACTACATACACACTCCTGGATAAAGTAGATGCTTGTGCGTAGGAGAGGAGAACTTATACATTACAACTACTTGTGTGATGTAAAAAGTTGGATAAGCATATAAGTTAAACATGTATATTATTGTTTAAATTTATAAATGGAAAAAAATTGCCATGGGTATTTTACGAAAATGTATTTGAAGTTTATATTAGGCACGCAGATCTAACCCGGAAATTTTGTTTAAAATTTTTATTTTATTAAGACAAACCAGTGAAAAACCAAGGGATCTTAAAATTGATTGATTTATGTATTTATAAAATATTTACTTCTGGACTATCAAAAAAAATTGTTAATTTTCTTCGTAAATTAATTAATATTTTTTACAAGTAATTAAAGAGACGACCTATAGAATAAACATAGATAATAAACTTTAAAAATAATTTATAATTCAGATTTGTCATTTTTTAATAGATAATTAACGTATGGCAAACATTTAAAAAAATGAATAAACGTTTCAAATAAAGAATTAATAATTAATAAAATAACTTTGATACCTCTTTTATCGCCTGTCCGATATCCTATACTTATCATTTCATATTTTGCAAATGAAATGTCACTCAGGAATAAAATCACACATTCAAATCACTCATGTACCCATGCACCCATCCACCGACAACTGAAATTAGTACGTTTGATTCCATAAATTTAATTGAAATGGGAATACGAGTACCGAACGATAGTCCCACTGAATGGGATTATGTCACCCACAAACAGAAGAAAAGTTATGAGGCGGAAGGCAGTGTGATGGTGTTGCGGATGAGTGAATGAAGAGAGAAATACGATCGTAGGGAAATAACCAGCTAATCAGTTCTATTCACCAAAACCGTTAACAATTTCAAGAAATTTATCGATTGTATTGAAATGAATGATAATGGTGGTGGTTCACCAGGTCGGTACAGAAAGTATTGTCCACCATCAAATGAAGTATAACGTAGTTTAAAGAATTTAAAAAGTTTGTTATACTTATCCTGTTTCTATTTACCAATTGGCACCTTGTCAGAGTTTGAACTTGCGACCTCTAGGCACAGAGTCAAGGACTATGGCAAACGTAAAGACTTTGATTTTGCCATAGAGGTCACGCAACACTACGTATAATATTTTGTCTGACATATAATTTTTGGGCATGTTACTGACGCGACTGTGTGCATCTCCCTTTAACACGTGTTCCTGTATTCCTCCACCCAATTACCCATGTGTGGAGTACCTACATTCAGTGAAATTGCAATAATTTATTTATACATGCCAAGTTTGTTAAGAAAACCAGTTCCGAGAATATTTTCCTCCAGTGCGTTTAATTCGAGTACATTACGGAATGTGGTGCACTGATAAGCAATATCTCTCAAGGCCATAATATCGAATGAAAAGACCTAAAGTAAGTTAGAATCCTTTTCAAATTCTATCTGTTAACCACAGCTACCCCTATAGTTGTGGCAAATATTGATAAGAGTTAACAATAAAACCAAAAACTGATTCGCGTACAATATTTCGACTCAATGTATAATGAAATGTTTGAGGATTTGTGTTTTGTTTGAAAGCACCATAACCGAAATAAATGCAGGGTAATTAAGCCAGCGCGACCTGCATGTTCGGACGGTGCGATAAACTAATCAATTAAACTAAACCTACCGCGCCTGCGCCTGCGCCCGGCAGTCGGTGGCATGCGCACTGTGCTTTCTGCGCGAGGGAGATGCGCCCAATCATAATGTTCCTAATGTAATTCATCGCTTTAACATCTGGATTCTACGGCTGTCTACTGCTGGGGGTTGTACAGCTAATCAATAAAACCAATTGGAACATTTTGTTTTTTAAATCACGTTTGAAAAAATAACCTGCACGAACATTTATCAACCCTACTGTATATTTGATAAAATACTGGCATTAGGAAATTTAGGTTACATAAATAACAATACATATTCAAACATAAGAATTAAAATTGGTTTTCTGTGTTGTGTATTAATTAGCCAGTTCAATGATCTCAAATTTGATTTAACTGTCATTTTCAAAAATTTGGAAATGATTATCGACAATTCAGACAATCCCGTGATTTTGCACGGGTTTGTGCTAGTATATCAATAATAGTAGGTTCGTATTTTTTGCCAGAATTATTACATGTTAACTTTTATTACTGGATGACTGTCATCAAAGTAAATCGAACAAAGTTAATTTTAGATGAAAAAATAAAAGAATGAAAGCAGGCAAATATCAATCACAAATAGACACGAATAATTAAAAAATATTATCCCATTAAAAACGCCAGATTCATTTCAAAAGCTTTAACTGTTTTAAAAAATACATTTGGATTAGTTTAGGTTTTAATAAGTTTTATACGTTCGAGTGAGAATGTTAATGTATTGAATTTTAACTCATTCAAATATTATGGAATTGTGTCAAATATTATATATAGTATTTAATAAGAAATGATATCTTAAGTCTTCTAGTGGGATATTTAATTTAAAATTTATAAATTTATAAACCTAGAATTTTTTTTGTATTCTCTCAATGTTATTGATGTGAATTTTGTAAGAGGGAGACCAAACTACCGGGTTGTATTCAATAATGCTTACAACTAGAGATATGTATTACAGTTTAGTGGCTTGTATGGAGTTAAAGTCTTTCGTTGTTCTTAATGTGAAGCCTGGTGTTTTCATGCCTGTGTTAAAAATTTGGTGGATATGATTGGCGAAACATAGTTTTTCATCCAAAATAATTCCGAGATCTCTCATTTCCGTGTCTCTTTCTAAAGCTGTATTGTAAAATGAGGAACAAAACCGGACCAAGACTTACTACCTTGCGTTCCAATAATATATGTTTCCAGTTCAGTAGAGATTTGCACAAATAAATGTTCAATATTGTTGTTTTTCGTCTGTAACATTCTAGATGAGTACTTTATTGCTACTTAAACACCTCCACCTCTTGACTTTGAACTTGATTTGGCATTTCCGTCACAACGAAAATTTTTCCATTTTGATTTTTTCGGATCAAGCCAGGTTTCCGTAAGTACATATGCGTCATGATGATGGGATGGAAGAACTGCCTGTAGATCGTCTATGATAGTATATTTTCGTTATACTCGGTTTCTGGATGAATTTTGAATATTTTAGGTGACGAATTTATATAGTTTAAAGTTATGTCCGTTTCTCCATTTGATTTTCGTTTTTCAAGTTCTGTCCGTAAGTCTGTAAGTTGGTCTTGGTTTGTTATTGTTATTTTTATGAAATCGGTAAATTTATACAATTTTATTTTTTACGGGTATATCTATATAGGAAATTATTTCCTTTACTGCAGTTTGGTCATCCGAGATTGTCAGTAGGTGTTAGCTTTGCACTTTCAGGTACAATTGCACAAAATTACGTTTTTAATTTAAAATTAAATTTCGTGGATTGCCTCACAGATATTAATGTTGTTTTGAGACATGCTACCTTGCTAAGAAATACCTTGTTTATATCGTTGACTGCCTTTTCTGCATTAGAGATAATCGATTGGACATCCATTGTGAATGTAAAAATATGTTATTATTTTACCATATATATTTTGTTCTTGTTGTTGTGATAAGACCAATTTAATCAAAAGCCATCAGGTAAAAACGATGTATTTTTGAATGTTGGCTGTTTTTGGGAGAGTTGTATGGAACTTTATAGCTCTGCAGATAATGGATATGTCTGATAACTTTGTGGGTTATAACTAGTAGTTATTTGAATAGTTGACCTCGTGGCTAAATATACATGTTTCTAACTATCTCGTATTAATGAACCAAAACCAAAAGTCATAAGATTTTCAAGTATGTACTTTAATGCCCTCCTACTACACATCATGTAATATGTCTATACATCATGTAATATGTCATAAAAAAATGTAAATAAAGAATTATATATTTTGTCCAAAGTAACGTCACTATCTCAAATTCTTATTTTAAATTTTTTCAGGCAAGTAGTTTTTTTTTTAATGTGAAACTGCAAAACACAACTCACATCCCAACTACTTTCAACCGCCAGAAGCCTGTGAGAGGTAGTAAGGAGGGGAAAAAGAGAGGGAGAGGAAGGTGGAGAAGTACCCGACTATCCAAATCTGGTCACTAAACACGGCCAATCATTGAAAAAATGCCAATAAAAGTCCAAATAATCACGTTTGCACATTTGAAAAACTATCTTAACTTAACCATTAAAACGTTCAATATCTTTTATTCGTGAAATATATAGAACATTATACTATTGAAATTTGTAGACAGACAAAATGCCAAATGGTTGACTTCAAACAGGACATCGCGACACTCGGACAATGATTTAATTTAAAATATATTATGTCTCTACTGAAAAAGTTATACCCACCGCTGTGTTTTGTCCTCGTATCAAATAGCTTCCACAAATTGATAATTGTGATACATTTGGTCTGTAAAGCATGACGAGCTTTATGGAGTAAATCATCCCTAATACAGTAATGATACCTTTGTAATGGATATAGCGAGGAGACGTCACGGGCCGCTTGCCGGACAAATAGACCGTGTATTGGTGCAATCGTCACCATCACCATCACCGCATCATTTATTAAGATTAATGATAAACCGCATTATTTGAAGGCAGTATGGTTGATACCCACTTGAGCGATTTGTGTCATATATATATATACATTTACCATATTATTTAATTAATACCATTCCTCAAAATATCAATATAGAAACATATGAAAGTGCTTACTGCCGTTTAAGTTTTAAGACAATGAATCCACCTACTCGTAGATATTATCGTTTATCCGATATTTTTAGGTTCTACAAATTTGGAATAATATGGCAAGCGCTCCTTTCTAACGTTTTTGCAAAGTTGGCATAATATGCCAAAATTTTTTCGAGTTGACACATTGTAGATAATAATAAATTAATACTTTTGCATTATTTTTTGGTTTGGTGAGCAGTTTCTCAATAAAAAAGTAAAGAAATAGAACAGTAAGCCGTCAATATCAATAATTTAATTTAATTTAATTATCGAAGACAATATTAACGATTCTAAAAAGAAAATTTAAAAAAGATACGGGTGCATCTGGGATTTGAACTCACGTCCTTTGTCTTGCCGGGAAGGAAATAAGAGCACTGTCCCGGCAAGACGAAGGTTCTGGAGAGTCCCAGATGCACCCGAATATTTTTAAAAGGTTTTCTTTTTCAAATTTTCGTTTGAGAATCGCTAATATTGTTTTCAATGATGACATATTACGATTTTAGGTTTTACTAATTAAGTTATTCATCATAGACTTGCAGAAAAGTCAATAGATGTCGCATATTAAAAATATAATAAAACTGATTAACGGACTCCTATCCAATATTATACATGACATATCCAAACGTATATATATATACATAGATAAAAATAAATAAACAAAATACAGAGTGAGTAAACTAACTCACATCTTTAGATGTCTAAAACTTTTCCTAATTAATGATTTACTCAGAATGACGTACTTTGCCTTCTGCCAATAAATAATAAAATATGGCAATATAGGATGGGGTGGAACTTATTAAAAAAAACACAAAACAACCGCATTATGTAGCAAAAAATTAACATTAAAAATTATTCTTCCCTCGAAAATCTACAAAAAGATCCTATCCTTCCTATTTTCACCATACCATTTGATTCTATCAATTATATCCCCAACGTTATAACTTCAGACTTCAGAACTGATATTTTAACTTCATCTAATCAAAATGTGGAGGAAAAATTTAAAAACATTACATCTTCTAAGTTTCCAGAATTTTCACTCATTTACACAGATGGTTCTAAGTCTGATAACAAAGATTGTGGAGCTGCGGTACACATTCCCGAATTCGATTTAGATTTGTCTTATAAATTGCCTAAAGAAATTTCTATATTTACTGCAGAATGCTTCTCAATTGAACAAGCTTTGAGTCAAATCCAGCTTTTCAATATTCGACGAGCCTTACTGTGCACTGACTCACTAAGCGCAGTGTTGAAAATTTCCTCAAATATCCATAAACCAGAAGACTATATTATTTTTAATATCAGAAACACCCTTATCTTTAAATGAATTAATTTTCGAGACAATATTGGTTTGGGTCCCTGGCCATTTAGGAATTGAGGGTAGCGAGAAAGCCGATTCTCTAGCTAAACTTGGAACAATTTCTGGCTCTAATCCTGTAGATTTTAGAATTCCTATCTCTGACGTCATCCCAATTCTTAAATCTAACATGATTCGCTCCTGGGAAGAAAATTGGACTAATACGAAAACCCGAACTGGTGCTTTTTATGGTGGAATACAAAATCATATTCCAAGTAAACCTTGGTTCCACGGCAAGAAAAAATCCAAAAGATTTATATCCTGTATCTCGAGAATGAGAATTGGTCATTGCTCCATTGCATCCCATTTGTTTAAAATCCGGGTCCTAGATAGTCCACTCTGCCAGTGCGGCATGGAAAATGAGACTCTTGATCATGTTTTCTTTAATTGTAAAAATAATTCATCTTTCAAAGGCTTTTTTTATTTATTTATTTATCGCCCAGAGGGCTTTTACATGGTTGGTAGTATAATTTTAATTTGACAAATACTTTCAAACATAAAAAATAAGACTAAAATTACATTTGATATAAGCTATGCAACAAGTCATACAAACACAAGAAACAAAAACAGAAAATTACAGCTATTTGTTGGTTTACATGATATGTTTAGGAGTATTGTTGAAATAAATGTTTTAAATGATCTACAAAACTTGCCAAGTTGGTATTGAATATGTCAACATCACCTAAGTAATGATTTCCCATGGTGTGAAGTCGTTGTATCGGAGAGTGGGCAATGTAGTTACGCTTATGTGTGCTGCTGTAGAATATTGTATTTTTTCGTGTTGTTACTGTGGGTGTATGTATGTTTATAAGTTGCAGGAGTTCACAACAGTCGAATTTAGAGTTAAGTATTTTGAATAAAACGTTAAATCGTTTATTTTACGTCTATCTTCTAATGTATGTATTTTTAGAGTATTTAATAAGAAATTGTATTTTAAGTCTTCGACAGGGATATTTAATTTAAAATTTATAAAACGTAGAATTTTTTTTTGTATTCGCTCAATGTTGTTAATGTGAATTTTATAAGATGGAGACCAAACTACTGAGTTATATTCAATTAGACTTCTTACTAGAGATACATATAATAGTTTAATGGCTTGCAAAGAATTGAAGTTTTTAGTTGTTCTTAATACGAAGCCTAGTGTTTTCATACCTTTGTTCACAATTTGATGGATATGATTGGTGAAACTTAGTTTTTCGTCCAAAATAATTCCAAGATCTCTCATTTCCGTGACTCTTTCTAAAGCTATGTTATTGATGGAATATTCGAATAAAACAGGATTTTTGTTTCTGAAGAAAGTCAAGATTTTGCACTTTATATTTACACATTTATCGTTTACTTATAAAAATCACCCACCAATCTCCCCTTAGTATTCCTTATTTACTTTCTCTCAACAATTCTCGCATTTTCTCAGTTCTATACAAGTTCATTGACTTGAATGACTTCAATATTTGAGATTTACTATTCCCGTATAGATTTCCCATAAAATTATAACCGTCTCCCTTAACTTTAACGGCACATAGCACTCTCTTTAGGGTGAATTGCCTAATACAAAAAAAAAAATCTACTTAAAATAAATTAGCACTTTTTAAACATAATAGAAAACTCGGACAAAAATCAACTATCTTAAATCCGAAATGTAAAAAACAATGGGGCAATTCAACTATAATTATATCGGAGTAAAGTTTTATAATACATTACCAGAGTCTCGGAAATTTAAATAACAGTAAATGTTTTTAATTTCGTCTTAAAACACACCATGAGAATATAAAATAAAAACTCAAAAATAAATAAATAAATAATGAAGATAATAAAACACCCCCCCTCCTCATACACACACACAAACAAGTCTGGCTTTATTATGACGGTACATCTTATATATATAACATTATGTGAAATCATTATTGTACATCATGACATGTTTTCTGTAAATGACGTAAAATTATTTTTTTGAAAAACAAAATTTAAAAAAAAAAATAATAAATTTAAAACATAAAAAACTAAACATCTGTCATATTCCTGTCAGTAATTTTAGTAATCATCAATAATCCCTTACTAATATTATAACTTTGAATGATACGTATCTGGAAAACATTCAACACCCTTCGAGTTGCAGCTATTTTCAACTGTACCTTTGAAAATATAAAATCAAACTGACTGAATCTATCCCCGGAAGCAAAAATTAAATACCGTCTTACTAATTAGATTCTTACACGCCCGTTCAACGTTGGTGTGGTAAAGCCGGCCTCGAGCCTGGTTTAAGACCGTTTTAACCAAACAAACGCCACGGTAATAAGTCAAGTTTTTTATTGTTCTGGCCTTACGGGACTTGATTGGATATTGTATTTTAAATTTTTTTTTTTTTTTTTTTTTATATTTACTCCACACAGGAGGCCCTGAAGAAAATAATTTCCCTCGGGGCCTATGTCATCTTTGGGGATGCTGTGTGGAGGGTCTTTTTTTGGAGAGGAAGGAGTGAACATGGGTCTTGAAGAGTCCCATGTTGTAGGAGGGAGGAAACACAGAGGCCGGCAGTTCGTTCCACAGCCGAGCTGTTGAACTTAAGAACGAATCGTAGAAGCGACCCGTTCTCATGTGACAAGTGTCAACTGTGTACAAATGTTGGGCGCGCGTTTGGCGTGTATCCCGACTACGCACCGGTGCCGAAGGGATCAATGACGCTAGTTCCTCAGAGCATCTTCCATTGTAATACCGATAGAACAAGGACAGCATACATACCTGACGCCTGTGCTCTAAAGATTGCAGTCCGTTTGTTAAGATTGGGGAATCTATCAAACGGACCGCCCGTTTCTGCACAGAGTCAAGGGTTTTTTTCAGGTATTTTGGGGCTCCAGACCAGAGATGGCTGCCAAATTCGACAGTAGGGCGCACTTGCGATTTGTACAGGGTGAGCAGTTGTGTACTATTAAAGTATCTGCGGGCCCTGTACAGTACGCCCAGCTTCTGAGAGGCGAACTTTACTCTGGCTTCGATGGAGCCCCCGTACCTGAGCTGGTCACTTATAGTTACACCAAGCATATCAATGGAAGGCCTGTTCGGAAGATTGCTTCCATTGAAGGAGACTAGATTATCATTTGGATCCCTTTTAGACGTAATCAGACAGGATTGGGTCTTTGAAACATTAAATTCGACGAGATTATTTTTACCCCAGGAGGAAATACTCTCGAGATAACCGTCCATTCTCTGCTTCAAAGCCCTCCGAGCCGTTGGAGTTTGTGTGCCCTTTGGGGGCTTGTCAAACAAAAAGCTATCATGAACTGTACTGTCATCCGCGTAACAATGAATCGGTGCACATGTCAAAAGGTCATTGATGTGCAACAAAAACAAAGTCGGAGACAGAACCGATCCCTGTGGGACGCCAGCATTTATGGAGTGCGAGGAAGAGGTGAAACCGTCAGCAACCGCCTGAATCGACCTATCCCTTAAAAAGTCAGCAATCCACGTACACAGGGATGCGGGAAGTCCGTAAGAATGCAATTTGTTGACAAGTCCTCGGTGCCAGACCCGGTCAAAGGCCTTGGATATGTCTAGTGCGACCGTTTGGGTCTCACCGTGACGTTCCAGGCACCGCCCCCAAACATGCGTCACATACGCGAGAAGTACACCGCATGAGCGGTTCCGCCGGAATCCGTATTGACGGTCGTTGATAATTTTGTTCTTCTCGAGGTATGTGAGCAGTTTGTCGTTGATCACACGTTCCATCACTTTGGACAGAACTGATGTGATCGCTATGGGGCGGTAGTTGGCCGGGTTGGAGCGGTCACCTTTCTTGGGAATAGGGTGAATTACCGCTTTTTTCCAACCAGAGGGCACAGTGCCACACTTCAGGGACATTTTGAAGAGCTTTGTCAAAACTGGAACTATTTCCGCAGCACACCTCTGCAATACCAGGGCAGGTATTCCATCAGGTCCACTAGCTTTGTTAACATCGAGCCCCCGTATGACGTGGAGTACATCCTGATGCCGGATCCTCAGCTTTTTCATATAGAAGCCGCAGTGAGGAACCGACGGCGGAACAGCACCCCCGTCGTCGAGGGTCGAGTTTTCCGCAAAAATTTTCCCTAATAAGTTAGCCTTTTCGGTGGCGGTGTTTGCTAGTGAGCCGTCAGGTCTGGTAAGAGGTGGCAAACTGGGTTTGCAAAAATTTCGACCTATTGAGCCCGCAAGCGACCAGAATGCTCTGCTGCCGTGCGGGCAGGCAGCCAGCTTTTTGCTGATCTGCAGGTCGTGTTCGAATTTTGACTTATTGATGATTCTCTTGCATTCCTTTGCCGATTTGTTGTATGCTGATCTGCTTTCGGGCGTTCGAGATGTGTTGTAGGCTCGGCAAGCCGCGTTTTTTCGTCGGTCTGCTTCGGAGCATTGTCGACTGAACCACGGCTTTGAGCCCACACCAGTTTCTTTAGTAGTCGATTGTATGAAGCCATCCATTGCCGATTTGATGACTTCACCAATCTCCTGGGCACATCTCGAAGGGTAAAGAAAAGAAAATGTAATTATCTAACAAATAACTATTAACTAACCAAAACAAAATAAAATAAAAATAACACAAAATGAAAAATAAAAAAGTTACATAATAAATTAATGAAGTAGAGAAAAAATAAGGAAATTAAAATTAATACTTAATATACTGTTAATTTTTTTAAAGAATTCAATTAAAATAAAATTTAAGAATGCAAAGTTAATTAAGTTCTGCAAATATTTATTGTTGTTTTTATTATTATGACAGCTGATTCGGCATTCCAGATGATTTTCAAACTGTTTTCTACAACGTGTAGGTATATTGTTTAAAAATGGCATTGAACGCAGAAACAGCTGTCACAATAATACAAAATATACAAAAATACTAAATAATAACAGTATTAAATTTGATTTACATTAAATTAAAAAAGGAAATAATAATATACTCGAGAGAATATTCAAGTCAACGCTAAAGCCCAAACTTAGTGGAGTCCACGATTTAAACATTATTCTATAAAATCATTTAGGACGGGTTGTTTCACGGAATTTGAAGAATTCATCAAATTTAAAAGTTGATTTTCAAGTTCTGTGAAGGTTATACTAAAGTTCTATAATAGTTTCATTATTGGTCAGTTGCTTCACAAAAACTGAAATAATAGAAGAACTTGAATAGAACCTTCACAGAACTTAAAAATCAACTTTGAAATATGATGAATTGTTCAAATTCTGTGAAACAACCCGACCTTAGAACTGGCACCTAAAATTTGATGCACCAACATGAGTTAACAAGTCTCGATATTGATGGACAGTGGACAATGGTATCCATAATTTTTTTTTTTTGCCATTTAATATGTTGTGTGGGTAAAAAAATACTAAATCAACATTTAACTCAATGGAACTTAATTGGTCTAGAACATATGAATGTTTATTGTTATAATTTTTTACTGTACGACTGTTTGCTTCCTAAATAAAAAGAAATAAATATAAATAAAATAATTAATAGAGTGTTGAGATCTCCAAAAAAATTCACGTTCACGGAGAAAACTTACTGATAACAAATATTGCTAATCTAATTTAAGTCGTAACATTAAAAAATCATTAAGAAAATCGCAGATGTATGAACACCTGTTCCGATATTTTTTTGATGATTTTTTCGATTTGTGTGATGATTTATTACGAATTTACTAAAAACTTATCAGGAAACGGCCTTTTAACCGGATTACCAATAATTTAAGAGAATCTTAATAAATTAGCAATACTTAGTTTTCTCCGTGTAAGAATCATGTAAGTAGGTGAAAAAGAATGATCACTTTGAATTTAGTAGCCACATCTCTACTCTACTTCAATCAACCATTCCAAAAACCATTCGAGCCATCATTTGACTCGATCAAATTAATGAAGACAAGATAGAAATTTTATGTGAAAGAAACTTGACGTTTACCGTTTTTCGTGAAAAGTTCATCTCACATACAGACAAGGAAGCCAGTTTTTTCATGGGTTGAAGATGCTCAGTAGAATTAGCACCATTCATATCCTTGTACACCATTGGGAGATAGGTCGAACGCGTACCTGCCATCCGTACAGGCAGATGAGTAGAATTAGCACCATTAATATCCTCGTACACCGTCGAGAGATTGGTCAAACGCGTGCCTGCCATCCGTACAGACAGATGAGAATTGCGAATTTTGGCTTGTTGCATATCTGCCACAAAATGACTTGCCAATCTTTGTGTATCTTTCTTCTTTTATTGAAGTGTACCCCTACAAAAATCCCCCAAATCATCATTCGTTATAAAAAAAGTTCGATTGAAATAAATTTTCTGTAGGTAATTTATAAACTGTTCAAGAATGAACTCAGCCCTGCTTTCTAGTAGTTGTTGATTTCTAGTTGATCACCAATAAAAATGTTTCCGCTACACTTAGATATCTTATCAGTTAATCGACCATTCAATACCCTGTTGACAAATTCGCTATCTCGCTGCAAGTCTAGTGGCCATTGCAGTCTGCAGTCTGCAGTCTGCAGCCTCGGAGATTAATCTCTGTGCCCACTCGGCTGCAGTACGTAGGTACTGCGTGTCCGGTATCCGTAGAATGATTCGTAGCCCCGCCAGCCGCAACCTCTCATGTTATCGTCACCCTATAAATAGCGCATGTATTAGGAGGTGTCCGCGGTTCGCAGCTCGCCGGAGATTTCCCGTATCTTGCGAACGGGGCACGCGATGTGCCGCATTAGCCGACATCTTGCCCCCGCGGCCAATCAGCCGGCAGCAGCCACAGCACTCGCTGTACGAGATGTGCGCTTTCTGAATATCAATCGATTATTTGCATAATCAATGTTTGTTCGCGAGACTCGCGAGTAATTTATGTCACGTGATTACGACGCGAGCTTTCAAATTGATTTTATTACCAGTTGATATTCTAATGGCTAACTGATATTTATCTAACGCATTTATACAGGTTCTGGGTTAATTAAACTATTTATGAAATGCTATAATTGTCAAGACGTCCGCTAACAGTAATAATTAATCTATAGGTACCATTCATTGAGTATTGACGGTAGTGATCGGTCGTTTGGTACCTCAGATAATCCCACTTGGAGAACATTTAGCCCAAAATAAATGGATCGGAAAGGCTCTATATTGAAAGTAGGAAATAACCTGACTTATCAAAATTAAATGCTTATGGCTTTGACTCAAGGATTAAAATCATTAGGAATAAAACAACGGATAAGAAAGCTATACTGTCGTGGAGTTCTGATATAAACTGAAGAATTAGACATAAGGTTGCACAGCAATTCGGTAATATTCTCCTCTCTCTTTCATTTAATTTTCTTTGTTCGTGTGAGATACTTAATCTCAGTTCGCATGGACTGTGTCAGGACGTTAGTACCTATCGACTTGTAAGGCATCTTATACAAACAATATTGCTAACTAGAAATAAAAGCTACTATATAGAATGTCACCCAAAATATAGTAAAATAATTGAGGGTGGATAAAATATTAATTCAGTAATTGAAAGTAAGGGAGTAGTTAGGTACCTAATTATAAGAATAATGCACAAAGCATATTTGCATACCGTAATTTATTATCATTGTATATCCGTTATCAGTTGGACGTGTAAATTTACGACAAGAGTTAACGGGTCCAATGAAGCATCTCATTTAAATGATTTATTAGCAGTTACGCTACTATATGGAAGAGAGATTTTGATTCACAGCATCCATAGATAATCCCCGGGCTACGGGATACTTGCTGGTTGGTGGTTGCTGAAATGCTGGTGCCGGACTGTTATGCCTTATATGAACGGTATAGGAGATGAGGTATCCGCTAACTATTACCCATTGATATTCTCGATAAAAACAGTTTCTGCGCTTCTCCCAAATTTCTCGCAATACAAAGAACATATTTAATAAGATGAATTAAAAACGTTTAGGATAAGTTTTGTATTGTAATGCGCTGAAGACAAGACATTACGAATTTATAAAGACATTTGTAATATATTTCCCTTAAACCCTCTAAGTTAAGCTCTTAAATGGAGGTTATTTTTTTTATTATTTATATACAGCCTTGGGGCTTTTACAACAGTCTACACAAGTCTTAATTAAATACATTAGTGCATTAAAATTATGTAACATAATAACAATAGAAATACACGGAGAAAACTAAATGATAGAAAATATTAATAGTTTATTAAAAATCTGGACTAATTATTCATTTTCCTGTTAAAAACGGGATTGCAGGCCTTTAACGAATGAATTGACAGAGTTCCTAACAAAGTATCTGTTTAAAGTGAATGTTTTATGAGGACGACGGAACACATGTTCATTAAAATAATACTGATATTGTTATTGACATATTGATGATGTCGCATTCTGTCTATGTTATTTATTAGGAACATACCACTAGTTATTTATATATTCCGAATGACTTCAGAAAAATGGCATGCGATCACTTTTTTAACAGGATCATTTTTTTCCGTATAACTACAATAATATATTTAAAGCCTGTATTGATACCAGCCCAGAGTAAATATCTAAAATATACATCGAATATATATACATATATTTTTTCAAAACATAATAACTCCAAACCAAACATAACTAAACCATAAAAAGTGTAAAGTAAATAAACACGTTTTTTGAGATTTTACCAACTATACTCACACTTACAATACAAATAAATGTTTTTTTTATGTTTGTCTTTAAAAAATATTTTAAAGACAAACATACAAAAAATAAAAATGTTTCCAATTGAATTAATCTTAAGAATATCTCATCTCAATTAGTTTCCTTAAGTAACATTCCATTCTTCAAATAAGTTTAAAATCATTTTATTTTTAATTACCTACATACTGTTATAAAACAATGTACACTCCATTTCCAGCCACAAGCTAATGCTTCTATGGAAGAGGGGTCTTGAAATATTTGATCATATATTGTAACAAATAAACAAAAAAGTACTTATATAATAAAATAATAAAAAAAATAAAAAAAATATACATGCACTTACATATATGTTAATATATATTTTTACATATTTATTATGAATATTCAATATACAAAAACCATTAAAATTTTATGAATATTCAATTTACAAAAACCAAAAAAAATATATATATTAAAATTAAATCTTGTAAAAAATAAAAACTTTCTTCTACAACACATAAATACTTGTCACAACTATACATAACCACGTAAAGCACAGGTTCTCCTAGTGAGGTGTTCACGAAACATACAATATTACTCACATACAGTTTCACCTTCTCAAACCTACCTTACACACAACATATTATAGTTAAAAGTTTGAAATATATCATGTACAAATATAAATAATTATGTGAACACTGTAAATATTATATAGAAATAAATAAAAAAATAAAAAAGTAGTTTGTAAATATGATCAATATTAATATGACAAGTTACTTTTTTTAAGGGTAGCAATTTTAGGAAAACAAAATATTAGAAATTTCTGACTTAAATTTTAGTATGGAATAAATGAAAATCTCAACGGAACCGAATTTGATTTTAAGCCCATGTAGACCTTGAACTGGGGAATTTATAAAATACTTTTAGATGAATAAACAAAGAACAACTCAGGTAGTTTTGTGTGATGATTTGGTACTCGAAACGTTATTAGCTATTTAAAGATCTCTATTCAGATGCCGAGTTTAAAAAGTAATTTTATGAAATTCCCTCGATAAAAAAAACGCAAAATGAATTCCAAAAATTATTTAAAAAAAATCTGGTTGGGTTATTTAACATTGAATTTTTTTAGTAGTAAATATATATGTAAAGAGTGACAGTATATAAAATATGTTACTCAAAGCTTGCTGCGATAGTTCTGTTAATTAGATGAATCGACTAGTTTGTGGAAGGTTCCGTTCGCGACACCATCCTGTTTCCTCGTGCGATTTTGGAATGCAATATACGTATGTACCAAATATTATTTAGTTTTGCTCAATTATGTGATTAAATATTAGGAAACATTTTACTGTACATAATGAACAGGAAGTAGGTAAAAATTCCAGAGCTTTATAGGAAATTCTGAACGGTGATGATTTGGTTATGTTTTTTCATGTTTTAAGTTATTCAAAAACGGACAGATTCCAGAATCGAAATCCATAGTGAGAGTTTAGATTAAATATTCTTGGATTAAATATTATATTAAATGTCAAAAACTTGGAGGGACATATGGTAGGTAAAGGTTGGTGCATATACTCTTTAAAAAAAAACCTTTTTTTCTCTCGTAAAAGCTCTCAACAAAATAAATTGTCTTTCCCAACAAAGATGAAGTATGGGCAACACCGTTATTAGTAAGTAGATACCTTGATTTCTGGGATAATTTCTACCTGGGCGCATTACCAAAACATTGTCTGCAGTGCTTTATTTAACGCGGAATTGATTCCATATGATTTAAAAGCATAATTTAAGGCATAATAGGTGGTTTCGCTTGGCGCCATAATTGGCGAGTTTGGCGCGTAATAGCGGGTTAACAAGGTGCTAACAGTGGCTGCTCCAGTAATGACAGGGAGGCATGCGCGGGCCATAGCGGGCGCGAAAGAGCGAGAGGGACACGTGGCCCAGCAGCCGGGAGATAGAGGGAAAGGGAGGTATGGGTTGCGCATTGCGCGTGCTCCGCACCAGGTGGAGTTTGTTCCCTAAAAAGCGTGAAGGCTTCTACGCAGCTTTCGGTGGGTGAACAGACAATATCTGATGTTTGATTTATGAGTTAACGCCACCAAAAAGTAAGCATTTACCTACATTACACAAAATAAATTTTCACAATCCTTAATTACATGTTAGGTTGGTAAATTAAGTAACAGCGCCATTAAGTGCTTTTTACATTTTTGGTTATTGCAATTTTGATTAAGGCAATAGGGTGGGAATAACACAGGAATAAATTTCAAAATTTTGGTGTATGGGAAAAAAAACAGAGTTTTGAAATTTTTTATCTTTTTTACTTCTACCATCACGTAGAATAACCTTCTGAAGTTTGTGCAAAATGTAAAATATTTTAATAAATAAATATTATTATTTTTGATGCACTAGAGATTTGGAGCCAATAATGTAACTATTGATTTACAGAGCTCTGAGTAAACATGTTTTTGACCACTTCGAGGAAACTTAGATTTTTTCGGTGGTCATCACCGATTTAACGATGGTGATACCTATATGATACATAGTGTCTGATATCGTAGCAGGAGATAAAGAATAGGGAATTTGAAAGTAAACCATCGATTTCATCTCGTTCATAAAATAAAAAAACATGATAAATTTGCTTCAAATTCTCAGAGAAAAACTAATAAATCTGACATTTTGAACTCATTGGGTTGCACATGTGTAAGTCCAGTAAAAGTGGTGTTACCAGTTTATTTGCAGCACAGTTAAATAAAAAAAATACTTGTAAGAATTCAAGACAGAGTTTGTATAATTCTATACCATGAGAAACTAAAACACTGATTGTACGGGACGGCACTGTAGTCGCCGGCCGCACAGACGATATAGCGGGAGTGGCCGGCTGGCCGCTTCGACGCCTTGGAAGAGAAGGTCGGGAAAAAGTAGGGAAAATGTTGAAAAAATGGGGAAAAATATGGGGAAAAGGAAAAAGGGGGAAAAATGTGGTAAAAAATGGGGAAAAATTAGGAAAGGGAGAAATGGGGAAAATGTGGGAGAAAGGTATAAGGCAGGGGGGAGGAAGGTAGGGGGGAACCTGCGCCCTGACTAGGGACGCTTCGACTATTGTGAAAGTTTCTTCTTGATGAACACCAGGGAGCCGGGAGAAAGAAGAAGGCCAGGTTGAAGTGAAGGTCCAGGGCAGAAGAGGCTTGAAGAAGGCAGTCAGGGCAGTCCAGGAGAGATGTTGATCGTTCGATGGTTGCTGGCTCTCTGCCGAATTGCGCAAGTTTCCTGCCTTTTAAAGGACCAACGGGCTTAGCTCTCCCTTTGTTAGCGAGAAATTCCGAGAATTTATTTTGGGTTCCCGGAATTTTCACAGGGAAGAGCGCCGCTGTTACGCAACTCGGTTGGGGACGATTTTGACTAGGTCCCTGACTGTTTCTTCAATCCACTTTGCCCGGGTCATTTTTATTTAAATACATTTTGTGAGTTTGCACATATTAAAGAGAGAAAATATATTTAAAAGGCAGCTTTGCACAATATTCAAACTGTGCAAATTTACATATTAAAGAGAGAAAATATATTTAAAAGGGAAGCTTTGCACAATATTCAATTTTGTGCAAACGGCAAGTTTTGTAAAGGAAACTGCGTCTGCACAATTTCAAATTTCATGCAAATTTAAATATTAAAGGGAGTTGGTATCTAAAAGGGAAGATTTGCACAATATACAATTTTGTGCAAACGGCAAGTTTTGTAAAGGAAACTGCGTCTGCACAATTTCAAGTTTCATGCAAATCTTCCATGTTTTGTACAAATTTATTATGATAGGTATTTTAATTTATAAGAGGGTGTTGGGGGGTCAAGCCTTTGTTTTTTGTCTATAATGATGACTACTTGACCCCGTGATTTTATTTATTAGTCAATTTTGTAGATAAGATTACAGATTTTTTATACAGATGCAGATAAGTTTACAGATTTTATACAAGTTTTTTGAGATGATTTTGTTGCATAAATTCGAATATGCGCAGAGGTGAGTTTGTAAAGGAACTGCCTCTGCGTAAATTCAGATTTATGCAAATTAATTTAAGTCGGTGGAGGTACGTCCGGTACACTGATATAAAAATTTAAGTAAGGTTAGTAAGGCTGTTATTTTTTTTAAATAAGAAATATTTATTTGTCGTTGTATACGCCTTCACCCGTGTCAACAAGTTAATGAGGGCTAAATACTGAGGACAGTTGGATTCTGTTCGGAAATAATTGTTTCATTCAGTGCGTTTTATAGCAGTGTTTGGCGTAAGCACAACACCACAACACGTCCCCGAACACGGGCACGAGCGTGAGTAGACAGCGACTGGAGCAGGTCGTGCTCACGCGTGCGCACCGGCACCGCCAACAGCACAAAGGCACGTGCAATCCTGGGACGTTTGTAGTACACGTCTTTATGGTGCGGCTACGTACCTGCCGGCTGCTAATTGTTCAGGATTACGCCGTAAACACGACTTCTGGGGAAAAATTCCTAGCGCTCGGGGCTCCTCTCTATATACTCGAATATACAGCAAAGTACACTTTCTCTGCTCTTTCAGCAGAGATGTTAGTTTGGTCTTGCTAGAAGTCAGATAAATATAAATGAATGAATGTTTCTTTGTTTGTTCCCTATAGACTCAAAAACTACTGGACCTGAAAATTTGATAGATTGTTTATTAGTGTCAGAATTGTTTAGATAGTCGTTTGAACGCCCGCGGAAGACTTAACACATTATCTGCACTGGAATAATGTAGTTTTTTTTAATAGGAATATCGTGGTATACGGCAGTGAATGGTGAAAGTCGGGGACGCTCCAGGAAGACATGGATCAAGTGAAAAAAATATTTGAAAAAGTAAATTTTTCAACTGTTTATAATAATAATATTTCCATATTAAAAATGCACCCAGGTTTCAGGTACATTTGAATTTACCTCAAAACCTGCAACGCCCTGTGCACGTCGGCTAGTACAAAATAAAGACAGTCAAATACAGATTTAGATACGTCTGTACTTAGTGAATACATGTTTAGTATTTCAACCGTCTTAACAAAATAAATAAAATTAGGTATTTGCAAAAATGATACACGGAAAAAATGAACTGCATATCGTTGCGAGAAATGCAAAATGCAGAAGAATTATAGTTTAAAAAAAAAACGATTGCGTCCCGAGCCATACAACTTATAATTATGTACCAGCAGAAATAAGCCAAATAAATAACATTTAACTTGGCGGTAAACATTAAATTCTATCTCTATAAGATTGAATATTAGTTAGAGCACACAATCGTGATCGTGAAGATTATTTTTTTAAAAATTTAATTTATTGTGTTTAAGTTTTTAATTTATCTTGTTCTTGGTACCTACTTCATAAATTACTTCATTGGTAGTGTAAATATGGTAGTGCAGAATTTACGCCTTTAACTTAGTATATGGAGGCTGAAGGTTCGATTCTGGTGCAGCGCAAAACATATGTAGTTTCCATTATAATGACCGGGTAACCTTTAAAAACCGTGACCGTCATATTGACGGATGATAAAATTTTCATTCGCAGTTTAATTTTTGGTGAATTTTAATGAAATTGCTTATTTTACTCGTACATACACATTTGGTACAAATATGTGTGTTTTTATTATCCGATGCACTTTCCGCAAACGGGTTTCTTGCAATTATCACACGTATCATTTGTTCGATTTTTCTTACATTTTAAATAACGTAATAAAAAGAGGATATTTCAGATAAAACCGTTAAAATGTATGAAAAAAAACCAAGGCGCATAACTCATACCTCTAGGAGGCGATAGTTCCGGATTCGATTACAATGAGCAGGAATTAAGTGCAAAGCATATTATAATAATTGTTTTGATTATTTTATTTACATTTTTAATATTATTTTCACGTGTGCATCTTTGATTTGTTGGACAGCATGTTGGGGAAAGTAGCCGTTAGAATATTATACTCTTAATTATATTAATAATTATGGACTTGACGTATCTACTCATCAAGTTTCATCTTTATAATAGAATGAAGAAGCGTGTAAAATAAGAACGGTGGCGAAGTAAAGGTTGCGAAAGATAGCGGTGGGTAAGCACCATCCGGTATTCACCAACACCAATCAACACCAAACACCATCGGGTTCAGGTTATTCTGCGTGATTACTTCATCACCGCTCTGCCCTCTGTAATAATTAGTACCGAACAACACACACACACATACACAGTACACACACCATACAGCATCCACCATTATACATACACATTCTCTTCTTCACCCAATTCTCGTAATAATTGGTAGTAATAACGGAATCGGTTGGAATACAAGACGAGATATACCAACTAGCAAGGCCAGAATAGCGTACCAGGTAGTTTTATTGGTTGCTTTAGGTATCTAATTATTATTATTTTACCCAACTGCTCCCAATCGTTTGGAGCAAGTGAAACTATGGCATCCCAGTTAGTGGCGGGGTGGATTCTGAAGAAAGTGTAAGGTAGGGGAAGGAAATGTAGAGGAGGAGGTAGGTGGCTTTTTAGTCTGAAAAGTGGACCAGGGCATTTCTACTAATAAGTATCTACCACTCTGGAACGTGCTGCAAATACATATACTATACTTCCGCATACTGGGACAAGTCGAGAGTCTTACTATTCGATCATGGAGGCCGTTAAACACTTAATATTTTCTTCCATTCTCTTTTTATCACGGGTTTGTTACAAATTAAACATCGGTATAATAGATGAGGCTAGATTAGCCAGGAATGAACCATTTTGATTCCCTTTAGTGGGAAATATTTGATCTATTTTATAAAAGCCGCTTAGTAGACACTATTAAAATAATGTGGTTGCAAATAAGCCAAAAATTTTAACCCATTTAATAAGTGATATACTTATTATATTCCAGTGATTTTTTTATATGGCTGGTGGATTTCTGAAGTGTTATAATAATAGAAAATGGAAAGGCTGGCTCCATTAAAAGAATCTCATTTGTGCACTGTCACTAATTGCGAGTATTATAGTGTTTTTTCACTCTCAAATTTCGGTGAAAACCATATAATCACAATGTTGCAAAATCCAGATAATCAAAAGTATTATCTCCATTATTTATAATGAAATAATCAAAAGTAATTCCGTTGCTAGTCGTAAAAAACTATTAAGGACACATACGATTACCTGGCTAACTGAAGAACACCTTGGTGTCTAACAAATTGATACAATCTTTGGAATAATGAGACAACAATGAAGTGAAGAGAAACCGGAGTTTTTCATGCCAGAATTTTGGAGTATGTTTCTTTTCGAGGCTTATAATACAACTTACTTTGACCATTTAAAGACATAATAAGTATGACTAGAATGGAGCAAGGTTGGCCAATTAATTTGTCAAAAAAAATCCCACAACGGTCTGAAAAGGTTGCACATACGGCTGCATAGGTCGCTTCCTCCTACAAATATGTATACTTGGCGTCGTGTAAATAGAGAGGCAGCCCATTATCG
The DNA here is from genome assembly GCF_061612785.1 of Hesperophylax consimilis. Lineage (NCBI taxonomy): Eukaryota > Metazoa > Arthropoda > Insecta > Trichoptera > Limnephilidae > Hesperophylax > Hesperophylax consimilis. The sequence goes on along the minus strand of NC_142839.1, from coordinate 43,672,888 downwards.
ATGACATAATACTGTGACATACAAACAATGGAGATCAAAGGGAACTTATAATGTCGGTTCTTACCGTTAAGTAGCAAACTAAACATCTACAAATAATCCGTAGATCGTATCTCGGAATAGATAAAAGTCCAAGAGTTACGCAAGATCCTTGAAGTATCTTGTTAGTGGAAATACGGCGAATTAACAATAGCGCTGCAAATTCCTCCGGATAAATAGACTCTTTTTGATGGCAGTTAAAAAATCTGGAGCATGAATACTAATGCATCACGAGCAGCCAATTTGAACATCGGGGATTATCGGTGTTCGTTCCCTGTCGGTTGTGGACTGTTGAGGCGGGTCTCTGATTACAACACGCTCAATGCACATTGCACCTCTCGGTTATTCCGTATTTACAAAAATATCATTAGTCTATTTCTACACGTTGTTCCCTTAGTCCGTAGTACCGACACACCACGAGGTACTAGTGATAGGCACTAGTGCGCCGTCAGTGCTGCGGAATTATTGACCCGGTTCACTTCGCATTGTGCAATTTGTAATGGTTTCAGGGTAACCAACATCCGAAATGTGTTCCGGTTTATCCGCAAGCGCCATGACTCACTGGGCTTTGCTCGCAGCGCCAATGTTGAACCCGGTTTGTGACAATGCACATTGCGCATTCAACAGTAATTGAGCATATCTTTAATTGAGTACACACAGAGTATTGCTATCGGAGATATGAAAATAAATGGACATATTAAAACATTACAGATAAAGGCGCACTGCTTGCTGCATGATGTTGATGTTCCTTCTCTGCCTTTCAATTCGCAGGTCACGGGTTCAATAACAATGTCAGTCAAGATTTGAAAAGATTAGCTTTTACATCATCATTATAAAAGCACTTATTCGTAAACGTAACTACTTATGTCGTCGAAGTGGCGCATACCTTGAGACTGTAATATCCGCACTTAAGAATGTTAATTTGACGTGCCAACCTATAGAAATGTAGTATACAGAAAGCATATAGATGTAAGCTCCTAATTAACTAATAATATAATTGGCTAGAAGAGAATTTTAAATTGCATATTTTGTTTCAAAGTTATGGTCACAACAGATAACACTTATCCCTCGGCGGAATACCATGATAATTAGTGGATTTTGTAGCCAGGTAATGATGGCAATCTTATTGTGCGCCGTTGAAAAAATGGAATCGCGAATAACAATGACGTGGAGAAGCATTCTCTTAGCGCGCGGGGCGCACGTGAAGTTCGCAAGTACCCGGTACCCAATGGCCGTTGGGAGATCGGAATTTTGAAGAATTGAAACTGTCAAAGATAATCAGACTTCGTGCAATGCAATACTTTGAACAAGTGTAAAAGAAGGATTTCACGTTCAATTACGAACGGTTTAATCTTTAAATATGAAATACCGCCATAGAGCTCTGCTACAACGGTAATTACGGAATAAGTTATCAGATGACCATGTCAGCTTGAATTGATTTCAGTTCGGTGTGGCCGGAATAACCAGTCATCACGATCCGAGATTCGGGAGCCGATGGAGAGAATAGCAAATGGAGCTGGAAGCTTCGAGCACGACTAAATGGTATTGGAGGTAGGTGTTTTAACAACTGGTACACCTGATGAGACATTATCTGATGCAATCAAGAGCTCTTGAAAACCAATGGGGATAAAAAATCAATTTCATAATCTGGGGAACAATAAATCTTCACGGCAGAAATACAAACGATCATGTGCCAAGTTTAGACATTCTGACAGGGTTCATTCTAAATTACTCGATGGAATCTCTGCAGTGTTGGTGAACAGATTCTATTCTGTATCAAGATGAACTCAAAAATAGGTTTAAATTTAATTATCCACCAATTCATCCTAAGTTGATATTTTAATAGTCTTCAGAACAGATAACATTAACATTTCGATGAAACACGTTTTTTTTCTTCTTAATTGTGACAGCCGATGGATTCATTGAGATTTACAAGATCAGTTGAATGATCTGGTATCCTTGTGCGAGGTAATGATAAGATTTGAAGCAGTTTGTATAGTATGCAGGTTGTGTAACATTCAAATGACAACAAATAAACTTTTTTTAAATAAGGCTCTCCACTAAACTAAGGCAGAGGTCGCGTATTCAAATCCCGGCGAGCGCGAGTAAATTTTATTTGATAAATTTGTGTTATTTCACAATTTACTCATTTAACAAATATATAGTATATTTGCGGCACGTACTTACTTATTATCACCCTAGCGTAAGACCAAAAATCAGGATTGAAACGGCTTTGGCCGTGTTTGGTAACCAGATCTGAATAGCCACGTACTACCCCATTTTCCCCTTCCCATTTCCTTCTCCTCCCCATTACTGTCAGCCTCACAATATGAGGCTGAAGGTAATGGGGAGACTTACTGGATCCAGAAGTTTGGGAGCAGATGTGACTCTTGTACGGTTTTACATAAAATAAAATTTAATATAAGGAAGTCACTTAGTCAAAGTTCTTGATGAATAAAATACGAAAACTACCAATATTGATAAAGATGTATATAAATTGGTTGGTAGTACTAACGATACAATTTAGCACAAATTAAATCAGATTTGTTGTATTCTTGGTTCCGGGCAGATTCAACTCTTGTGTTGTTCTCAAAGAGAACCTCATCGTTTACTGATGAAAGATGCAAAGTAGAGTTCTCTTATAACCGAGGAAGATATTCCAAGCATTAATTTGGTTCGAGAGATAATTTTTCAACATTTATATTAATGCATAGTGGTTTTACGTGTTACAATAAAAATATGATAGCCTCATTTATTGATTGAAATTGCTTTATGTTGTAGACGCCAATAAATTTTTTACGGCACTTGTATAATATCACATAAAAGGTATAATAAAAACATTAATTGGTGATCATAAAAATGTTTTTAAGCAGCTACATCCCTATTTAAGACGTCTATTTCAAGTTTGGCGGTGATTTAGTCGGTAACAGTTACTCTGTGAATGATTTTATGCTTACAAATAAACGAATTTATCAATTTGAGGTACAAAAATGTTGACGAACCTGTTGCAAAAGAAATGAATGTAAAAATTTTAAGAATTTTAATAATAAATTTAAAAAACAAAAAAAAACAAGAAATGAACGAGAACATAAATTTAAAAAAATACAACTTCTATTTAGGAATAGTGTTTGAATAAATCTTTTACGTGATTAAAAAATGTGTGATGTTTTAAATGGTGACCGGATAAATCATCACAATGATAATTCATCACATCTTTAAAAAGTTATATAAAGTTATGAAACAAAAACTTTATTAACTGGGTTAAGTAGGTTAGATTAGGTTAGGTAAAGTTAGGTTAAAAAAAATTTTTTTTTCGTTTCTAATGACTTTATATTACTTTTTAAAAGTGTGTTGAATTGTCACTGTGTTGAGTTACCATGGAACCGATTCTACACGATGAAAAAAAAATTCTTTCCAAATAAAATTGCTTTTTCACTCCTTAAAAACATTTTTTCACATCATTTAGAATCACTTCCTGAAATTGGTGCACTTTACCCTCAGAATCCTTGCGTATTATCTAAGTCAGGCCGAGATAAAAACAAAATATCTAGGGAATATTTTATAAAATCTGTCAAACTGGAGTTTGTTGAATAAAATATGTAAATGTAAAATACAAAATATTTTTTTTGTTATCATTAAACAGTACACGAGATCTAGTTAAAAATAAATTGTACGAGCCATTATTTACTACAGCCTAAACTTTCCTCAGGATTCATAATAGGGATGAGCCTTAAAAAAAGCAAGAGCATGTGTTACAAAGAATCTTTTCGATTTAAAATCTATAAATACTATGAAACCTTTCGTGAGTAATAATCAGCATAACAGCGGCGCCCTCGGTGTTACAGAAGTGCTTTTAATCAATTTCAATGACGCGCTTTTGTTTTTATTGTACCTTAATCAATCCTTCGTTTTATTCCGTAAGCGTGCGCGGGCGGCGGTTAGTGAGGAGACCCTCGGAGTTTTTTTGCGATCAAATGATTTAACCCGCGTCGAGGCGGGGGCCGGGGGCGGAGGGCGGAGGGCGGAGGGCGGAACGAACTTTGTTATTTACCGGCCTTCAATAAATTACACCCTCTTACAAATTTTATGATAGACACGTGTTACGAAACCGCGAGGCTTTGTAAAACTTTTGTTTTCAACCGTGTGGTGTGTTTTTAATATTCATAACTTTTTTTTACAAAAAGACTCTTTTATTTTATTTTATTTTATTTGGGATACCAACAGTTTACATTAATAACAGCATAAAAATAATTGAGTTACAATAATTTAACCATTTACAGGTTTTCACATAGGTATTGTATACATGTGTAGTGATTCCGAGATATTTACTAATGAAAATTACATTTCAAGAGACAAGTTATTTAGGGGGGAATAGGGCGGGGGTAGGATGGGGGGGGATGTTAGGTTGAGGTATGTATAAAGGAAGTTAATAGAGTGGTGGTTGTATTTGATGATATCTGTAGTTATTGTTATTGTAAGGTATCGAGAGAGTGTCTGTGGGATTTTAAAGAGTGTGTTAAATATGTCAAATTGTGAATATTGTGTGTTAAAAGTGTTGGACGCACGATAGATGAAAGAATTCTGCTTAGAATTAGTATTGCATCGAGGGAGGCTAAAAATAATGTTTGATCTGGTTCGTCTGTTAGGAACTCGTATCTGTATTCGTTCTAGGAGTTCTGGGCAATCAACAACGGACCTGGCTATTTTTTGAAGAAAGAGTACATCGGCCGAGCTTCTTCGAACTTCTAATGATAGTATATTTGTAGTGTATCGTATAGGCGATCGTGAACGGCCGGAGACAGCCGAGGTTTGACGAACGCTTCCGACAATGCTCGGGGAACGCGGGCAGTGGGACGGACGGGAGGCGCGGGCATTCGATTCCTTCAATGCAGCTGGACTGGATTGTACTTTTTAACAACTAAGTTAACAATAAACAATACTTCGTATAATAGAACCTTTTTTTATTAAAACAGCGAGAACATTACAATATTGAAGTACGCTGCTGAATCTTGGTGACTTAGATGTGGGCGGTAGCTGCGGAAATCCAAGTATCGTAGAAAACGATTTTGGATTTTGCTACTAAAAACATGATCAAAATTGGAATGAAATTGCAATAGTAAGAATTTAACTATCTTCCTTTTTGAAACAAAGCTTTTTGTACCATAGTACAGAAAGCTTTATTTGCCCAAATGTTGTATATTGTTGGTAGTAGCTCGTTGGATATGTTTTTGATCGCGAGTTTTAGTGTTTCTAATGTACGTGTTAGTTGTTATTTCTTTAAGTTTAAATGGTGAGACATATTTATTTCGCACATTTATTATCTTAAATTACCATTAGGGATAAAAAAATATTTTTTTTTTAATTAAATAATTATTTTACTTCTTTTTTAGTATATGAAATTTCAAAAAATATATTTTTAAAGTAGAGAGACTCGAGTAAATTATAGAAGATTAAAATTGCAACGTAGTGCTTCAAATCGTATTTGAAAAATAACTTTCTTGAAGCGCAGGATTCAATTGGAGTCATATTAGGTAAATACTGGTAGGAAAAAGAACACCTGGAAGTAGCTCACCTTCTGATGTTATCAGAACAAAAATGCGAAGATATTGTATAAAAAAACATTATTTTTTCAAAGACATGTGTGTGTAGATAAACAACTAACTAACCATCATGCCGTTTCCCCACAAGGGTAGGCAGAAAGGACGGACCACCAAACAACTCGGTCTTGGCACACACTCATACATACTCTTTTATTTCTCTGACTCTTGACATGACCCGCCTCAAGTGTCTGATTCTTTTGATCGTGCCAAGTCATCCTTGAGAGTCCACGACTTCTTCTATCATTCACATTATTGTCATCCTTACACTCCTTTTCTGCGTTCATTCGTTCTACATACCAAAACATGATCCTTAGTCCCTTCTTAATCTTACTTATTAAAACATCAGCCTTGCATTCTTCTTTAGTTAAACAATTTTTTATAAAAGTAAATAAAATATAGTACATTATAGTGAGAAACGTACATAAACTCCGATTAATATAAAATAATAGTTTTATATTGAGAATTATCTCAAAAAATGTATTATCGTGAACCAAGAGAAATTTGGAATGCAAATTAAAAGGCGGCAAATGAGTTTGATTCGTTTCGAACATTACAGCGGGCGGGGCTGATCAGCGGAACACTACTTCAGATTATCTAACCCTTCTCACAACACACCCCATTACCTGCTGACCCACTCAACTCACGTCACTTTCTCCGCACACCTCATACTATCAGGTGGGAGCCATATTTCATTACAGAAGAGGAAATTGAAAATAAAAACTCCGATCGAGAGACGATGATAGGGTACCGCGTAACAAGACATTAGAACAAACATTAAAAAAACAACAACAAATAAAAAGGAGGGTCCAGATTTTATCGATTTATAGCTGAAATAAAAGCCAGCTGCTAGTACACACCACACAGTCCCTACTGGACAAACAGATAATTAAAAATCTTATGTAAATACAGATCCGCCCCCTATATCTAGTCTACCCAAGGCTTCCATAACCAAATCGATATCTGATTCTGTTGATTGAATAAGTCGATGGCTCGGGAGAGTTATGTTTAACACGCTTTGTGAAATTCGTGTTGGAAACGGTTTCTGCAACGTCTCTTGATTTAATAACAGATACCCGCGATGATTGCAGTCAGGAGATAACTAACAAATATCGCTTTTTATGAGATTGGCATAAATAATAGACGGTTGCTTGGCGATGTGTTTATTGAATATTTTATTGTTTGTTCAGTTGAAATTTGATTTTCAGGTGGAGATACCGATGAGATTAATCAAGAATTCCATTTTTGAAATGATTGATTTTTTGTGTTTCTTTATTCATAAAAATTTAAATGATTACAATTATTTTGTTGTCGACAATCACCATACTAGGCTCATGCCCGTATTATGGTAGACATAATGTTTTAGATTAAAATGTTAAGATGCACAGAGATAAAACAAAGAAAAAAAAAGAGATGAAAATAAACGAAAACATATGAATAGAATGGAATAAAAGAGCAGTTAATTTAATATATTGACACGAGACATTCTTTGAATTACTTCCTTCCCTTTACCAATAGCCAATTCTGAATACTTTTTAAATAAAGATGATCAGTTTCCGATTTTTTTGTATCTATATTGAGTGAATTGAATATCTTGGGAGCAATACAAGAGAATTGTCGCTGGGCGAATGCTGTTTTTGTTGGAGGAATAAAATGTTTCAAAGTAATGTTTTTTATTAATTATTTTAATGATTTTCTAGTCATTACTAATTTATTTAGAATCTCAATTATTTTGCAAATTTTTGCCTGATAAAATTTTAATAAATTCGTAATAATATCGAAACACGTGTTCATGCACCTGCATTTGTCTTGATAATAAAAATGACGAAATGCGAAAACAAGTGTTCCTACATCGTGATAATACAGTGGTGGTGTTAATGGTATTTTACTAGAAGTTTATCAGGAAACCAATCAATTCCATCGTTGAGGGTCTGAAATCTCTTTTTTAATTGGATTACCAAATAATTTGAAGAGATTTTTAATAAATTAGCAATATTTTTAATCAGTAATTTTTCTCCAAGTAACACGATAAAAATGAAATAATAATTTGTGGATGAAAAAAATACTACTGAGGTATTATATTTCATTAATAAGTTGATTTCCAAGAATTTTTTGACAGAAATAAAATCACCTCGTTTTGAAGTAAATTAAATTAAAACCCCTACTAGAAATCGATAACTTTGTTCTTAACTAAAATTGCTGCCTCGAGTTATACGAAAACTAAAAACTATTTCCGAAAACTGAAATTATAAAAATATTAATGCGCATGCTGAAAAAACTGATTGACCTTGCTTTGCTAATTTTAACTGAGATAATAAAACATTTACCTGTCGTAAGTTATAGTATCATATGCACAAGAGTAAGGGTAAGTAAATAGCTGGTAAGTAAATAGTTTGTTTGGTCAACACATGAGTGAACAACGCGAGATGCATTGTGACTGCGGGGAAATATCGGTGAAGCGTGCTTGATGATACGGAGCATGCATTATAGAAAGGGTTGGCGGTTTGACATTATATAGAATAACTAACAGATAAAAACCCGCTGTTGCGGTTAGAAAACTTTCAAAGTTTATTTTTGAAAATAACAGAGGGCGCCACTTCCGTTTACAATAACCCTAAAGTGTATAGTCATTAAAACTGTCAGATGTCATAAGCCAGGAACCTACTTCCAGGTAATGTTTGTACTTTTCGCACAAAAATGAAGAAATTCGGAAAGCAAAATTTTTAGGTCTCTAGTTATGACTTCATTTGTAGGAATAGTTTGAAAATACGTAAACTCATTTTTATGATGGCGCACAGTTTTAGATTTCGTGCTACCTTCCCTTCTACACTGTGCTATAAAATACACAAAGAAAATATAAAAAAAAGTAAAATTGGGAATATTTTTATACATCCTCTTTAAAACATCTAAGAAGCTAAATTGTTTATTGTCTTCACTGAGCTAAAAATAAACCATTTTCACTTCATGCTGTCTAAGCCTAAGGTATACTACGATTCCCCGATAGCCTCAATCAATATCACCCACTGGAAATTCAGTTTGCATGATTCGACGACGAGCGATAACAACGCTTAGACAAGCGGGCAACCCTAACCCAATTAGAACGGCAGTGATAACCCTTGCGGTGCGCAGTGCACAGTGCGCACTGCACACCGCGCAGTGCAGGATTGGCCCCGTAGACCTCGCAGGTTCTGCCACTCGGACCACCCACCGCCTAATGAGTAATTACTTATTAATCGTGTTGGACAAGTATGGAGCAGAGATCTGCGCCCGATGCCGATGCCGATGCCGTATCGGAGACGGTGGACTCTATTGTGAATACATCGCTTGTAAATACTAAATTAGTAATAAATTGATTTTATTAGCGTGGCCGCTTTCGTAACATTGCGATGCGGTAAATTTTACTGACAAATAGTGTGTAACGGTATCGGAGCGTTTCGAAAATAAAATAAAATAATTTTATGATAAGCCATTACGTAGTCTTGTAGTTAGTACGTTCGTAGATAGGTACGTAATAAATACACCAATGAATATATATATTTAGTTTAACAATTTTTACGGTTATAAAAAAAACGGATATTATTTTTTAATTTCAACATAGTTTTGTGGGTAAATAATGTATTCGATCGTCGATATTAAGGCGATACACCACGTAATGTAACATTTGAAATCGGGTTGCTAACAATATAAAAAACAATTGTTTTGTAAATGGATTATAAACGTTTTGTTTAACCAAAGGCAAAGTTCAGGCACATATATTTAAATGTTTATTCAAAAATAATACACTAATATTTATGTTCATTTATTAAATATCGTAATTTGTCACATTATACAATGTATATTTGGTATATACGATGCAACCACAATACCCAAAAAGGGGGAGATTTTGAAATTTAAAGGAGCTTTTATAGGCCTTTGTCTGGTTCTTAAAAAGACTTTATCTAAAAAAGGCTTGATTATTTCGAAGGCCAAGATATGTTCTACTCGCGGTATTTAATTAAGCCTTTAAAATATTTCTAAGCGGTCAAATTTTCTAACCAAAAACCTTTGATTTTACAGTACCTCCTACATTCTACACTATGTATTAAACTTTAAATTATTTTTGCTGGGGTAAGTAGGTGAAATATCGAACAATATAATATAAAAGATTTTCTTGATCACGACATAGTTTCATGGGATATCCCCGATGTCTTCTCCCATCTACTTACGCGTCATATATTCTTCTGGCACTTCTACATCCATCTATTCGCTCTACATCTACAAGCTATCTAGGCGTCCTTGTCTTTACAATTTTCATCACGATCGATATTAAAGATCATGTAAATTTGCATAATAATGATTGATGATTAGAGAAAGGCTACAATGCATCTCCATATTTAAATAAATTGTGAAACAAAATTAGAAAAAGCGTTGTTCTGCATGTACAAGTAGGTCCGCTGGGGCGCAGGTAGAAGGCATCCGAGGTGTGAAAGCTGATGATAATATGTTAGTTAGATATCCATTCACTCGAGTTCCCATTGTGGCATAATCAGTTTACACTGCTACAAACACTTGGCCGGGTATCATAATGAGGCAGGGGTACCTTACAACTTAATACTCTAAGCTTACAACCTATGTGCGTTTTCCGGCGTCAACTTGGGAGCGCGTTGAGAGCTTTCTAGGTAAGTAGATTAAGGCCCTAAACAAGGAATTACTGGCACTTGTGATTAATATCCTTTAATTTATCTGCAATGATAAGAATTTAATCATGCACATAATTTATTTTTTTATTACTACACTTAATTTTTTTGCTATTCTGGAGAGTTTTGGCATTAAGAAGCTTTTCCGAATATATATAAATACCTCTAACATTTAAAAGTTAAATAATTTTTATTACAAATTTTTAAATCTATTTTAACCATTTTGAGAAAATTGGACTCATACAATGTGCTTAAATAAAAATGAAACACTTATGTATCTTATTATGTTTCATATTTATTTTAGATTTATACGTATTACGTTCTTCTTCAATTATACTTATAGTAAGATAAAAAATAAATGTATCGTAATATAAGAAGCATGGGTTATATTAATTAATTTATATTTTACGAATATATTATTTATATGGTATTTATTGGTCATGTATACCTTATAAAAAAAGAGAAACTCTTGTGCCGGTTAATGTAGCCACGATTCTTATTTTGATAGTATGTTATAATAATGTGTTTTGTAGAAAAAAAATATTTTTTAAAATTACTATTTTTTAAATTCTTAATTTTATTTATTTGTTCTGATTGGTGTAGATTACAGTACAATTCATAATGAAGATTATAGTATTTTTATGGCTTGTTAATATAATCGTTTAGCATTTGGGTTGTTTAAAAATATTTAGGTGTAATAATTGGTTTCCACTTCTCATAAGCTTGCGGAATTCCGAATATTCTTTCATATTTGTTTTCCATACTTTTATGGAAGCTTGTTTTGATATGTTTTCGATATTTGGTATTGGACACAGTTCAAAAAGTGATTTTGTTGAGTAGGTAGATTTAAAAAAATGTATTACATTTTTTTATTAATTTTTATTTAAGGTTATTAAAAAAATCATGTGCGCTACTCGACTCACTAGACAATATCTGTTCTGAGCCGGGTAGTAGTATAATTACATATATTTTGTAGACAAATTAGGGCTTAATACAAATAAAAGATAAGAAACAGTAAAATTGTCTGTGTAGGTGTAAAAAATAATAATATATGAAATAATAACACGCTCAATTGCTTAACGTAAATGACGTACCCAAAATAAATAATAAATACAACGCAAAAAGGAAAGAAAAAATGCAACTAAGAAAGGGAAAAAAGAAAAAAAGAGAGAGGCACTTGTAAATGATTGTTAGATTTAACTCGGTGTTAACTTAGTGTAATGGGAGTGAGATATCTGGGAAGGTGACGATTTTATGCAATTTATGTGGATAATTTATTTATTGAATAGCTTTCTGATCAAGTATTTTATTTTTAATTAAAAGATTTTCAGTGGAATGAAGATATGGTTTTTTTAACAAAGTTCTAATAAGTGATTTATGAGCTATGTTAAGTAACTTAATACCCCATGCCGATATACCATAAATTAAAATGCTTTGACAAATGGAAAAGTAAACATTTTTCAGTAGTTTACGTGACATAATGTTTGTAATCGTTTTAAAAATGTATATTTGTTCCCGGATTCTCATTACATTTTAGTTTGCAATCCACTGTTGAACCAAGATACTTTATACATTCCGAATGCTAAATTTTTTCACAATCGCAGTCAGTGGTTTGTGATGTAGTACATGGATACAGATGTAAGAGTGGAACGGTTTTTGGTTGCTCAGTACTTATTGGTTTTACTGAATGTTAAAAATTTGGTTTTCGAGTTGTTTAGGGTAAAAGATTTTTGTCAAGTCATTTTTTTTATCTCATTCATACAAAATTATACGCTTTTAAAAGCCTTTAACATTAACTTCTTTGTGAAACTCTTACCGAGTTTAGATTGTTTTCGTAAGATCCTCCCTAACATATAATGCCGATAAAATCAATAAAGTTTTTTGAAAAGCTTTTATACTTTAATATTTAACAAAAATCCATTCCAATATTGGTCTGCTTATGAAATTAACGACATAATATTTATTTTTCAGTGGAATTTTTGTAAATGTTGTATTTTTTAAATGAATTGGTTTATTATAAAATAGCACATATCCCGAAGAACAGTGCAGACGTGCAATGCGATTAGTTGCATCGTAGTGTTCGTCACCATCCTTCACATTTGGATACCACAATTGTGTTAAAAATATATTAGGTCATACGTATGGATTTTATGATAATATAATGTGCTAGATAGTTAACAAGTCAGGAAGGTGTTCTTAAAAATAATATATCAGTTTCGATATGTAAAACATTTTGGAAGTCAAACCAAAAAGAAGTGATTTATCTTCACATTTTTTAAAATACATAACGTAATTTTTTTTAGCGTTTGTAATTTTACATCTAGGGATTAATTTTCTGTGGATTTAATAAAGTAATAGTGATTTAGTAATTTGGATAAAAATTTGCTGTGTTGAAACTAGTTAGCACATTAAATAATCAGGAGAGTAAAAATATGTGTGTACACGAAGAAACTAGTTAACACATTAAATAATCAGGGAGTATAAAAATAAGTGTGGGCACGAAGAGATTGTGTTTTATTTGTAAATGTTTTACCAAACTTTAGGCGCTTTTAACAATTACTACTCTTAAAAATTTTACAACTTTTTTGTTGGCTGATTATTATGACTAAAAAAATAACCAATAAAGGAACGAAAATGACACTTAATAAATATTAATGGCGGATTAAATTGGCAACAAACGAAATCCAATTGTGTTGTTTTAATTTCAATCGAGCATCTCATTCTACATGTTGTTGATTACAACAGTCGAACTAATACTAAGGCCAACTATAACTTTAAGACAAGTTGAAACGATGGAAAAAAAACTTTTCATATCTCACCTGATGCCATTACCTAATAACTTAATGATGGTGAACCATAACGAGCAACTAAAATATCTGTAACAGTTTCATCTTCCAGCCAAATCGTGTTTCCCAATGAGTAATGTTTCTCTAGGAAAGAAAACTAAAATGATATAGATAATAATCAACCTAGTAACTTCTGACCCTAATTAACTTGTAATACGATTTAAATGTAAAAACATATCCATCTTTGTACGATTAAAAAAGGTTCAAAAGATCTTTGGTTCGATACTGGCTATTTGACTTTTAGTATTTATACAACGCGGCCACAATTGGAAGAGGCTTATCTACAGATCAATATCGTTTCGAAATAAACCATGGCTCATAATGAGTGTTGTGATTGCATTTAATCTCATTATGAGATACCATAGGATTTATGAGTTTCGATAAAGCCTTTTATTTATGCAAGTTGTGGTTCCTTGCGAGTTTCACAGCCTTCAGATTCAGACGTTGGTGGACCATTATGATGCTGGACAAAGATGTGAATAATTAACATGTGATCGAAATCTACATGAATTATACCACATTTAGAATTTTACTAAAGATACTCTCATACCAGTTCACAACAGAATGACAAAATGATAACAGTTTCCATGTCTATGCTACAGGTGAACTTCTGATACCTATAAAGACAAACAATAAGGAACTCCAGTGAAAAATATTATGGCAAAAATATATATATTTGCACATAGATCAACAAACGCTGATTCTGAGTGTATAAATTTAATTAAATGTTATTGTGCGTAAAATTTTTAAATCGTCGTAAAAACGAATAAAACACCATCACATTAAAACGCACCGTTTTTTGATACATCTGAATCTGCTGATTTATCACGACCAGTCTCTGTGAGTAATGTATCTATGGTCTACAATATCCACATCAGGGTTGCTTAGTCGTGAAGAATTCCTCAAATAGTGAGACATTTCTATGATTTTCAAGAAATGTTTTTTTTTTGCGGGGAGGACCTTTTTGTGCAGACTTTTGAGATTGGTGGCTGAAAACGTCACAGGTCATGTTTATAGATTTGGTGTGTTTTTGGGAGACCCGAAAAATTAAAACCTTGAAATTTTTTCGAATTATTAAAACTAACTATAACAATAAAAACAAATTACTAATGTATTATTATGTTTATTATTTCCTAGAGCGAGAATCACGAGAAATGTGCAGAAGAATTAACTGTGAACTGATTTCATAAGCCAGGATGATTGCAAAAAGGTGTATCATTTAATGAATAAACATGCTCCAATAAATCATAGAAGGAACATCAATAGGGCGGTTCTTCATCACACGACTATTGACCACTGTGTTCCAATTTTAATACGAGCAATTAAATTATTCACTTGTATATTGAGTTTAGCAATAATAATACATTTTACTTGAATGGAGATTTAAACAAATATTTAAAGACTGATTAACTAAAGACGAAAATAAAAAACTTTATAATATATACTACTAATATATACAAATATTTTTAAAAAATGTATCAACTTGTTTCAAAACCAATAGTTTCTTCATCTGGATACAAAGTATACTCCTAAAACCCCATTGGTTTTGAAAAATGTTGAGTTTTCTTTGTAAATGGTGGCGTTTAAAAAGTTGTTTATTTTCTATTAATTTAAAATTACGCCACAAAGTAATATTGAGATAACAGAAGAAGCTAATTAGATGCCTTTTTTTAACATCCCCGAATGAAACACAATTTTGCGTTTATTACGCCTTTAGTAAAACTGCAACCAATATATTTAGCACAACGTTTTAAAAAATATATATATTAGCTCCACAGTGTTAAATGTGTGGAGTCCACACATGTTGTCTTTGGGTATGCTGGGTATTTTAAGGAAAGGAAGGATAGGAAGTTAGGTTAAGTTGAAGGTTAGGTTAGTTATGAATCTGAGGGTCAGTGTATCCAGGAGTGACGGACGTATGAGTCCATCCATCCCACTGTGGCGCAGTGATATTCTGATAGAGTTCTGCTAGAGACTGCCAAGACCCGGACAAGCCTCACCCCATGAACCCGGGAACTCCTGCAAAGTCACCAAACGTAGCAAACCGCTTGGGTTGATCGATGGCAGAGGTATTTGTTATAGAAACCTTTTATTGGATACAATAAAAGGTATCGATGGGTCCCAGATGTGACCGTTTCCTTTTCTGATTTTTCTGTTTCAGATTTTCGTTTAGAAATCACTAATATTGTCTTCAATATTATTTTTATTAGCCCCTTTTCTATTATTTTTCTATACAATAATTTTAGCGGAAAGGCGTTGCATTTTCGCTATTAGTCAGGATTATAGATCTAAATTTAAACAATATCCATCCTAAAACAGCCAGGTAATAATAGTTTAAAGAATGCTCAAAGCTATGTTGCATTTTTAACCGCGAATAAAATTAAAGTGCAATATTAATGAACGACAGCGACTTGTAGATAAGGAGATAAGAAAAGGATATTGCTTTGTTCTGCACTTCAGGAAGTAGACCTTCAGTCGCCGGTTGTTAAATGTGGACACAAGTCCGCTAGTAAACTGCACGCTAAATGCACGAAACTCTAACAGCGCTTTAATTAATAAGATTGAGTTAGTTTTGTTGCAACTGGGAAGGAAAAACTAGTCTTATCTTGTCGATTAATGTTCACACCGATTGCGTGTTTGATTTTTGAACAACTTGCGCGGTGTTTCTACTCTGATTTCAGTGGAAATATATTGCGCAAATAAATCAGTACCACGCTATTATAATAAAACATATTCGCGAAAATACTATGTTGTATACCTACCACGACTTAAACACATTTTGATCTTGAATTTCCATGTTATTAGTCCATCATAAACATACCTCTATATTTCATCGTAACTATTTAATAATTATTAGTGGTTTTCAGTGCAGGTACCCTGGCTAACGGAATATCTAAGATCATCAGGTGGCGTCCGTTGCCCCTAAATGAGATGGGTTGACAAGTTCAAAAGAATTTCTGGCAATGTCGGTAAAAATTTAGAAATTCGAGGGAGACGTTTTTCCAAGACTGAATATCCCCGAACATAATATATGATTAAAGATGCATTTTACATCAAGAAGCAGGAAATATTTTTTTGACAATTTTTTTAATTGACTTTTTTAATTCGGTTATACATTAAAATTAATTACAAATTTTGAAAGTCACGTGAAAGCGGTTATTATATTTCAAAATTTTGATGTAAATTTGGAATTTTATAGATAAACATGAGAGATTTGAAGGTTGAGTAATTTTATTTACGGTTTTCTTCAAACAAACAATTTTTAGAATTAATAGTAGTTTTTAGAATTAAAAATACCTTGCGTTACCATTTTATCTTTTGATGACTATTCTACATATCAAACCGCTGAAAGGTAACATTTTAGAAAAATATCACTGTAGGGTTGTGCCAAAACACAGTAGATGTAATTCTATAATGTAATCTGTAATACATAAAAACATGCTTCATAGCATTATTCAGAAAAAAAATCATGTTAAATTTATTTGTACTGTATTACTGTATAACTTGATTAGAATGGTACCATCTCCGATATTGGAACTGTTCACATTCGCTTTTGGATGAGTTGACGCGCATCGAAATGTGTTCGTTCAAATATTCAATCAAATAGGTCTGCCAATATAAAAGTGTAATCATAGGTAATAACCAGACACGATCAGTCAATAAAACTACCACAGAACTTCCGATAAAGACGTTGCGCATTAGCGGGCACAAATCGTGCATTATCTGCGCACACACTTGTATAAACTAACATCTAACAATGGGTTTACACGGAACAAAAATGCTAAAAGAGATGTTATCTTAATGTGCAATAAAGTATTGTTTATAACTTTTCCACGATTATTTGATTCTAACAATATCTGAGATCGTTTCGGGCGAGAGTGTCGAAACCTTCGCCAAAGCAAGAACTTGGGTTGCTTTCGAATGTTACGTCACGAGTGTGGTGGGTTGGAGAGAAAAGAGTAAATCTTCATCACCTGTCTGACAAGGTGGGCTATTGAAATTAAATTACAGCACTCATTGATGGGAGATCCGTCCGCATCGAGCGGGCTGATGTATTGGAACACACGTTGAATGGCACTAATCATATCTGAGATCATCACACTCAACTCAACTCAACTCAACTCAACTCAACTCACAACTTAACCGTAATTATCCCGCGTGATTTGTGAATGGACGCTTACTAAAAGGCTTTTTTATCGTCCGTAAATGAGATCACAATATCTGAATTTTGAAATATTTATTCACATTAACATAAATACGAAGTATTCACTGAACCTGTTTTGAGGGGACTGCCGACGACGCCAAGATGAGAAAATAAATATCTTATAATTTTCTCCAGGCTCTATCGGTTTAGAAAACAGATTATTTAATTGGTAAAGGTTCACAAAGGATTCAAGGTCTGTCTGCAACTCCGGTTCAATGAACTCTCATAACTTGGATTTGCTTTGAATTTAAGGTTAATTTTCAAAATTAGAACTGATGGTGGGAACAATTCAGATAAGGTAGGGCTCAAAAATATTTTATTTTAATCAATTAATTCATAATTTGACATTTGAAATGTGTATTTCTTTTGTTAAATTTTTTGACAGATTTCATAATGAAAATTTCTGATCGTCTTAAAATTGACAATGTTTGTTTTTGAGGGAAATATTTTCAGCTTCACATATCCTGCAATTATAATATCCCATAATTTTCGTAGTGTATTATCGGATGGTGAAAATGCTTGTTGGCACGTGCATAATATTCTTGATTTAATTGTATGACTTAAGTGTCATAAAGTTAGCCATTTTATGGTCGAGATATCTTTAAGTTTCCACCCAAAGCGTTACATTTTACGCGGTTTGATCTGCCACTTACTCGATAACTATTTTTATTATGGAGTCATCATTTCTATATCATCTGGATATAAGTAGATCTTATTTACTACAAATGTCTCTTCGGCTGACTTTTCCATTTGTGTATTTTAAAGACGTTAGTTTATAATACCTACCTAAGTTAAATGAATTTTAATTTCACTGTTATTTAAAGACAATTTTGTCACTCTGAACCAATTTTAAGGCAGTGGAGTCTGAATCAACCCATTGGCCTCAAACGACGCCGTCCCGGCGGGTCTGGTGTCGTCGGCTTAAAAACGAAAAAGGGATACATTATTGACATCTGTGTTTAAAATTTTAAATCTGTACCTCTAGCCAGTATTTAGTGCTCAAAGTCAGTGCAGATGCGTGTGGGAAGAGATGGAATACACATATATGATTATTATTGCAAGTGCCGGATTATTGGAGAGCACGTCGGCCCTAGTTAACCCCACTTAACGTTTATATTGACCCAGTCCAGTTAGAATATTCTGTATTATCACACATTACTCTGGAGACTCTTTTTTAAATATCCTTAAGCCGGCCGCCTTATTCTTTTTTTTTAATTTCGATGAGAAGAGAGTACCCATAAAAATCACGGGATATGTATTGGTTGCGCCAATACGCAAAGGACATTAATTTACACATACAACTCATGCACACATACACACATATCTGCGACCACTGTACTGAGATGGTATTGTTGTCTTTTGGTCCTGCCTTCCTATCCATTATACTACACTATTTTCCTACACCTTTCTGTGTACATTGCAATCAGTCTGTTACAATAACTCGAGAAGTCTGTTTCAATATCCCACATAACTCTAAAACTCTAAAAACTGCATCTTATCTCTATCTTACCTCGCTTTAATTATATCTCACCCGCGCCGATATCGAGCAAACAGTTACGTGATCATTGCCACCGCCGAGATCTCTGAGAAGAATAAAACAGGAAGAAATGAGTGCCAAATGTTTCTAATGGTGAGTCCTTCCTTCAATGCAACAAATTGTCTCTCGTGTAGTGGTAATTACACCGACATTCAAGGTCCTTCGAGAAACATTTTCTACACTCATAAAACAACTTAACATAACACCTTTTACACACCATGTATTATATTATAACAAAAGCAGAAGTATTAGTCTTTCGATATACCCATTATAAGCTTTCGAAGTGAACGCGTATGAAGAATGAACTTTTAATGAAGTGTAAAACGTAAATGCAATGGTGACTCGTGACGTCACACGAGATACGATGCGGAAAAATTCATAATGCTTCAGTATCGCTCATTTATTTATTTAGTATACGATAATTCATATTGTACATTTGAAAAATTTTTTGAAAATGTTTTGACTGTCTAACTAGGAGGAATTCCCGTTTTAGGACAGTCAAAAGCTTGTGAAAAACATAAAATTACGTTGAACGAGACGAACTCTTTTTATATAAATCAGTTCCATTTTTAAAGATGGAAATTATAATAATTTTTTGTTAAAATATTATTTATAGGTAGGTACTTCATCGCTTTTATAAATTTGTTCAAACAAACCGCTCAAATTTTGAAAATGAAGACAGTTAAATTCAAAGTAAAAGTTGTAGAGTTCATTGAATTGGTGTTAGACCTACAACCGAAATTAGTATTTTTTATAAAAATACCTGAACATAATGCCGTCTTTTGAAAGTATTGGAGGAATAACAAAAACTACATATACCTACACACCTTTTTATACATCCTTTTGTATGTGCGAGCTTTGACTGCAGTGCTTCCAACATGCTCACGGAAGGGCGAGTACCATGTTTTGCAGCACTCATAAGAGTCCGGGTAGCAAGCAGGCTTAAGGGAGAGGACAAACAACTTCAGAGTCCAGACTCAAGCATCGCAGCACACTCGAGACGGTTGCTGCCCCCGACAATCTAATGCTTAATGTATTTATGGTCGTTGTTCTTATTGTTGACTATTATTGAAATATTATTGTATATGTTTTATTCGATGTGTGTGATTGCCAAAAGCTCCCCGGAATAAACTCGATGATTATTATTGTAAAAATTAATTAAAAAAACCCCGTTATTAGGTATAATATACCTATGGAGTATAATAATAATCACTATCAAATTATTATTACAATAAAATTAGTAATCAATTTAAATAATAAATGTATAAAACCGGTTTGTGTTCGTTGAGCTTCCCCATTGTTTACCAAAAACTTTTTTTTGCTGATTTTAATATTTTTCATACATGAAAAATCTAATGCTCTAGTTTTCAATAGATATTATTACCCTATATTTTATTTTCACTAGAACTTAACAAAATTAATATGCAATAATTTCTGTTCCTTTATTGTTTTCAAGTTTGATTTTTAGAAGAAACATTTTTTATATTTTCAATTACATTATTATCCTAATACAAAAAAGTTAATTTATAAACAAGTTTTGTTGTGCAATTATTATTTTATTTTTTCCGACTTTATGTCCGGGTTAAATCTTCCTCACAGGAAAAACTAAACCCTTACACATACTTTTCCAGAAATAATCATCTAGTCAATCCACATCATGCAAGTGCATTCTATATGCATAATAAATACAAATCAATACAAGAACAACACGTCAACTCACTAGAGATAAAAAGGGAAAATAATTCACAGACTCCAGATATTTTTATATCAGAGGATTCGGCTTGGTAGAATTCCTAACTGGACCTATAAATCCTACTGATCCCTCAATATAAATATTTTAAAAATCTATCGTAATTCTATATCTATTTAAAATGACTGACTTTTGCATTTTTATATAAAAATTAAATGACGAATCTAATACGCCAAAATTTTGAATGAGAGAGCTAGGTATAATGCCAGTAGCCGAAATAAAAAATGGTAATATTTTTATAGACTGAGAATGCCAAATTCTTTTTATTTCATTTCCTAAATCTGTGTATTTTCTCTTTTTTCAGAAAAATATTTTTGAATATCTCTGGATTTGGAAAACTACATCAATGATATAAGTTATTTTTTTAATTTTTGTCATGTTAACTATATCGGGTCTATTATGACTAATCGTTCGGTCTGTTAGTATATTTTTAAAATAATTTATTTTATAAAATTAATTTACTAAAAATGAATTTGGTTCGTATTCTTGATATGGTACTATATTACGGTAGTCATACTAAATTACACGGACGGCGCTAATACAGAACATCCCGATATAATATGTTCTATACTTTCTGGAAAAGCCAAACATTATTACAGCTATTTGATAACGCCTTCAAAAGGCGAAACAGCTGTCACGCGTAATAATAATTACACAACAGAACTTGTTAATAAATAAACTGTTTCTTAATGTATTGTTCTAAAGTACTTTCCAACCTTGATACTACGTACCTACTTAAATGTTACTTAGATTGGCAATTATCTTAAATCACAGCACTATATTGGTAGTAGAAAGGCGAGCAGTATATTATGTTACAAATTAGTGAGTGAACAAATGCCAACTTTAATTATGATAGGTGTAGTGCCAGAACCATTATTGCATTGTTATGAATTAATATCACTTAATAGCAAGCAAAATGCAATATCTGTCTCCCCATGTAATTAAATCCGTAACAAATGAATGTAAATTTCAACAATTTGTTTACACAATTCTTTATAAATATAAAAAATACAATTAATTTTTTTTGCGTGATATACACTTACATTTATAAGTAACTATCTAAAACTACTTTTATATAAAACTTTTATCCAAGTGCAATTACAATTCGTGAACATATAACCCAACATAGGTACATGGTTAGCATTTGATTAACGGTCACGGTTGTTTCAGAGAATTTGAACAATTCATCAAATTTCAACGTTCATTTTCAAGTTCTGTGAAAGATTTTTTAAAGTTCTGTTTTTATTTCAGTTTTTTCAAGCAACTAGCCTATAATGATATAATAACAGAACTTGAATAGGACTTTCACAGAACCCGAAAATGAACGTTTAAATTTGATGAATTATTCTATAGACACTTTCTTCAGTTGAACAGTTCGTCTGTTGAACGATTTGCTGAATTCTGTGTTTCCTTAAAGACAAATATATAACAATGAGCGGTGATTTATTAGTTATTATAAAAAAATTATGTACAGTAAATAAAATTATTATTAAATAGGTAATTATTGCATTTATGTACATAGAAAACTTTTAGATACCATCATTAACACTACAGAATTAAGCAGCCACTAATATTTGTAAATAACAAAAAATATAAATTATCAATGCAAAAATAAGTTTGATGGATGACTATTTAAAAATAAATATTTGATTAATAATAATATTTAATTGAAAATTTTAACTTTTTCTAATTTCTAAAATCAACTTATTATAAACCCGTTGTATGAGTATGTATAAATTTTAACTCTTTATTTATATCAAAATAATGATTTCCGACAAAAAATGTTGACAAATTTATAATAATAATTATTATTCAAAAACCTCTGGTGTTCGATAAAACTATAGTTTTAATTTTCCAGAAACCTTAGTTATATTTAAAAAAGTTACAATTAGTTATTAGTAAATAAAGCTGGTTGGATAGTCTTTAGGATGTTTTTAGTTATTAAATTTGAAATATGAGTATTTCAAAATATTATTTTTCTCCACATTTTTACACTATGTCAAGATCTAAAAAAACTTAAATTTTTTGATTAATGTATTATCTTTTAATTTCGTACTATAAATGTAATTTGTTTAATTATATTTAATTCTATGTTGAAATTATTAAAACATAAGGTAAAATTATCTAATCAACACATTTTATTTATTTATTATCGCTTACAAATAATAATCTTTAAAGGCAGATCCCTATTGCGAATAAACCAAAACAACCATGTTAATATTTTTTTTTTTTTTATAAGCAATAATTGTTCGCCTGAAACACTCATCCACATTGAAAAAATCTCCTGATAAAAAATACATGACGCCAACGGGACGTCTAAAAATACATGACGTCCCGTTGGCGTCATGTATTTTTTATCAGGAGATTTTTTCAATGTGGATGAGTGTTTCAGGCGAACAATTATTGCTTATAAAAATAATTGTTATCCTTTGTGCTATGCATAAATAAAATCTTGTCTTTAAAACATTAATTTATCAAAAAAATAATAACCATGTTAATATTATTTGTAATTACACATTCAAAATCATACTTTTTGGAGGACTCGGCGGGTCTGAGGATTACCTTGATCGCTCAATGGTCAGTCTCTTGGGTATCGGAAGATTTCGGCGTAAACCACAATGAATTACGGTGATAACATTTCTCCTGGTGTACACACATATATAATAACTTATTGACATCGCTTACGTTTTTTAAATTTTATTTCGCAGTCTGCTTTCCACATCCAACCACTTGATAATCAAATGCACCACGAAGTTGCCATCATGATCACACTATTGTGTTTTCGGTATCCAATATTGTCGTTATTCATAAATGTGCAGTTATCGTACCGGTATTTGCCATTGGCCGGAATGCCCAAGGCAGGAGATACTCGCTGGGAGTTTTTTTCCTTTCAGCGGTGGCGTTATTGAGCACCCCGGGGGTTCCTGGTGCTCCTGTTCCATAAGTCTGTCGCTTTAAACCAACCATGGACCTATAAACTAGGTAGACCTGCGCAGCGTCAGTACTCACTGCCCAGCCCAGTTTCTCAGGAGATATTGCGTGCATTCTTCATACTTCCGGACGCGGGACGCTGGGTTACTGGAGGCTCTCTGTGTTGTGTTCGATTGCAGGAAACCTTATAATGTGAGGTATAGACTATTTCATTTCCCGATAAATGTTCAAATTTATGCAAAATGCCAAAATTCGTGTTAA
The DNA here is from genome assembly GCF_061612785.1 of Hesperophylax consimilis. Classification (NCBI taxonomy): domain Eukaryota; kingdom Metazoa; phylum Arthropoda; class Insecta; order Trichoptera; family Limnephilidae; genus Hesperophylax; species Hesperophylax consimilis. The sequence continues at coordinate 43,649,050 of NC_142839.1, read as the reverse complement.
AATAATTGAATTCGCGAAGTTGAATTAAGAGTTGAAAAAAGTTAGTAAAGTTAAACATTTTGTTCGTCAGAATCACAAAAAATAGAGGCAATAAATAAAATTACAAAAAATATCAATATCAGGTAGTGTAAAGTTTAAAAAAACATATAATTAATACATTTATTACACATTTGCCCTGAAGATGGACACTATAATGCTGTCCGAAACGTTGGCTAAAGAAGGAGGTAGCGCAACACGGCATAATTCCCCAACAACAAATCACTATAATACTTAAAATCTCAAATCATACAAAACAAGTACGGTTGTATATATGTTCACTGACATACAGGTAACGCATAATCCTCTTTTGTACTTTTCTATTTCCAGGATATGATTTTGTTCAGAAGGGGCTTAAATAATGGAGCTGTATTCCGGAATACTGCGAACAGGTGCTTCATATGTTTTCATTAGTAAATGTTCTCGCATTGCGAAGAACAAATCCTAGGATTGAGGTTGGCGCGGAAGACAATGTTAAATATGTGGAATTTGAAAGAGAGATCAAGTCTATAGTCTAATGTGGTTGGGGAACAGGAATGTATCATATGGATATACGTGAGGATTTTTCTTGATTTTTTCTAGGATATTTGTATATTTAGTTTGGTCCATACATCACCTGCATGCTATAGCTTACTTCTTACCGAATATGGCTATCCTAGCATCTGGATTATTAAACTGTTTACTTCTTAGACAGGTAGGAATAAACAATACAGATCTGAAAACGTTCTTTCAACAAGCCTTCGCCTCGATGTCGATTCTGTAATAATATTATGATGTAAATATCCAGTGTTAATATTTTAATTGAAATGTTAACACACCGACTACACAGTAAATGATCGTAGGATGAATCAAGCGAGTTTCTCCTTCGATAATGTAAGTAATAATTATAAGGCATAGAAAATCGTAAATGGTAATCACAGCCATATCAAAGACCATTTAAATTTGACTGTTTAATTACAAGTATTGAATACCACATAACTTAATTCATATAATTATTGGTTAACCATTGTAGCTTTATTAATTTTAAATATATTGTGATCGTTAGTAGAAGGTAAAACTATTTTGATATTGTATGTTTAAATATTGTGATATAACGTTTCGTGCTAAGAGATTTTTATAAAATAGCCAAACTACTATTTTCTATGTGTTCTTCAAATTAGCGTGTTTTACAATCTGTTTGAAAATCTGGCATTAATGGAATTTAATGCAACTCTTCACGAGCGTCGGAAAGCTTTTTGGTTCGAGGTTGTCCATTGATGGAACAGACAAGGTCGCGTCAAAAATTAAATCTTATTTATTTGTTTTGACAGCTTCGCTTTTATACCATTTACTAAAGGTGAAACGTTATTATTTTATCATCTGATGTGTAATTAAAAGTGTAATTAAAATAAAATAAATGAAACGTTAAATAATACTAGCGCGTATCTGTGAATTTATTACTGTTTATCTGATAAACCTTTGGGGCAAAGTCGATTACTTAAGATGTCTAATGAATATTGCTCACCGCGATATGAAATATAGTCTACAAAAGTAAAAGTAGGGCTGAGATGTCTTATATTGTGCCTGTCTTTAATAAATCTTTTGTGATATTAAACTTATGTTTCTAAATTCACCGCTTACGCAATTCCAACAGTGGCATTTGCTTTTCACTCTGTGGATTTGCAGAACTCCAATATAGATTTCTTTAATTTTAATCAAAGTCGAAACAAAATATCAAGCACAAATACAAACATACGAGCATCTAGAAGAACTTAATTCGTATTGATTAAAATTTTGGTGGTGGATTTTCGACACCTCGCATTCCTTCCTTTAAAGTTATATTTGTAGAAGAAACCCGCGATGCCTGGGTGTGAAAATGATTCTTTGTATTAACAATAAGAACAATACAACCCATTTCAAAACGATGAAGTTTTTCCTGTTCGTCTCGAAACAAAGTAAGAAGTTTAAAAATAATTTTAAGGTTCTAACTCAAATAGTCGAAAAGTACCCATTCGAAACATTACAATAATGTAACAAAGTTATCAAATCAACGAATCTGAATTATGGATTCGAAACATTATTCGATTATTAATTCGATTCCGCTCGATTGCCAATCGGTCAAATTCTGAAGAGATCAATAAGAACTATATGATTATATTTTATTTTTACTTGATAATTTGTTAAAATGCAAATTAATCGGGACCTACATTCTAACGACTAAAGAAATAGAAATTCTACAACAACCCAAAAAACTAATCCAATTGGCTAATTTTTCTAAATATTTTTAATCGGAGAGATATTTGTTTAATTATACCGTAAGACAATTTAATGTCATCCATCAATAACGAGATTGGCCGTGAGTAGTTTCGGTATGGCCAGATTCCTTGATTGTACCATTTATGCCTGAATAAATCAGCGGCAGTTGGTAGGAAGGAAAGCTACAAGTTGGTTGGCTAAAAGCTGCCCAGCGCAAATCATGATTAACACATTAGCGCCGAGTGTTCTAACACTTACGCGAGCATTTTATTGCTCTGCACATGTAACCTGTTGGGGGCAATTATATTTGGATTCAGTCACGACTTTACCTACTTACCCCACCTTACCCCGGCTGTCGTTAATAAATAATCTGAGTTCATAATACGTACGCAGTAGGAATGCACGTACAACTCTTAGCGGAGTGACCGCTCATAGCTCTCTTAACTCTTAACTGCTATCTTATCCTTTCATTTAATCTCTCATTTTAAATATTCAATAGTACGTAGTAGAATTCACTGACAACACTCTAATATGACTATTAACGACACCCTTAAGCAGTATTGCGTATTCATGAGTATTTAAATTAATATATCTACAGAATAATTCTCAACCTTTTTCTATTTCACCGAAAAGTCGCTAATTGAGCAATGACGATATTGTAGTTTACAGAATGTTTGGTTACTATTTTCAGCTCGTAATGTTTTATTTACCTCGAGGCATTTTCATCACGTCGAATTTCTATTAAAACCACCGACGACGGTGCGATTATTAATTATGTAAAAATTTATTTAATGCCAACTGAAAACAAATTATATGCATTATTTTTTAAGTATAAATAAACGTATACCTAGATGGCAAACATTTTATTTCAATGGTATCATATAATTTATTTATAAAATTATTATATATTATATATAATAAATTTATTTATAAAATTATTATATATTATATATAATAAATTTATTTATAAAATTATTATATATAATCTATATAACATAGTGTTAAAGTGAAAACATAATTAATGGAAAGTCAAGTGCATAGAAAGTAAGGAAATATTATTAAACGTACATAAATTAAAGTCGGAGTGTGTTTTTATTATTATTTGTACATTTTAAAAATCCCTACATGTGTAAATGACGAATGAAACTCAAAACATCTCCCGCACATCGATTTCTTGATGCAACACTTATTTAATTAAAAATGCAACGTTTTAACGTTAAGTAAATGCTAAAAAATTTAAAACAAAGTATTAAATAAATGTGCCCGCATTCATCAAGGTCAAGGGAGAAAATAAACAATAAATGGTGGATGTTACACACAAGCGATTTAATTATTTAAGGTTGTTGTTATTGGAAAAGCAAGTTTCTGTCTGCCATCGTTCTGAAAGCGAGATATTGTGGTTCAATGTTTGAATCCCCAATAATATACTAACACTTGAAATTTATAAAGAGGTAATCATGCAGAACATATTCTAAGCTAAAATAACGTAGCATTTAGCTAAACAGCTGGCAAAAAATAGTTTTTTTTTTTTTTACTATGCCTGAGTGGGACCCAAGCGCGATGTCAACTCGGCCACCGACCGGTCTCAATACAACCAGGTTGCTCTGAGAATCAGCTAAACTCAGAACAACTGGATTCTATCTGATTATTTTAATTAGGATTTTAATGCTGAATGTCTTGTTTTTATGCGTAGAATGACCAAACCTAAATACAAATAATTCAACTGCAATTTGTTCTGCGTATTCACTTTTCACAAAGATAATTATTCATTTATTTTGTAAATGGAAACATGTTGCTCCAAAATATTTTATCACTGACCGATAGAACTAAGTTGCCCGTAAAATTTTAAAATGGAACCTTGTTGTTCTAAAAAATGAATGTAGAGGATTTTAAATAGAAGATTGGTTGCACAATTAACTGCAAACTTATTAGGAAGTTTAAAATATTTTTGATAGAGTTTTAAAAATAAAAAAAATCTAATCTAAGAAACTTGCTGCAAAAAAGTCAATTTTGGCCAAAATGTCAGATAGAACTTTGTTGTCACACACGGAGAAAATTGATCCTGTTAAAAAGTGATAGCTTAGCAATTTTCCGATAAAATGTTAGTCAATAAGGATACATCGAGAACACGTGTTATTTTCCTAATAAATATCATGACGGAATGCAACAATATCAGTATTTGTATGAACACGTGTTCGACCAACATACAACATTAGCTTTTAACTGATACTTTGTCAGGAACTCTGTCAATACATTCGTTAAAGGCCTGCAGTCCCGTTTTAAACAGAAAAACGAGTAATTTAACCAGATTTTTAATAAATTAAGAGTATTTTATGTCGGTAAATTTTTTCCGTGCAAGGGCACGATGTAGACTTGACAAAAGTTTGGGCAGGGCGTGCTTACATCGATTCTATTTTCCTCCAAATAATTCTAACCTATCTCACTATTTTCCCTTGTCGGTATCTAAGTTCCAACACATTCACAGCGCCTTGTGAGCAGACGTCAGTTAATTATAAATGTATTGCAAAATAAACCATAGTTATTAGAATAAGGCCAAAGTGGGCTAAAACGAGACCAGTCTACAAATAATATGATTGTTTTACGAGTATAATAGTCAGCCGCGGTAACAAGCGGCAAGAATGAATACGTTTATTTTGACGTTTTAATGACTCCGAGTTAAAATAGGAAATTATGATTATTGTCATTTGGAAGGCATGCCTAATATCGCCAGGAGACCGAGCAGAACATAATGGTCGACGGATTTATTCATATTTTCACTTCTTGATTAGCCACTTAATTGTACGTAATCTATACGGTTACCAGGGGTAGGACACGCTGTCTAACTGATCGCTTCAATGTTTTAAAAATATGTATAGTTGATTTTTCCTTTAAGTTTTATTAAAAATATTTCTAGTGTAGGTACCTTACGAACATTAAGCTTTAGTAATACCGAGACGGACTCAGTGGACTGCTTATTTTGATTGGCAAAAGCCAGAGGAGGCCCTGCGCAGATGCAATTGGAGCAGTCCGCTCCGGGCGCCGAGTTGCCAAGGCGCAAAGGAGCCAAAGCGCGCTCTAATACCGAAACACCTAAGACAGCACCCTTGAGGTTTTAAAAATAATAATAATAAATATATACTTTGATATACGTGCAAAACTATTTTAGACCTTTAGTGATAGTGATTGACGAGTTTTAAGAATATTTTAAGGCAAGTAATATTAAAAAAAACATTTAAAAGATTATATCTATATATAAATGATTGTTTCTGTCTTTGTCCCGTGAGCGTTCCAAAACCCTTCATCCGATTTCGCTGAAAATTTAAACGTTTGTTCTTATTAGTGCCAAAAGTGTTTAGGGAGTAGTTTGAATAGTAGTAAAAGTCGGGGACGCTCAATAAAGACATAACGCATTGACTCTGCATTGGAATGAGATACTCGTACGGAGTCGAATTGATGTCTTTTTTATCATTTTTTAACAGTAACAATATGTACACTACATGAAGTGAATGGTAGGAAAAGTCGGGAATGCCCGAGAGAGACATGAATCAAATATTTTTTGCGGTAGAATGAGACGTAAGTGATGAACGAAGAAAGAGAATATATGACTCGGAAGTGAATGGATGAAGAGGTCGAGGACGTCCGAGGAAGACATTGCATGATAAAATGTAACAAATACCTTTTACAATACAATAATATTATTTCCACAAGCCATTTAAAGTCCCCGAGTAACGCCGGGTACACGTTAGCTAGTATATTGTATAAATGGACATGACGGACAAGTGAGCATTGTAACTGACGCATTAAATGTTTGTCTGAGAATAGTTAAGTACTTATATTATTATTTATTCAGATTAATTTGACTGTTGAAACCGTTTTAGATACGCAAGGTCAAAAGTTGTAAGCGATTTTACACCCGGAAAAGTACTATAAAATCTCTACATCTTGAATCTAATGAAAAAAGGTGTGAATTTGATTAATTCTGATTGAAATTCATACAGATATCAAATGGTACAATCCTGTGTGTGTTTTTGCTGAGCAATTAAAACGTCAACGATATTTCAAATTAAAAGTAAGAGTAAGTGTTTGATGTTTTCCCATTTTGAATTAATTACAATCAATCAAATAGGAAACGTAAAAACTTGATTAATTTTGCAAAACAAGACGTTGATTAGGCACATTCGTACACTAACAAGGATGTATTGTGTTAGTTTTTTTCATCGTTAAAACAAAGCGAGTTACAGCTTTTTAGTTTCTCGTTAATTGTGGATGTGTAATAATTATAATATTAAAGGTATATAGAGACATATATAAAAGTCCTAGTTCATGGTCCTCAGACACCAAGGATTCTCTTTGCCCTTGAATATTATATGTAAAACTATAAAATAAATTTATATTTCCTGCTAAGTTATGAAAAAAATTACCTAAAATTATTCTTGTAAATGATTTAATGATAAATAATAACGCGTTCTTCTGAACAAAAAACTTTATTAGACTAGAAACTCTTGATGTCGGGAACGAGTGCGTTGAACTGCCTGGAGACCAATTTATACTGATTTATAATAAATTTCTCATTAATTCTTTAAGTTTTTAAGTTCCAAAAAAGTAATTTTTGAAGATAATATCTGTACTTTTGTAATGCCGAAAGGTTAGCTATATGAAATTACCTCGATAAAAAAAATCGCAAAGTAAGCTCCGAAAATTATTAAAAACACGTTTTATTCTGTTATTTAAGAAGTTATAGCCATGAAAAAATTCACAGTATATCTTTGAATGTAACTTTTTAACGAATGGAAGCATTTTTCGAAAGATTTTTGCTCTATTTCAAACGAGTCGCGTTTTATTAAATATTTGCACCGTTTTCGCTTAACTATTTTCTTTTTTAATATTCGCGGTTCTTCTAACATTCGTATTTACATTCCCTTTCAAACCATCTTTGAACGCTTACTACGGGTCTTTCATCGATCCTCTCAAAATTTCTCTTTTTCTAGAAATCAAACTGCTAGCCTCGATTCTCAACACGGAAGGGTAAACCTATACATCAGACAACAATTCTAAAAGCTACTAGCATTACAGTCATTTTACTAAGTGCTAGCATTATACTTACAAGTCTAAACCGCTAAGAGGTAATGAATATAATAAAATATATAAGGTAAAGCTATTTGGACAAAGGAAGAGGAATATTGGAAAGCACCTGGCTAACCTAAAGCTAAAGTCATTGCAAGCAAGGTGTACAATTCTTAACGTGGTCTTTCACTAGGGTTATACCAAGAGTATTGTCACTCTGGAACCAGGTAGATTGCTGCTTGTGTCGTGATTGAAAATTAAGCCAATCCAAGAATTAAATTCAAGACATATAAAATACTTCTTAATTTAAGATTTTTATTTTGGCGGGTTTTGAAAAAATCCTTTTTTTTTCAAATATCATGGATATGTGAACATATCACCTATAAGTACGCATACTATTTTCTTTGGATTTTCGGTCAATTTTTTACATATCAAATTCTTGTTTATTATTTACAACTTTCATAATGAGATTAGCATTGGATTAGCGTGTTGTAGGCAGCCAAGTGCCAAGTGCCAAGTGCCACGTGCCACGGGGTGAAATGTGCATAATATACAGAAATAGGTACTTACTTAGCGGCGTGCAGTGACACACTTACGTAAACGTGTTTCACAACGGTGACGATGAATTTGATTAATAATGCAGTTGTAAAACTGAAACAATAAAAAGCGAGGTGTGACGAATGTGTGACTGCCGAGAGATTGGCCTATCTGATCCGCCGTATTTTGTTCACTGGCGCCCGAAAGTTTTCTGACTGAAGTATAAGTCCAATGAAATTGATTGCCTCTCTTAAGTTCATTTAACGCAATTGTGTCAGAGAATCATAAAAGTTTTGCAAAAAATTCATTTAAAATACGCAATTATTGATGCGGAATACGAGAAAATACATCTTATGGTAAAGTAACACATCTTTAACTTCCAATCTTCCAAGATGTATAAGGCGAAAAATAATAATTGTAAAACCATGTAAGCCATTCTGATGTATTACGATTGAGGAGGTCCAAATAAATTAAAAATGCATTATAAAAGGACGCTCATATGATTTGGACATGCTGAACAAATGGGCAAAGAAGGAAATGAAGGAATGGAAAAGTTGAATGGTTTCTTATCAATACCAGACATTCTGGCTGAAATAGAATTCTATGACCCTAACAATTTTAGGCGAGGCCGTCAACAAAAGCTTCTGATTCTCCCAGGTTTAATAAGTTAATTAATTGTCTCTCAGGAAATGTGGATGGTTTTCCTGAAGATGGTTTAAGCACGAAGAACTCTTTTTATTTTAAGTATATTATTTACCTATATATTTATCATGCTAGCTACTTTATTATTTTTATTGCTTTTGAAATGTATCGATTGAAGTCGGAGATGCCCCAGGAAGACAAGATATGATCAAGTGCATCAAGTTCCTGATTCGGGTAGGCCTGAATGAGACGATGTATGTAAATTAATGCAGTTAAGAGTGTGTATAAAGACAGAGTTTCGTGGCATTTCGTCATCTCTGCCTGCAAATCCCGGGAAACAAGTATTTCACCGATTAAGACCGCACAATATGTATATAAAATATTCGTCCTTAAATTATTTAGAAGTCCAGATCCAAACAATTAAAGAAGTATTGATACTACTGCGATTTTTTACTCGTAACGGACTTATTTATCTGTGAATACGAGATTGCTAATAGCTCATTGTACTCGTGCACTCCTTCCAATAAATGTTCCTACTTTCCTACCTGTAACTTGGTCAGTACACATATTGTATCTACTCTCCAACCGTTGAACTTGATCAGTACACATATTGTACGTACTCTCTAAGCGCTGAACTTGGTCAGTACACACATTTACCTACTCTCTAAGCGCTGAACTTGGTCAGTACACATATTGTACCTACTCTCTAAGCGCTGAACTTGGTCAGTACACACATTTACCTACTCTCTAAGCGCTGAACTTGGTCAGTACACATATTGTACCTACTCTCTAAGCGCTGAACTTGGTCAGTACACACATTTACCTACTCTCTAAGCGCTGAACTTGGTCAGTACACATATTGTACCTACTCTCTAAGCGCTGAACTTGGACAATGGCGACGGTATGGAACTATAAAATCTGTGAAGCACCCGAAAAAAGGGCTGGAAGAAAAAGTTACGTTTTATTTATTTATTTTATATATATTTTGTTTTGTATTTTTAGCTTTAACTCAACTTTTGAGGTCCCAAATAAAATAATTTCCCCCAGGTCCTATGTCATTTTTGGGGATGCTGTGTGGAAGGTCTTTTGAGGAAAGTAAGGAGTGAAAATGGGTCTCTTCAAGACCCAGGTTTAATCCTAACTGACCTCAAAAATACTTTCCACACAACATCTCCAAAAATAACATAGGAAGATAATATTTTTCAGGGTCTCCTCTGTGGAGTTAATTTAAACAAAAAGGTCAGATATATAAGCGTGAAACCGATTGGCATGTTGCTATAAAATAAAGAGACCTAGCTAGATACAAAAAATTACATCATATTATTTCAAGTTCCATCACAAGGTTACTAATTTTCAAAGGATTAATTTAATTTGTTCGCTAATCCGTCTGGTTGTATTGCGGATTTATAGCCGCAGCGAAGGCAGAGTCGCATTTGTGAAATTAATATATCATATTAATGTTTGTTAGATTACACCAGCACTTTTAATGATATCTGAAGTAGCCGACTATTGGGAAATGAATTTATGGCGAATAGTGAATAGTTAAACCAGCTTGCGTCTAAAGTAGTTAGTAGTCGTGGTCCAGCGTCCAGCGCTGTCGTGTGTGACCTGTCATCAGCCATACAGTGATGTTATGTAGGGAAATTTTACTAGATCTAGGGATATAAAAGGAAAAGGGAAATCACCACAAAATGTAGTCAAATTTAGAAACCCATTTTTTAAAACCAACACTATTATAACTTATGTAAAAAATATTACTGGCATTGCTAGTAAACCTAAATAAAAACAATATATAGTACATTTGCCGCACGTTCCAGAGTGGAAAATACTCTCAGTATCGCCCTGATTTAAGAAGAATTCAGAATTGAAACATTGCTTGAAACCGCCGTGTTTGGTGACTAGCTATGAATATCCAGGTATTTCTCACCTTCCTCTTCCCCATCTCCATCCTCTCCCATTATCTTTAGGCCTCCCAAGATAGTACCCCTATTACTATAGATTCACTGACTCCAGACTGTTGGGAGTAATTGGGACTCTTATGCGGTTTTCAAATAAGAAGGAGTTGAAATAGCCAGCGCAATATAGAGTATTTTCATTGTTAATTATCATTAATTACATTCCATTTGGTAAAATATCAAGTAGGTACCTACCTGCCTACCTTTGACAAATAATAATATAGTTAAAATAGTAATTAATTACGTTTCTCTACCTTTTTAACACGAGCGTTTGCTCAAAATAAAGGTGTGTTAATAAAAAAATATTGTAATATATATAAATTATAATTGTACATCTTTAAATCAATAAAGAAATTAAAAAATACTTTAATATGTTAGTAAAAAATCAAACAATGGTTTTTTCACACTGAAAATAATTTTTTTATCTAAAAAACATTTATATTTATAAATATATAAATTTTTTATTTTTATATTAAAGGCCACTTCCCAGTTTATAACATTTTTTGTAAATTTATTTTCTGGTAAAATTGCGTCATTTTTCTGTGGATATTTATCTCTTAGATAATTTTAAAGGTTTTACTTGTGCAAATTATTTATTTTAAAAGTTTTCCATTTTGTATATTTCTTGAAATTATGTTTATTTTTATAAAAACTTTTTTTTTTCGTTGCTCTATTTCAGTCCGTCCTCCCCCGCCCCTCCCGACAACGTGCGATTACCGAAAAACCACCAAGGGAAATTTTGATCAGAAATCCAGGAAAAAAAAAATGCGGGGCATACCATCACCGCCATCACCGCCATCACTGCCATCAGCGTCCAGCGTCCAGCGTCCAGCGTCCAGCGTCCAGCGTCCAGCGTCCAGCGTCCAGCGTCCAGCGTCCAGCGTCCAGCGTCCAGCGTCCAGCGTCCTGAGTCCAGCGTCCAGCGTCCAGCGCCTTGCCGTGCCATCGCCAAGCTAGCGCCAGTGCGCCAGCGCTCGGTGCCTCCGGTCAGGCCGTGCGCCTGTCCCACAATGGAGAGGCCGGTTATTACCTATACATTGTTTTTTGAAAGCATTCATTTTCGTGACAAAACAAATTTGAATTTAGGCGCTAATTAACAGGTTTAGACCTCGTTCAAACAGTAACAGAATTTTGTTAATGGGCTCACATTTGTATAAATGTTACACAATCTGCGCGCCGGTGAAATTAACCGTTGTTCTTTTCGTTGTCAATGCGTGCTCTAATTATGATTACAATAACCGATAAATATTATATAAAATCTAGATCAAAGTCGTCGGTGTTTGTCATTATGTTATAAATACTCGAAAGCAGTTGCATTATTATTTATTGATGACGTTAGAAACGTATTGTTCTGATTATATCGAGCGTTTTAAACTAGACATAATTAAAAGTAATAATCTGTGACATAACAGCATGAAAACAATAACCGACACAATATTTCAGAGTATCTGCGTTATAGTTGTTTAGCCTCAGCGCTTGATAAAATGGTTGGAGAAATATTGAAATCGACGTGAAACTAAACATGACAGGCCGCCATTATAAGAGTCCATTTCCGGCTCTAGCGGGAGGTTGATTTATTCCGCCATTGCCCACTACATGCTCCCGAATGACGTCATGCGACATGACATATGACCCGTGTTATACCAATCTGGTACTGCCATCTCGAATGGGAAGCTGGCTGAGAGATATTATTATAGGCGTTGGCCTCTCCTCGACTATTATGTTACAGCTTCCGACTTATCCACATACCTGAATACGAATGGCCTTATTATTCAACAACTAGTCCTTTATATTGCTATATATTAAGGGTCGGTGTAAGATATGAGGAAGATGGAGATTATTGATATTTTTCAAAACAAACTTACCTTAACCCTAGAAGGGTTACTAGTGAGTAAAATTTACTCACTTCTTTAAAGAGTCCGCGGATTGGATGGTGGATTAACATCTTGGTGGGAGACCGCTGAACCATGTCACGGCAACTCACAAAACTAGGTGAGTATTTCTTACTCACTAAAACCCACTCACTTATACAAAACGAAGTTGATCCATGACCTAATATAAAAAATCCACCAAGTTATTTTTGGGGAGCATATAAAAAGCATTAACTGCTGAAATACTTCCATATGTCGTCAATGGTCTCTCAGCCCAGTAACCGCTCAACCCTAACTGTCCAACGAGTACCATTTTTTGTGTTTTAAGATAAAAAAAAAAAACATCAAAAATGTCACCGGAGATCTAAATATAATTTAATTTATTTACTCCAAACAATGTCAGAAATCATTGGTTAAAGTAAGTCAAGTAGGTCTCTTAACTCCCTGTGTAAGTACAAAGTATATTATTATTTTCATTTTTTATTCAATAAATAAAACTATTTCGATTTTTAATTTGTTTTGAAAAAAAAAATATTCGAAATTTTATTGTTTTATTCATTCCTAACCATTTAACGTATAGGTAATTAATATAACTTTGCGTTCGTTCTTTACCCTTGATAAAAAGTTCCTCGACTATCTGAGTACTAAACTAATACTAACTAAACAAAGTAACTAACCATCACGCCGTTTCCCGCAGGGATAGGCAGAGAGGACGGACCGCCAAACAACTCGGTCTTGGCATACACTTCTTGTCTCATTCACATTCATACATCGTCTCATACATACTCTCTAATTATTCTGACTCTTGACATGGCCCGACTCGAGTATCTGATTCACTTAATCGTGCCATGTCTTCCTCGGGCGGACTTCTGCCACCATTCGCATTTGCATCATATATCCTCCTTACACTCCTATCTTCGCTCAGACGCTCTACATGCCCAAAGCATCTAAGCGTCCCTTTCATAATCTTACTCATTACGCTTACATCAGCCTTGCACTCTTTGCGGATCTCCACATTCCTCACACGATCAAACATGGTTTTACAACACATACGCCTCAGGGATCTCATTTCAACAGCATTCAAAATACTTTCTTTGCCAGTTCCATGCCTCACTTCCATACATTAAGGTAGGTACCAGCAATCCTCTGTGGACTGCTAACTTCGCTTCTTTGGACATTTTTTTGCTAGCGCCAACTGCGTTCAGTCCTCCATTAACGGAATTACCTGCATTTACCCTTCTTTCAATATCTCTGTAAGCCTTCCCATCTTTCGTAAACATACTTCCTAAATACACAAACTCATCCACCTGCTCCAAGTATTCCTCATTCACAACTATATTGCACTGTTTTCGTACTCTCTCTTTCAAACACCATTACTTTAGACTTACTTACATTCATCATTAACTCATTCTTCATGCATACTTCGTTCATCCTAGACACGAGAGACTATAGATCATATATACTATTGGCAATCAGCACCGCATCATCAGCATACAAGAGGCAACATACTTTCAAATACTTTGATACTCTTCTTGTAAATGCGAGGAGATAATACCCCCAGGATTAATGCATCCATGATTTTATGAAAAAAAGTATAAAATACTAGAACAAAGCCATTCAAAATAAAAATATTTTAAAAACGATGTTTATGAGTCTATTAATCACTGTGGTGGCTGAAAAGAACTTTAACATTGTTGTAAACCTCTATGAATAAGCAATGATAATTTGCTTAATGTATTTTTTTCAAGCTGAACTATCGGTTTATAACGGGCTTGCAATTATTGTGAGTCGCGATAATGACGTGCAATATATTAAACGGTCAATGATACGTCAATCGCCAGCATTTATAACTTGTAATTTGTAAGTTTTACAGGAATAAAGAAGTAAATGTCGAGGTTTTATTCACAGAGATAAATCACGCGCATTCAATTCGATTCATAATTCATTTAACGTGCTCTTAAAAAACTCAAGAGTGTGCCATAAATTATCATACAAATGTTATAATTAATCGTAAAAAGTGCTCCACTCTTTGACAAGAAGGATCTTAGTTCAACTAATACACATTCGTGAGAAATTATGACTTTATTACCGTGATTTTATTTATTATTATTATCACTCTATATCATTGAAACAATGGGCGAAGTCGTAGATACAATGTGGAACATTCCTGTAAAACTAATTTTGAAATACAATACTAATGGTCTCATGGACTCATTATGCCAATATTAATATATTGCATTTATATCATATTAAACAGAAAGGGTAGAAAATGGTAACCTACTTCAGGAAATGTGTACAAAGTAAACTATACATTACTGTATATTTTTATTTATTGTTTTTGTGTTTAATTCGTAGAACTCCATTTAATTTTTTTATAAATTTAATTTAGATTAAATTTGATAATATTATTATTAAGTTCTGCAAGTGTTTTAGTTTTTTATTATTGTGACAGCTGTTTCGGCTTACAAGGCCATTTTCAAACTGTCTATACAGTTTGAAAATGGCCTTGTAAGCCGAAACAGCTGTCACAATAATAAAAAACTAAAACACTTGCAGAACTTAATAATAATATTATCAAATTTAATCTAAATTAAATTTATAAAAAAATATACATTACTGCGTGAGTAGATGAAAACAATATACACGATGGTTACTCGGAGTATTTTATCGAAAATATTTACAAATCGATATTAAAAATACACACAATGGTTACGCTGAGGATTTTATCGCAAATATTCACAAATAGATATAAAAAAATACATACAATGGATTTGCGGAGGATTTTATCGCAAATATTAACAAATAGATATTAAAAATACATACAATGGTTATGCGGAGGGTTTTATCGCAAATATTCACAAATAGATATAAACAATACACACGATGGTTACTCGGAGTATTTTATCGCAAATATTCACAAATAGATATAAAAAATACATACAATGGTTTTGCTGAGGATTTTATCGCAAATATTCATAAATAGATATTAAAAATACATACAAATAGATATTAAAAATACATACAATGGTTTTGCTGAGGATTTTATCGCAAATATTCATAAATAGATATTAAAAATACATACAAATAGATATTAAAAATACATACAATTTTTATGCCGAGGATTTTATCGCCAATATTCACAAATAGATATCAAAAATACAAACAATTGTTACGCAGAGGAATTTATCGCAAATATCACAAATGGGTATAAGTTTATGTAAAACACGATAACACGGCAAAACACAAATCATTCAATAATTCGGAATTAGATAATTAAAAAACATTACAGAATAGTTAAGGTAATTCACTAGTGATATAAAGTAGTGAATAATTAAAAACAAAATAAATCACATACGTTTCAGACAAGATTTTTCCTAAATAACTTTAGAAGTCGGGATTTATTTCAGTGCAGGCATTCTAGGACTAACAACCATAGTATTTATTCCGAATTGCTAATAAAGGGAAATAAATATGCCGAGTCAGTGGACATCTTCAATTTATCAATTATATATAATATAATAATTGAAAAATATTGTTACTGTGGCAGATCGGCTATGTATGATTTTTAAAATTCCTACGTAAAGTCCTTAGAAAGGGAGTTAATAATTAGATAATTAAAACGTAAATAAATGATACTTTTCTACTTGATTCGCCACTCCCGTTTTCATAATTTAAAAAAATGGAAATAAGCAAATAAGTACCTAAAAATTGTGGTGTAATTATGTAGTAAACATTGACTATAATATTTGAAATAAGCCAGCACATGCTTTCACAAAAAATAGTTACACATCATTATATTAACAGTTCTAAATAGAATATGGGTGGTTTGCACCCGCAGTGAGATGCAGCCTCATTGTATTCATTTCAACCCTCACCTGGCACTTTCATTTTAACACCCCTCCAGATGCAGCAAGACAAATAGCCGTGTGGAATTACAAATTAATAACAAATCTATTTAAATGAACGTGCACCCAGAACTAAATGCACTTATGGCGCAACACTTGCGTTTTCCCATAGGATATTGTTTAGGGAAAAATAATACGATCTCCTGGGATGGGAAATTTGCTTAGTTGTTTTGCCGTTCACGGAGGGTCCTTTGTTCCGTGTTGAGCAATATGCTCGGGGAGGCATTGATGGTCATGAAAAATTATTTTTTTGAATTTGAATTATTGATTACTCATCCCATTGAAATGCAGTTGTTACCTGACAAAAAATGTTGAAATAATTACATTTTAGAATAAATAATAATATAAGAGTAGATTCATATATCTCCCAAGATCTAACAAATTGGATGTTACAAATTCGCCTTCCGAATCTATTATAAACTTTAAAAATAATTATCAATAATAACACCGCACTAAAAGAACCTGTGCTGAGGTGTTCGCATGTATTGGGAAAGTTTTATAATGATTAATATGATTGCCAGATACATTATTTAGGTTACAAACCAATTCTTTAGATCTTTGTAATCATTCCAAAAATTCTGAATTCGAAATATGAAATCAACAAATATGACTATAATAATTAGGTTCCAATAGTTGAGTGGTTAAAGACGTTGTCCAGGTAAGACAGAGATCCTGTGTTCGATTCCTTGCAGAGACCGTTATCTTTTTATTTTTCTCTGTCTTTGTTCTGTTTCGTTCATTATCTTCTTCTTAAATGATAAATTATTCAATGTCCAATTCCCCTAAGGCCTCCCATTTGCGTAAATAGTATTGATGTTATTGTAATGTACCTACCAACGTAAGTATCAAACAATATTTATAGGGGAAAATGGTGGTCTTTAATCTAACCACTTCTCAATTCAATCGAGTTTTATTTCCCATAGAACACATCCAGAATCATTGATGTTGGCTTAGCAATAGCCTGTATAGTCAGCATAGGCACGTGCCCCTTCACCAGTCGTCAGACGTCAGTGGTCCAGAGTTCAGATTACCCCTCTAACTCGGTGGGGGAGGGGCACTTTATCGCTAGGGGTGGTTAATGTGTGGGAACATAAGGGTGGCAGGTCTTCTTGTTCCCTCTCTGCAAGTGCTTTTGTTCGTATAATAAATTGATTCGTGAAATAAATAAATAAAATTGACAAAACTAGTAAAGGAGAATTCACTTTTAAATGTTATTCTTTTATAACTTTACCTTGTCAGTTAGTCAGTCACTAAAATGCTTCCCTAATGCTATTTTGTCATGTGTTTTGTTTTGTAGCCAAATCGGGACAATTTTTTTTTTAAAGTTGCTCCCACGCGTCTGGACCCATTGAGACTATGGCATCTTCAAATGGCTTACGCTGTGAGGCTGAGGGTAGAAGGACAGTAAGTAAATTAGGAAGTGGAAGGTGGGGAAGAAGCTGGCTATTCAGATCTGATCACCAAAAAAGCTAAAGCCATTTGAGAGCAACGTTTGAAATCTGAATATTGGTTTTTATTTGAGAATATCTTACTCTAGAAAGTGCCGCAAATATACAATATTATAATATGCATTATTAAAATCACCTGTATGTGCTGATAAATCAAAAGAAATAATTGTTTATTATCAAGTGTGAATGATACGATACAACATATTTTATATAGTGAAACCGATTTTGGGATCTTTATATTTCCGGTAATACGCCTAAAAGGCATATTTGAACGAGCTTTTAATTTATGTAAAACGAAACCAATGCACTCCCGCTCTCACAGAGAAGTGAACAGTGACCAGAGCACAGTGACCACCAGTACGCAGTGATCAGTACGCAGAGTCAAGTGCAAGCGGGGCTGGAGAAATAAGACTAAAAGTTAACAAGCAGCAATAATAATATGATTGTTTGATACCAAATTCGTGACCAGAATAAATTAGCATATAAATACCACTGCGCAATGAGAAGGCCTTAAATATAAAGTCATAAATCTTTGTACTTTCTTATTTCTGAAACTGTTTTCGTAGCGTATTTATTGCTTTAAAAAAACATTCAATTATGACACTTCACAGATGCCTTAAGCTAGACGGAGAGATACATTTATTTCCTTGCCGAATTAATCAAAACAGTAAACATTTTCTTACTGAGCACTAAATATTATAATTGGCCTCATTTTAAGGTGTAACGTGTATTTGCGTCTTATTTCACACATCAATTAGAGGAAAACTATAATTCACTGATTACTGAACGCTCTGTGGAATGTTTAGATCGATAAGCATCACGCGTTTGTTATGTCGCTCAGTAATAAGATTAAATACCTATCCTAAAACGTGTATTATCCTAACTTGTATTTTATAACATTATGCAACAGTCGGCTGACTATCGTCAAATGCTGGATATATAACTCTAACAAACTCTCTACCTTATGGTTTTAAGAGTAAAAAAAAAAATACAGTGTTTGGCAAACCTACGCACGACGGAAGTGAAACTTTTAGTATTCTTCTCTCTCTCTTTTCATTTCATATTATTATTATTCAGAATGCTGTACATTATAGTTTTAAAAAGCATAAATTTATTTATAGGCGTGTTGTTAACAAATGAACGTTTTACTAGATTCCTTATATTGACATATTTATAAGTAGCATGTGATAAAAAAAAAATTAAAAGATTTAAAAATATGGGATTCGAACCCGGGTCCTGCATAACGAGTGTCGAACGCTCTGCCTCTAGACCGCGAGGAGAGGTATCTCGCGCGACGAGAACCGCGTATATAACGTGTACTCCTCAATTAAATTGTCCCGCACTTATTTTTATAACGGAGTTTGCATATGATATTATATTACGATACAAAATTCGCTTCTTTCAATCGATCGTTTCAAACAGAATTAGAAGGTTCGATCGCAAAAATTCTAAAAATAAATTACTAAATAAAAAAATATAAATGTACATTTTTGACAACAATCATATAGATATCTTCTTATATGTATGCCTGACAAAGTCGCAGCACGAGAGGATTTTATCACTTCTCCTCGTATTAAAAAAATCACAAAAAGAAAAAAAAAAAAAGTTAAAGCGGGGATCGAACCTCGGTTCTTCACGACGCCAGTCGGGTGCTCTGCCTCTAGACCGCGAAGCTGAGTTTGGACAGTGACCTAAACTAGGTTAATAAAATTAGCTAGGCTCCTATAGCGAAATGATCACGGTTTTTCGTGACGGTCAGGAGTCGGTTTTACTCCGGTCCTCGAAAATGCATAACGCGCGTAAAGAAGTTTCACTTCAATAATTTCCCGTCGGCGGCATTTATTTTTACTCTATGAGTTTATTATTGCTTAAAATAACTTGTGTTGTATGAGGAGTGTGAAAGTGTCCTCTACGGCCTATTTTTAAGAGTTCCTCAGCATTTGATTTGCAAATGCAATAAATAAAACCACAGAAAACCTTACTCAGGAGGAGATGGCCGCTTCTCTACATGGGACAGAACAGCCTTCAGTGACCTCAATATTTGAAGTCCTGCGATTTGTGGAGTGAGTGTTTGACTGCTTTTGTATAAAATAGGAAAATAAAATTCATATATCTAAATACATTTTAAAATTTATCATAACTGTAAATATATTATTAAATATTTAAAAAACTATATATTTAACTACAGATTTCCGATAAGAAGCAGGGAGAAATAATACAGAAATTATAAAGCCTTCTGGCTTATGACCTTAACGGCCTTCTGGTTTTCTTTACCGATTAGAAAAAGATAAACTCCAAGATTGGCCAAAGATTTTCGTTCTAAAGGGTAATGTTGAATTTATAATTATTTGTTGTTCTACTTTCCTCCTTTATTATGTCACTAGTTAGATATTGTAATAAGACATTTCTAGCCACCTGCATAATTTTCCTCTCATCAGCGATACTATTATGCATAAGTGTATTTGCTATGAAATAATATCTATCATGATTTAATTTATGAATGCATTCTAATTATAAGTTGGCATTTGTGAAATTATTACAATCTAGTGTTGTTTTAAACAATGCATGTTACGGCATAGCTCCCAGACAGCGTATAAACTACACTATCATATCATATTTATAATAGTAAGTATGCTATGTATGACGAATATAACGTTAAAGTCAATAAACATGGTGTTTAAAAATAATAAAATTTCCGTGTATTTTCATGAGTAAGTAGTTAAAAAAATTACTTCGTTATACTTACAAGACAAAGAATTTGCACATCTCTAATTTTGATGAAGACATCCCTAATAATAATATAATTATTGTAGTACAACGTTCTCCAGTTCAACAGCTCAGCAGTGAAACGATTTGCCGGCATTTGTGTTTCCTCCCGCCTACAATATGGGTCTCTTCAAAACACAGGTTTACTCCTTCCTCTCCTCAAAAATACCCTTCCACACAAAATCCTTGAAGATGACGAAGGCCGTTAGTGAAATTATTTTCCTGAGGATATCCTAAGTGCAGTTAATGAAAAAATAGTTCTTTGAACAGTAGATCTCGAGTCCAAAAAAAAGTGGGGTTCTAATTTCCTCTGAAATCATAAGATTTTTTAGTAGTTACAATTACCTACTTAATTTTAAACGTCTTATATGATTTATGATTTTCACGGCCGAAAGTATTTTTGTTATTTGTTTTTGGGGTGTTATGCCGTGTTGCGCTAACTCCTTCTTTAGCGAACGCTTCGGAAAACGTTACAGTGTCCATCATCAGGGCAGATGTGTCACGGAAAAAAAAAGAAAAATTTTATGTACACATTTTTATTTCACATTAGGAATAATAAAATTTGTTCAAAGAATCGTCACTACCTCAACGACAATTCTTTTTTTCAAACTTTCTTTACTCAGGTAGGTAACATAATGTTGGGTAAATGCAAATAAGAAAGATAAGAATAATATGAATTGTGATTAGAAAAAAATAATTTTCTGAAACATTGAAAAGGCTACCAAATTCAAACAGATACGGAACGTACAAACAAATTTATGGAAATGCTTAATGCAAAAAATTGAGATAAAACATCTTCGCTACGCTCAACCAATTAGAATTATTTGTGTTTATATGTTATTTTTTTCAAATAGAAAGGGTAGTACGTACCTATGATTGAAAGGAAAGTAATATATTTTAATTTTAATTACATTGGGATTCACCCCGCAAGTGTCAATTCACCCAAAACGCAGTTCACACGATCAACCAGCCAACATCGGACATAAAGTCCCCACCCCCATAACATACGAAACACAAATAAACACTGCAACAATGCGTCGGGAATCAGATCCGCAGAGTCGGGGATTCGGGGGCAGATGATCTGTGGTAATGAAAGCAACAACTCAAATAAATAATATTACTCGAGAGCGTGCCTGTGTCCCTCGCAGGGTGCATTCCCCACTGGACTAGAGAGGAAGGGTTGTGAGAATATTTAGATGTCATCGAAACGTTTCAATGTTTTATTTTTTTTGTCCTTTCATGATAATATCACATTTAACTGATTCTGAGATGCGCACAAATATTAATTAAGTTAAAATTTTGAATGTTGTTGGCTTGAAAGTAATCACTCCCTTGTTCGTTACTAACCCTTTCTAAAATTAACCTATGACTGTGTTTTAAACTATATTTGAAAATATACAGATTTCAGATTTTTTCTTTTCCTTCAAAACAGAAAAAAATGACCGTTTTAGTTTTCCAATTGCTAGTATAACTGGGTTTGTGCGCTATTTTTTATTGAATTTTATTTATTAGTTCAGGCGGTAGCTACTTTAAGCTGCAAAGCGTTCTTTTTAATCCCGATCTAACTTTTTTCCAGATATTTTTCTAAATTGAAGTTTTGAAGGTATTTTCCAGATGTTCCCTACATGTGACACCCCTGCGCGCGTCGACAGGGTGCATATTGTACAGCGCGCGTCACCCCCTCAATACCATAGTTTCCATCCCCTAACTAGAGAGGGAGGTTTTATTAGCGCCCATCCCCGCTGCGGGCAGGTTCCCACAGGAGCCGTGGGAGAGTGCGAGCATATTGCTTGTGTTTGCTCCATTATTCTCTATGATTCTAGGGGGTGAGTTCTATGGGGGTGTATTTATATATTGATGCTTATGATTATTCATTGAGCATTTGAGTAATTTCAAAGTACCTACCTACTTAACTTTAAAAAATAACTGGTGTTTTTTTGCAAATGGAATCTTTTAATTTTTCGTGACATATTTTATCAGCGAAATTATATGTGGATATTATTTCCGTTATTTATAAAAGTTTCCATAAACATGAAAGTACTTTTTGCCGTGATTTAAAACTCGGATTTTAACAGCGAAATAACAGGGCCAACATGCAGGTTGTAAAGATAGTTTAATATCCACCAGGAAGTTGATTATTTATTTATTAAAGCACTATTGGGGTTTTACAATAATATTATAATTTAAATTAAAAACTAAAGTAAGTTAAACTTTAACTTAACAACAGTATATTAAAAACAATATAATTTCAAAAAATATATATAATATATAAACACTTGGTAAGTTAATAACACGCTAACTGATAAATCCTTGAAATAAAAACAAAATTAAAAAGAAGGTTTTGTTTACTCAAGGACATGCATAGAATATGTTATGTACCTACTAAAAAGTTGTGAGTTAATTTTGTTTTAAATATGCAATGAAATTTAAAACGAAAATATCAACAACATCTATTAATTCTTTGCCAAGTTTGTGAATCCTTTCAATGACAGTAAACAATATGTTCCATTTGGTATGCTTCGAAGGTATTTGTAATGACAACAAATGAATAGCATCAGGGCAGTCCAATCTAGAATAAACAATTTTATACATATTTTTTGGCTTTCAGATTTTCAAGATAATTAATATTAAGATAATTTAGAAAAATTATGTATGCTTCCTGATTGATTTTATTTATAGGAAAAACAATTTTTAAATTAATAAAGCGTAGAAATTTACTGTGATTTTTTCAATTTGTAAGCTAGGAGATTTAAAAATATAAGAGATTTGCTAATTTTGAACGTACTACATAATCGATTACACTTGCTTAAAGACCATAGAAATATGAAGAAATAAAACCTCGTTTTGTTTTCTTGTAAAAGTTTTTTGAAGCCTATTTCGTCACAAATCACAGAGAGCTGGAAGCTTACATTATTCAGTCACAATACAATCTGATGGTCCATGTGTGATTATTATGACAGTGAACCAAGCCCGGTTTGCAGCAAGGAACGCATTTGGACCTCCTCAAATGCGATTGCGAAGCGTGATGTTTTATTGGAATGCAATCTTTACTGTATCTTGAACCTATAAGAATAAATTGAAAGAACATTCACACGTCTGGATGAACAGGCCAAATCGTCAATTTAAGATCTCCATCGTGTTGGTACAGGGAACATGAACATCGTTTTTTCAGCTGACATCTTAAAAATGCTTCATAATTTTTACATTTTCTCACGACAAAAGCTGTAATCCTAATTTCTGAAAATTGCAAAATTTGAATACATTTGATAAGACTGCCCCTGTAACGCAATGATCGATGAATTATTACGGTTACGGAATTACGGTTGATGGATTTGTAAAGCCGAAAGTTTGTGTAAACTTTCGGCTTTACAAATCCATCAACCGTAATTATTACGGTTACGGAATTACGGTTGATGGATTTGTAAAGCCGAAAGTTTGTGTAAATAACACAGAACAAGGATAATTGCTGTGGAATGATTAAAAAAAATGTTCACTTAAATGTACTAATTTGTAGGGAGATATTTTATCGTTTGTCGGAATTCTAGAAACATCAGTTACAATTTTGAAAATTACAGTTAAAATTATCTCCCGTTAAAATATTATGTAAGAGGTTGGTAGTTTACTGCTTGTCTAAATTCTTGACACAATCAGTTCCAATTTTGAAAATGACACTAAAATGATGGCTTTAAATTAAAAACAGTCCGAGTTCAGTAAATACAGAAAAATCAGAATTACGATAACTCTTAGACAGACCCCCAACCGACATCAGTATTTTTTTGAATTGTAATTTTTAGATAGATACTTGAAACCACGTGTAGTTTGGTGAAACCGGCAGTATATTTGGAGTTCATGCAAACAAGTGTACTAATGAATGTACCAATATAAATAAATACACATAAGCATAAACCCTTTAGTACTTTCAGCACTTTGCACTGTGCAGTTTGCAGTGTTTTGGGTGTATTTCAAATGTGTTATATACATCTCTTTTTTATATTAATTTTCCGTAAAAACTCTTTCAGAAACTAGATAAAATTATCTTTCCAGTGTACGCATTAAAATAAACACTATTATTTCTAAATAATAAAATTTAATATCAAACTTGAAAAATGTTTTCTAAAACGCTAACCACAGTAAAAATATAAGTAAAAACTTAATTTTTTACTCCAATCGTAGAAAAATTGAGAGAACTCCATATTTCAAAAACACATTCGTTTTGTTTGTGGAATTTGTAAGAAAACCGTAAAATAACTTTTATCTCGTTCATAAAATAAAAAAAGGTATTTATTACTTATTGGTTATTGGGTTATGTGTAAAACACAGGATGTACTTATGACCTGTATCCTTTTTTTATACTTATCAGTAATTTATATTAGTTAATTTAATTTGCACAATATAATTCATGATTTCATTGTTATGCTAGAATACAGGAGTTCTAAAGGAAAGTCTTGTAATAGGTATACTCTTACAAGTATTTGAAAGTTAGAATACAGGAGTTCTAAAGGGAAGTCTTGTAATAGGTATACTTTTAAACGTATTGGAAGCTAGAATACAGGAGTTTTAAAGGGAATAATAATAATAATTTTATTTATTTTATTTATTTAGTACAGGTGATGATACAATGACACATGTACATATACATAAAAAAATACTTTGACTGCCCAACTAGGAGGAATTCCCGTTTTAGGACAGTCAAAATTGAGTTAGTATTCATGCACGTATACATATTTTGTAAGAACAAAAACAAAAAAGGAAAAAAAAAGAAAAGTAAAATAATATATACATAACTAAAAAAAATATATATGTATAACTAAAAAATAATGATACATAAAAAATATTATTATAAAAGATTAAAAGCAAAAAGTTATAAAGTTAACTGATGTTAACTTGTTGTTTGGTTTGTTTAGTTTTGTTTATTTTCTTGTTTTCTTAATGTGTTTGATATTTTATTTGTTTTATTTTTGGAAAAGTGTGAGTTCACACTCTTTTCTCCCTAATTGGTGAAGCCAGACAGTGGTCGATTTACGAAGAGCACCTATGCTTTCCTTTTTCCAAGGATCAGGTATAAAGTTGTAAAGTTTTGGGCCTAGGAATGAAAAATGTCTTTGAGCGAGTGAAGTTTTGGTTGTGGGTGGTACGATTGGATTCCTCCGTGAGTGTCGAGTGTCGTGAGAGTGGTCGATAGATGGTTAGAGATGACGTTTTTTATGAGTGTTCAAAATTATTTTCCTCATGTATAATTGTCTGACATCTAGAACTCGTGACTCTTCAAATAGTGAATCACTGTGGTACCTAAAAGGTTTTTTCATGATTACCCTTAGTAAGGATTTTTGGGCCTTTGCTAAGTGGTCTAAAACCATTTTCGCGCATCCATCCTAGCCTAATGATGCATAGTCTAATAGTGACCCACACATAGCGTTGTAAATGAGTCTTAAATCTTTTAGACATAGGATTTTTCTAATTGGCATAAAGATATGCGTCAGCTTTCTAACCTTAGTAGTCACAAGGTCTATATGTCCGTCCCATCTAAGATGTTTGTCGATAACAATACCGACATATTTTATACTGTTCACGCATTCTAATTTATAGCAATTACAGATAGTTGATTCGATGCATTTATGTATGAAAATATTGTATAATTCTTTGGGTTGGCCCGCTTATGTCGCACTAAATCGTATAAATTTTGTTTTTTCTGAATTGAGAGTCAAAAGATTATAATCTAACCAATATTTAAGCTGGTTAATACCATCTTCTGCTTTGTTGTGTACAGCATTCCAGTTTCTTCCTTCAAATATTAAGACAGTATCATCCGCAAATGTTATGATGTGATTGGAGAGATTACTGTTACACAAATCATTTATAAAAATACTGAACAGAAGTGGTCCTAGGGTACTCCCTTGCGGTACACCAAATTCTACAAGGGCGGGATTGCTAACAGTATCATTAATTTTAACTTTTTGGTATCTGTTTGCTAAGTAACTATCCATCCATTTGAATAGCTGTCAATGAATGCCGATGGCCTGCAGTTTTTTCAGAAGTATTTTATGCGAGATGGTATCAACAGCTTTTGCCAGACCAAGGAAGAGAGCGATGGACTTAACTCCCTGGTCAATATTATTGGAAATAATATCAGTCAGCTTAGCAATAGCATCTTCTGTTCCTAAACCGGGTCGAAAGCCAAATTGGTTCTTAGATAGGATCTTATGATTTTCTAGGTAGAGGCTAATACGATTTTTGACGATTTTGTCAATAATTTTTGAGATTGAATTTAGTAGAGATATAGGCCGATAATTTTGTATATCCGATTTTTCTCTATTTTCGTGAGACAGTATGACAATTGATTCTTTTAAGTGGTTCGGAAATATGCCTGATTTGAAACTAAGATTACAGATAAATGCAATAGTACTAGCTATAAGTGGTTTCAACACTTTTAGCAAATTTGTTGACACTTTATCTGACCCACAAGCATTCGATGTCTTGAGTTCATCTATCATTTTCATTACTTCATTAGTCGTAGTTTGAATCTCATATGCCTTACAATTATAAACAGTTGAAAGTATGTTGGCTAGATCGGATTCAGTTTTCTTACATTTATCGAGTATTTTGTTAGCGAGTGAAGCTCCTACGGAAGTAAAATAATGATTTGCAAAATTAGCCATCCCCTTGGGGTCAGCAGTGTTTGTGTTTTTAGTGTCTAATGATTGTATGAATGACGACTTATTATTTTTTGTTTTGGTGATTTTTCGAAATATATCCCAGAAACGTTTCGGAGTTAATGTGTTTTCGTATATATATTGTTTGTAGAATATTTCTTTTGTTGTTTTAATTATTTTTTTGCACAAGTTCCTATATTTCTTATATTGTTCTTGTAGTAAAATATTACCTGGTTACCTAATTGTAATAGGTATATTTTTACAAGTATTTGAAAGCTAGAATACAGGAGTTCTAAAGGGAAGTCTTGTAATAGGTGTACTTTTACAAGTATTGGAAGCTAGAATACAAGAGTTCTAAAGGGAAGTCTTGTAATAGGTATATTTTTACAAGTATTTGAAAGCTAGAATACAGGAGTTCTAAAGGAAAGTCTTGTAATAGGTGTACTTTTACAAGTATTTGAATGCTAGAATACAGGAGTTCTAAAGGGAAGTCTTGTAATAGGTAAACGCCTAAAGTATTTAAAACACATTATTGTAATATTTTTATGAGGCATGAGCCTAATATAGTTGAGAGAGTACAAATAAATTGCAATTATATGAAATTGTTAAATTTAAAAACAAAATTGTAATAATATTATGTCATTTGAAGAAAACGACAATACTAACAAATCTAAATGAGGCATGAAACAAAACAAGAGATAGAATATTTTTAAACAAGTTCTGCTGTGTAATTATTATTACGCGCGACAGCTGTTTCGCCCTCTGAAGGCATTATCAAACTGTGGGTAGCCCACTTACAGACAAAAATAAACTGTTTTTATAAACCCAATAACAATATTATTGAATATATAAAAAATAAAAAAATAAAATGGAGTTCTACAAATTAAACTTAATAACAATAAATAAAAAAAATCAAAAAGATTACGGTGTCAGCTGTGAATCGAACCCAGGATCTCTGTCTTACGGGGAAACTGTCTTTAACCACTCAAACATTGGGACATAATTATTATACGTCATTTTTTTCGATCTTATATTTCAAATTCAGAATTAAAAATATTATCTTGAAACTAATTTTTCCCGTATTTTAAAAAAAATATTCCATACCTTCTTTTGTTTCACGTTTCATTTAGATTTGTTAGTATTATCTTTTTCTTCAATCATATATATGATACGTGTCGGGTAAATTATTAAGGCGGTAAGCCCATCTTATACGGGTAAGATTAATTGCTGGTTGATTTTATTTTATGTGATGTTTCACTTACTCTCCAAGAAAGAAATAATAGTAAACTCCACTTAGATACACCAAAGAAACGTTGTTTTCAGGAGTTCCATATCGCACGTCGGTTGGTGCGCGGCTACATTGCGCGTGGGACTGAGCTTTGTCGCTGACCGCATGTTCTGCGTGCGCACAGGAGATAAGGCGGAGGCTGCTATACTGTCACAGCTTGCAAACGACGTGTAAAAGATGTAGTAATACATCGTTACATCAAAGGACTTTGATTCCTAAAAAAAATATTTTAAATGTATTTGTATAATATTGAAGAAGACGATGAAACTATTAAATCTAAACTAAACATGAAGTAGAGCAAGACACAGACAAATAATACAAGATTACGTTCTCAACTGGAAATCTAACCCAAGATCTTTGTCTTATCCGGGACAACGTCTTTGAAAAAAAAAGATTTCCTTACTGACCAACCACCTACACTGGACATAAAACCTCCAATCCACTTAACATCCCAAAATTTAATACATCTTTTGAAAAGCATAAATTCCATGCATCAAAATTATATAATATCCTTTCAAATTAAATATAAAATACCAGGAAGATTAAAAAGTTAAAAAACAACACCAAACATGAAGATAGGGAAATCAACAAACACGCCTAGATCAAACATGAAGATGACGAAATCAACAAACATGCCTAGATCAAACATGAAAATGACGAAATCAACAAACATGCCTAGATCAAACATGAAGATGACGAAATCAACAAACATGCCTAGATCAAACATGAAGATGAGGAAATCAACAAACATGCCTAGATCAAACATGAAGATGACAAAATCAACAAACTTACCTAAATCAAACACGAAGATCACAAAATCAACAATATACGAAAAGAAGATAGAGGAACATGAAGATGAAGTAATCATGATGTAACATTAACATATCGACCTATAGTCCGCCTCGGAACAGAAATCCCTTGTGAGGAGGACTGTGAATAATGTATCACTATAGTATCATTAATAAAATGTACTAAAAAAATGAAATTCCGAAATCGGAAGTAGTACCTAAGTGTTAAGCAAAGTTAATGAAACATTGATGTATAATTATTTCCCGGTGTGAGTATCGAGCTTGATCCGTTCAACTGCTAGTCGAGTGTTGTACCCACCGGGCTACCGACCACCTCTACTCTACAGCGTTAATAATTTAAATGATTTGCGTTGTAAACGCATCGAGTTTACAAATCTCTCTTTCTGAAATTTAAATTAATTTAACTAAGCTCGGATCAATGAAAAACTTCTCCGTGAACAATAAATTATTGTATTTCAGTTTATGAATAAACCCATAGAATTCAATAAAAAATATTTAATCTCTTTTGAACACACATGACTTCTTTTTACGAGTTTATCGTAAAAAATCATTTTAAAAAGGAAACACCAAATTGGATGTGCGTTGTGTTATTTCTATCGTTTTACTAACTGATAAAAAAGTTGTTTACTAAATAACGAATGTTTTTAATGAGATATTTACTCCTACGCTTATACATTAACAACATCAGCTTCTATGAAGCACGCAGGCAAATTTATTGATCGCGAAACGCTCGCGGGCCGGCGGTTGAGCGCCAACGCTTTGCCACTTTACGATATTGATTTCTCGTTGTATAAGACACTGGGGTACACGGTAAACACCCACCGTTAACCGGGAATTTAAGGGTACAGATAAATAATTTATAAGACAAAAAGATCTTTCTCCGTAAATTCAGAAACAATGTAATATAAAATGTATTACGGTTGAAACCTATTTAACAGCATCTTCATTTAGAAATGGGAATCGGGAAATCGGACCCACACCGCCGGCTCAGTTCAAATTTGTAGCATGATCTAAAGTTTTTCAAGTAGGCGATTGAAGGGAAATAATACATGAGTCTTCAATAATACTTCATATAATTGTAATTAAATCATTATTTGCCATTCCTGTGAACCTCACCTCTCCCCAAAATGTTGTGTCTATAAACCATGGTTTAAACAATAATTGTACCAGTCCGAAGATGGATATAATAACGTGAAACCGGAAGTTTTCAATATATCATTAAAATGGAATTCCATCACTAATTGTCAGTACCAAAAGGGAAATATTAAAATTTGAGACGTTTCGTCATTGCCATTAAAGTTTTAATTTCTACAAGACTAGACTCTTCAGCAAAGGCTCAAACATATTATTTTCTATGAATAAGAAGATAATACTAATAAATCTAAACAAAACACAAAACAGAACAAGACATCGAAAAATTAAAAGGTAACGGTCTCGACTGAGAATCGAACCCAGGTTCTCTGTTTTACCGGGACTCGCCCATTGAGATCTAATTATTTTATTTTCTGGTCATAAAAACTGTAATCATCTCTTATATAATAATATATTCCTAAAATATTCTGTAATAATATGTTCATTCGAAGATATTTTAAAATGATTGTGTTATTCCGTAAGTAATAGCAATTATCAAGAATCTATAAAAGAAGCAATGAATTATAATTATAATGAAATATCATTCGCATTTCCTCCCGTTTCAGATGCAAGCGTTAATAGCATAGCTACACGGAGATCGTTGATAAATGGAACTTATATGCACATTGTTTGTTTCCACGCAGCATCCAGTATGCAATATGGGCAATGATAAAGTGCATAAGAGTGCATCGCACGCCATGGTGCATAGATAATTGCGGAGGCTACCTGCATGAATCTGTCATCAGTTGTCTATGTGGCTGATATACTGCACAGGTACCCTATACACTTGGCTCTGCTTGGACTCTTCAGCTCGGAGCGCACTGTGTTTTAAAGTCTTTAATTTACGCGTAAACCGAGGGTTACTCACAGAAAGTGGATAGCTAAAATTAGATCGTATTACAGTTTGGCGGGTGAATGATTCGACCTGTTTACAAAACGCAAAACAAAATCTCTGTTGCGGTGTTTCCAACCGCGGATAAAGTGTTTTTCTTGCCCCTAGCAAGATAATTAGCAAAACAGTGCCGCATCGAAACAGCATATCATTTTACCAGATTTTTCTTCTTCCGCCAGTGAGCACTTTGTTCTTTTTGGTAAGGTTCTGCAAATAAGTGCTACAACGCAATAAATAAGTGCCATCGTTAAGACCGGTTTGCAATCTTCTCGCGTGAAATATGAGAAAAGATCTGCCAACTAAGGCGAGTTCTGCCTGATTGGACATGGAAGCTGGCTGTGGTTCTACATTTCTGAATACGAAATTGAGTGCATCTTCAGAGATTTATTCCATCGATGCTTTACTTGCTAGAAAAAACTTATGAATTGTGTTGGATTAATTGCTGCACGGATTGTTCATTCGCATTCCGTAAAAAAAAGGTTAAAGAATCGCGAGATTTTTTCCAACACTATCATAAACTGCTAACCAAAACTTACAAAAAAACAAAATATTAGAAAGGAAACCCCTAAATCAGACCGGAGCATAAAAAGCGATTTTTTCGTAGATAATCGTAATCATAAATCGTCAGTTATTTTATGCAAATGGAGATAAAAAATGCACGATTTTAACAACGGGATATTTATATCGCTCAAGGAAACGTTTTATAAAACTAAAAAAAAGCTCACGAAAAAATAATAGGTAGGTTTAACACCTTGCATTATTATATGTCTCTACTTTAAAATGCTGTAAAAAATGAATGTACATATCACGTGCATACCTGGTCAGGAAACTTAAAAAATGATATTCAAATTCGTTCAAAGATGAAAAACACTAGACATCTGCTTGTATATCTGAGTATAAAGCAGAAAACCTGATTGACCGTCTCAATAAAAAACTCTTCAACGGTGAGTTACGTAGGCTATTTCTGTCAACAATTTATAAGTCAGCGCAACTATTGTCATTCGGCAACCATTTTCCATGATGCGTTTAGTTTGCTTCACAGTTTAAAGAAAATTGTTGAATTTCTAAAAAAATGGAATAAAAAGATAGAATATATTAAAAAAAAAATTCAAAGCAACAAAGGAAAAAGTTACAATTTCATTTTTCTAGGTAAGTACCTACTGAGTAATTGAGCGCATTATGTAGACGATGGACGTATATATTATGTATTTTTTTATTTACACAAGTACAAAGCTTAATGGATACAACGGTTGGTAACGTTTCCAATTGAAAAACAAATTAATTACTCACAACAGTGCTATTTAATCACTATACAGCGGGTGGAATATAGCTCATAAGGGTAGGCAGGACTTCCCCAATCCCTACGTACACTTATTAGGAATTAGTCATAACCTGCACGTCATCCGAAACACCATATTGCATCCCCCATATCCTCGGCTACCTTAGGACCAGGATGACCACCGGAAGGTTCCACAAGTAATTAAGCCCGACTGAGTGTTTCAATCAAGGAATTGAATCAATTCATTTGAAATGCTTTTTAATTGTGTTTTATACTGGCATAAGGAATACGTGTGCAGTGTGCTGTTCCCGTCATGCACTCTTAATTACAATTACATTATTTTCGGTGTAGACGGCACTCACCATATAGAGTAGGTATTGTTAAACTAATATTAGGTTTTATATAAACGGAAGGTTTATATATATAAAACAAATAAAAAATATTTTATAGAAAATAGAGAAATGTCGATATTTTGTAATTAAGGCTTTCGTAAAATAAATATTTTCGGACATTACATTATTAACGCTGGCTAAACCTTATGAGATACATCAAAATAATGTACTGAGGAATTGTATATCTCAAAAAAGCCTATGTAAAAATTTGCATTGGTATATGTCTATCTCCTAAGGATAACCCCCAGTAACGCCGATTACACGTCAGCTAGTCTTGATACATAAAAAATCAGCCTTTGTATGTTTGTGCTCTCAAAACTCGAAAAGTAGTCAACCGATATCGCTGAACATTTCAAAGTTTGTTGTTATTAGTGCCAGGAGTGTTTAGAGTGATTAAATGGTAGAAAAAGTCGGGGATGCCCGATGAATACTTAACGCAATATCTCTGCACCGAAATAAGATACGGAGTCGAATTAAAGGTGATGTTAACAGTAAAATTGTGGTATATATATATATATATATATATATATATATATATTAAAACAAACATATTTATTATATGCAATGCATTATGTCCGATGGAAGAACTTATTTAAAAAAAATCAATTTGAATTTCACTTTTGTTTTCAATAATGAATGAACTCAAATCTTGACTCCAGTCCCTGGTAATGAAGGTTCAATCCTCAACCAAACCAGTTTAGTTTTTTGAAGTGAAACTTCTTTACGCGCATCATGCAATTTCGAGGACTGGAGTAAAACCGACTCATGACCGTCACGAAAAACCGTGATCATTTCGCTATAGGAGCCTAGCTAATATTATATATACCTAGTTTAGGTCACTCTCCAAACTCACCTTCGTGGTCTAGAGGCAGAGCGCCCGACTGTCGTCGTGAAGAACCGAGGTTTGATCCCCGCTTAAACTAATTTTTTTAATACGAGGAAAAGTGATAAAATGCTCTCGTGCTGCGACTTTTAGATATTTTGACTATTTGATATTTTGGTCGAAATATAGCTTACAAATTGAGCCGGTAGAGTCGCTCATTATTTTGATTAATTATTTTTATTTTGAATCATTTAAATTACTAATCAAGGCCGATAACGCGACTAATTACCCTCGCAGACGTGCGTGACAAGTTTTTTTAGTAAAAAACACAGCCGTAAGAGAGTTTTTCAAAATTTAGTAATTTTTTGACTCCATACGGGTATGAGACTGTTAAAACACGATAGATCTTTTCCAAAATGGACAAATAAACGGAAATATTTTGAAAAACGACAGATATGACTTCACACTGCCGATATATCTTCGATTCAACCCTATATAAAGCGTTAACGAGACGTTATGTGATATTATTCATTTGCCGTGTTTGAAAACGAAAATTTGCGCTGGACAAGCCAATTGAGGAGTACACGTTGTATACGCGGTTCTCATCGCGCGAAATACCTCTCCTCGCGGTCTAGAGGCAGAGCGTTCGACACTCGTTATGGAGGACCCGGGTTCGAATCCCATATTTTTATAACTTTTAACTTTTAATCACATGCTACTTATAAATATGTCAATAGACAGAAAAAAGAGAGAATGAAATGAAAAAAGAGAGAGAAGAATACTAAAAGTTTCACTTCCGTCGCGCGTAGGCTTGCCACACACTGTATATTTTTTTTAATAGTCTTAAAATACATTTAAAAATAGTATAATACATCTAACAAGAATCTTTTTTACGGGTTGATTTTTTACATTTCATCGAACAAAACACACCAAAACAAATGTATATCAAACTAGTTAAATTTGATACATTGATGAAGATCTTATAAAGAAACCATCAATGTATTCTCAATGTACTCAAGAACACACAAGGTACTACCTGATTACCGATTTTAAATCATTCTTAATAAAATCTAATTGTAAATAAAGAAATCAGTGTACTCTTAACATTATAATAGACGAGCTTAAGATACGTTTTACACGAATTTTCGAGACCACGTGACCAGTTTCATATTTTTTGCACAATATTATGGATTGTACATAATATAACAGTAGACGCAATAAATTTAAAATTCAGACAATAGGGTGAAAAATACATTTAAGAATAAGTACACATAATATATTCGACGTCATCTGAAAAACGGACGTTGCGTGTCATCCGGCACGCGGCGGACCCATCGCCCATCATGCCCGATGCACCACGCACCAGCGCGAGGCCCCTGGCACCGGCACTTAGCGGGGCAAGCGGGCGCACGTGACTTCAATTATTTCACTCCGAGCGTTATGAACGCCTAATGCTCTCCTGTTTTTTTTTGTACAATGGTGTTATGTAATGGAATACAGAAAACAATTTTAGTTATTTTTGATTTTGTTAAGGAACATTATAATTTTTTTTTTTTGGGAGTAGATCCTTTTTCTTTACTATGATTCACACGTCTTTAGGTTGACTTAAAAGTTCACCACGTAGGTACATCTTTATAAACGCCTAAACCAATCAGCAACACAAACTGTAAGACCGTAATATCCAGTAATAGATTTTGGAGATAAATGCAAAAGCTTGACGAAGAATGTGGATCTGTTTCCTGGGCAATAAAATATTGCCGACTGAGAAGGAATTCGTTTGATACTGGCATATTTACCTACAGGACTATAAAGGGAAAAGACGCATAATCTAGAGGTAAATTACTTGAATGTGCGGCAGTAAAATGCTTTAAAAAACAAGATTGCCTTTCCTTGAAAGATTAAATTAAACTTATTTAATAATGTTCGAAAATCAACAATATTCGTTGGATTTTCACCATTAAGATAACTTAATGCAATTACCAAAGACCCTACTTCTACTGCAAGCCTATTAAAGCACCAGTCGTTGGTCGCGTGCGGAGCGGCGCCACGCGACCAACACCGGCGTCGACCAGCGTCGACCCGCGTCGTCACAGCGCCGCGCACATGACGAGCGCCGTCCCCCGCATGTGTAGTACTCTCATGCACGACAATGATGGCTTTCAAAAATTCCATGCCGCAAAGTCATATTTTTGGGTCGTTATGCCCCGATGAACAGCTTTTGGGTTGGGAATAAATCACAATGTTGACGCTAGATATTTTATTCGATCGGAGAAACTTGTTTCAATGTTCACTTTGCATTGCTTTTTTTACAGCTTACAAGCTTATATATACAGCCATATTCAGCTAGCTTGTTCGTTCATTAGTTAAGCCGCCTGCAAAGATATTTGTTAATTTGTACGCCAAAAACTTATTTAACATAAATGTAATTCACGAAAGTACACATGGGGATATCCGTATTAAATAGGAAAAAACGTATGTGAATATACAAAATAATAAAACAGCTGAAGTGATACAATCGGCATTACAAATACAATGAAACATAAAAATAAAATAGAAATACTCATGTAATAACAGGTTCATTAATTTGTACTTTGTATTTCAGTAATCCTGATTTTAAAATATCCACAGAACTAAATTTATTAGTATTAACCAAGGCCACGGAGTCACCATATGGTTAGAGGCAAAGTGATTTCTGGAATGGTAAAATTCTTATCATAAAACCAAACATCTCCTTTTTTATTTTTTATGTGACACTTCACGAGAGCGCCCCTGACTGTGCGGTGCAAAGGGAGGGGAGCTATGTCACCACCCGGTTGGGCAGCGTTGTGAGGCGGGTTAAGTTAGGGGCTGTATGAAGGGATTTATTAATGCGGTTCTTGAAGAGGCCCGGATTATATGAAGCAGGAAAAACAGATGCCGAACAGCCATCTTACACAAAAACGAGTCGAAGAAGTGGCCCGTTCTCATTAAGCCAACATCAACTGTGAACGGGTGTTCCGCTCGAGTACGTCGAGTTTCACACACGTGCACCGGTGCATCGGGGATCAATGCTTCTAGCTCTTTAGAACAGGCTCCATTAAAATACCTGTACAACAGATTCAGCATTCCCACATTGCGTCTGTACATTAGAGATGGCAATCGGTCTGTTGGATTGTCATTCAGACGGACTGCCCTCCTTTGCGCAGAATCAAGTAGGTTTATCAAGTATTGTGGGGCTCCCAAATTCAATTGTTGGGGGTTATTGATATTTGTAGAGGGTTAGCAGTTGGTTACAATTGAATAATCTGCTAGCACTACACTAAACGCCCAGTTTCTTGGAAGCTATTCGTCATAACCTACAAATAATAGAACTTGGCAAAAAAAAATTTTTTTTTCACAAGTATAACTGCCAAAAATTTGTTATTAATTTGTCAGTAGGCACTCGTAGAGTGGTTTACATGTTTAAGTTATTGAGTAACTTATTAACTCTAATTAACTCGTTCTTTAAGGGTAGGTAGCGAGACAAAACTTGGCTGCAAACGGTTTTCAATTTAAAAGATGTGACATGGTTAACTATTTAGATCTAGATAATTCCATGTTTATTGCTTTACATATTTCGATCATGTTTGTTTTAGCAAGATAGCGAGACCATTTCTCAACTCGCTGCCGTGAAATATGCAGATTTATTCATGTTAAATTAATTCAACTGCCTTTATAATATATTCCTTGGATTAAGAGGTGTTGTACGCGACACTTGTGACTTGTGACAAGCGCTGTAAGCGACATGACTCACACTCATTATTAATAATTAACTTCTTGTATTTATTACGAGGAGACGCATTGGCTTATTGTTTGTTTGACTACAAACCGGGGCTCAATATTTTCCAACTTTTACATGTTTGAAAATAGCTAAATAGCGAAAAAGCTGTACTCTTAAATACTCCGATTTACCCGGTTATCATCTGCATATATGATAGTATTATACCCTCTCTATGAGATCGTATTAAAAATTTGTGATCGGATTTTTAAGTCAGTTAAATAATTGAATTAAATCATTAATTCTTAACAATACAGAAGTAAAGTAGAGCATGCACTTTGCACTTCATCTATTGTGCATCTTTTCCGAAGTTAGTCAGAATTCTTCGGGTATTCAAAAGGGTGATTGGTAATTTTATTCCTGTTGACCTCATCTCCACAATCAGATGCATTCTCTTGTTTGGCAAACTCTTCAGGAAGATCTAATCATTTAAATATGATTTAAGTCAAACAACTCTATTATAAAACAATACTCCTTTACATTCATAAACACAAAATACATGAAATAATAAGTAACACGTATATTATCAACACTAGATCTCAGGGTCAAAACATATCCAACAAACAACTAGAAATAATTTCTCCTAAACTCTACAACTTACCACTCTCATTCAAAAATCAGACCAATATTATAAAATTTAAATCTCAAATAAAAAAAGATTAATACAAAACACAGGGAGATCAGAAATAGATAATAAAATGACCCAAAGTACAGACTGAAACCGAAATTACTGAACTGAAAAAAAACACCCAGTAATTTGTAATTATTTTAGAAAAAAACACAATTTAATATATTTATAATTATTTCATATTATCCGTATTACAAAATTAGTAAAATATGAAAATAAAATCCTCAG
Organism: Hesperophylax consimilis; assembly: GCF_061612785.1. Taxonomy (NCBI): domain Eukaryota; kingdom Metazoa; phylum Arthropoda; class Insecta; order Trichoptera; family Limnephilidae; genus Hesperophylax; species Hesperophylax consimilis. Next base: position 43,610,675 of record NC_142839.1, on the reverse strand, counting down.
CATCCCAGTGAGGCTATCATTTTCTTTTTTTGATACTAAAAAGGAAGATAATAAAACCCTTATTATTATTACTATTAATACTAAATATATGGAATGCACAAAATATTCAAAATGGGCTATCTCATTTAGAGTGTTGTTTCAAATACTATATTATAAAGTTGGTTCTCTTGTTGGAGATAGTTGTTTCAAACTATTCATCTACTATTCACCAAAGATAAGAATAATTAAATTTTCTGTTCCATTATTCCCACTGTCGCGTTGACGGTAGGAGAAGGTAGATGTGGTAAGGTGGTAGTGAGTTGAATTCCACTTTCATCGCGAGCGGGCGGAACGAATGATTGGAAATTGATTATTCACGGATAACATCACGACCGGGTTGATAAAATATAGCTGAATGCTCCCGTTGGTCGAGGTGGTTGCTATTGTGTTAACAACTGTAATTATTTATTTAGCCGTACACTGTTTACAGTTTGGAGTCGGCCATTGTTCCAGGTGACAAGCGGGGAGACTAATTGAGGCTGTTTCCCTGTAAAAGCAAAATATATCTTTCTTTATTATGAAACGGTAGGTTGGACCAGATTCGTTTAATTGGCATATTTTATTTCATTATAGTGATTTGTTTTTGGGCTATAGCCAATTTACTCTCAATAAATTATTTAATTTGAATTATTTTTATATTTTATTTAACTACCTTTTTTTTAGTTTAAAATTATGTTCGTTTATACATTTTTTCATTTAGTTACAAAATTTGACATTTTGTAACTAGTATATTTCTTTATTTTTAAACTTATTAAGTATAACAATATATGACCTAGGAACTAAATTTTTGTGTTCCTAATATTGCGACCTAACCATCGAGAAATTGGGATTTATTAAAAGGTTTTGAGTTTTTTGATATTCTTAATCAGAATATATTTATAATCGAAAATAGATTTATAAACGCTAATAGATGATAACTCTTTTGAAACTTTGACACATTAGTAAAGTTATTAATAAATGCAACATGTTTATTCATGGATGTATTTGAAATTGAATAGAAAGGAGTCCAGTACCCACCCAGTATTCATTGGTTCAGATCGCAGACTTCAGAGTGCACACATCGCGCGGGCGGTAGCCGGGTATTGTTAGAGAGACAGAGGTGTCTAATTGGTGACCAGCTTGCGCCACTTGCGCCAGATTGCGCCACAACACGTTGCAGGGCGCAACAATGCACCATTCACAATGTGATGGTTTAATCAACAAATATAATAGGCAATTACTTTTTTTCGCGCAAAGGTTAGTTGTACATCGTTTGTGTTCAAAGGCATACGAGAGGCAATAGTCAATAGCCCGGAGCCATGGCCAGTTATGGAAGGAAGACTCTCCATTATCTTTGTAGGTTTTATTTATTTTATTACCTTGTAATAGTGAATTAAACGTGTGATCGGCCGATAAAATTTTCATTGCGACTTTTCGTGCTTAAGTGTAATTATTATTTCTCAAGGAACGGGTTAAAACATTTTGACTAATGGTAATACACACAATAAAAAGCAAATTCATCCTTCCAATTTGATCAAGATAACATTGTTTGGAGAAAATTAATTTAACATACTTCGCCTTAGAATCTGGTACCTACTTGACCTGCCCACTCAAAATCATATGTATGTAATATTGAAGAATGTATTACATTAGAATTTATCAAGTTTTTAGGATACAGAAATGTAAAACAAATTACTTGTTGAAAGTCAATATATGACGTGAATGTGAATGCTAGAAGAAGTCGGGGACATGGCACAATCGAGTGAACGAAATATTTGTCGGGCCATGTAAAAAGTCAGAATAACGAATAGTATATATGAGACGATGTATGAATGTGAATGAGGCAAGGAGTTTGTGCCAAGACCGTGTTGTTTGGCGGTCTGTTCTCTCTGCCTACCCCTGTAAGGAAACGACGTGATGGTTAGTTTATTAGTTAGTTAGGTCAGTTTACAACGGTGAAAGGTGTTTATATTCCACAAAAAGTCATATCATAACTAACTAAGGCCAACTATTTATAACTAATGATAACGACGGAAGCAGATATGAAAAGTTATTTAAAAAATTGAAAACACGTTGCACTTGAACCAATGAAATATATGTATTGCTTTTGAATTGGACTGCAACCAAAGAAATCCATGTCAAACGGCGTGCGTACCAGGATGATGTTTTCGAGATCGTGATCTGGAAAGAAGTACTTTCACCAATAACTATAAAACTGAGGCGCTTTTAGCGATAATTTGGTGGTTAAAAAAAGCCCAATCTATTTACTGTTGACGAAGTAAATTATTCCATAAAATTTATGTCAAGTTTTTATTTTAAAGTTGCTCATAAATAATGTTAAAGGTACAGTAAGCAAAGTAGACGTCCATTGTAAATATGTATGTAGTTTGCTCCTCTCTCATTAAAATATTTATTTTATTTTATTTTCAGTAGTGTAAAAAATTACTTCTTATTAACATTAAAATAAATAAAATTGGTATTATAGTTTTTATTACCATGAAAGCCTTTTCGGTGTTAAAGGCAAATCAAACTATCGTTGTGCCACATTGGACTACTAATTTATATGTTTGATTTACCTGCTCCACTAATAATAATAAACAGAAAAATATTTAATTTTAATTTTATAATATTTCAAATGTGGTCGTATTTCTATTGTTATTTTTTTGATATTGGTTTGATGTTTAAAGTGATTTACTGATATTATCTATAAAACCGATTATCTTAGTAAATCAATTGTGTAAGACACTTACTGTTAAAATTTTGGTTTTACCTATTTGATGATAGGAGGTTTGTCTTAACTATTTTAAAAATACGTGAATATTTAAGTCACACTAATAGAAAATAAAATGTTTGCGTAGCGTAATAATGAAATGAATACATTCGATCCTTTAAATCGTTTAATTATAAAAACCGTTTAAATCTTTTAAAACGTTTAATTTGAATTCACGTGTGTTTTTATATACCTATATTATAAAGATGTCACCTGTGATAGGTAAAATTATGTTTTTTTTTAAAAACAGCAACATCTGTTGTGCAAACATGCTTAATAGTAATAAATCAATGTATGCACCTTCAAAATTTACATTTGAAATAGTATAAATACGTCGTCTCAATGTGGACTAACCACAGTTTGAAAATGGCCTTGTAAGCCGAAACAGCTGTCACAATAATAAAAAACTAAAACACTTGCAGAACTTAATAATAATATTATCAAATTTAATCTAAATTAAATTTATAAAAAAATTAAATGGAGTTCTACGAATTAAACACAAAAACAATAAAAAAAAACTACGAATTAAACTTAATAATTATTTTAAAAAAATGATTACATTGCGTATCCCACGCGTTTAGTTGAGAATATAATTTGTTAATTTTACGCTGCCCGTAAAACATAATAAAGATAATAATTTCTTGTTTCATGTTTTAAGGGCATCAATAAATAAATAAATATAGAAATACTTGATATTATTACAGTTAAATGGGAATCAAGGGTAAATACGAGAGTGAAAAAATAAAATACTGAATATTGTAAAGCTATATTTAACTGTAGATAACGATATTTAAATACACGTTTAAAATGGCTTAAATAAATTATTCCCGAACCATGTGAATTCGAATGCCAACCGATCGAAGGAAACGCATTCTGTTGTAGAGTCAGGGAACAACACGCGGATAGTGTTTTAACACTTTAGCACAGGGCAAACATAAATCCTGCAAATCGATAAACGGTACCTCACACCGCCGAAGTAGGTTCAAGATCTTACCAGTGAAATAATACGAGACTTGCAAAGAAAATGCAGCTTTGTAGTGACCAGCTTTTCAGTACAGATAGCTGTTTAAAATCACTTGTTTTTTTGGATACTTTGGGTTTTAAAAAGTTATGAACGACAAAGGAACTTAATAATGAATTGCTGGTAAAAATAATGTCACCTCCAACGCACAGCGCTAAACTTCTTGATTTTATATATAGAACTTCGGGGTTTATAACCTTACGGTGGAAAAAAAAACTGCGTTTACATGGAGTTATTCCAATGTGAAGATAAATATTTACAAATGCCATATAGTGCCTTGAATGCCCTCGAAAGCGATAAACTATTTTATTATTATCATACCTTTCAATATCGAAATATTATTTGATTATTTTAGCTGTGTGACTAGATCTGAATATCCAATGTCCCTCTTCACTAGTTTGTTTCAGTCCCTGTTATGTACTATAGATTATACTTTGTGTAATCAAGTCCCATCGAAATTATTTACTGGACATATTTTAATTTTTAATTTTTTTATTATTTTTATTTCTTGCTAGAGCAATATTATGAACTTATAAAATTCATTGTAGGACGAGAGGAACTTAAAATACATAGGTGGGAGTTAAAAGGTACAATTTCACATTGGTATTTTGATTTTAAAATTATATTCACATACAGTACAAAAATATCATAAATATTAGTGTCACATATAAAACAGTACACAAATAGAAAAGGGGAGGTTAAGTAGCAGCGTGCAGGTGTTTTTGCACAAAAACGGCGCTATACAAATCATTCAAATATTATTATTATTTATTAACAAACAAGAAGAAACAAAAAAGGAAACAGACAGGGATATACACATAATCCCAGAGACAAGGTAGGAATTTAGAAGAAGGTACTTACCCACTAATACAATACAAATGATACAGAATAAAGTTATGATTATTTTTTTTAAGAATAACCCAGATACTCCCAACAAAAATGTATACCAAGAAACGAACTTACTGCAAACCATAAAACTATACGAATATAATAAAGGTATGCCTATTAATCCACAAAATCCAAAACGGATTTATACACACGAACACTAAATTTATGAAAACATCAACCATCAACAAGACAACACAATGAATTATATACACAAATTAAGCATATACACAACATAGGCCACGAGAGTGTACACATATACAATCTCCTTCCCGGTAGCCCAACAACATAATGAAACTAAACATATTTAAGAAAATACTGTGTGCTCTTAAGATTAAAAATAAAGATGTAAATTAAAATATACTTTTATGAGAATAATATGATACCTGCTTATGGAGTAAATAATAATATTAGGCAATTTTTAATGTGTACTTGAGAGTGAAATATGTATATTTCTTTTAACTTAATTCAAAAAGTCCTCAATTCCGTCAGCATCGCATTAAAATTCTAAGGTAGGTCGGGTCCATTAACAATTCGAGGTGGTTGTGTTTATATTTCAAGTCATATAATCAACATCACATAACTTTTGCGTAAAGGTGATTTTGTGTAAGGTGCTATTAATATTGTCAGGAGACACCTCGTCACGAATCGGAAGTTTGGGAGGTTAAATAGTCCACAGAGAAACGCGTCCTTCGTAAGAGTTACACAGATTTCTCAATTGTAATACATCAGTTGAACGCTACAAATGCGTTTAATTAACAGTAATCAATGCACAATAAAGTCCAAGGCTCGCTAATGGTCAATGAAGATTTATGGAAGCACGGATCCATCGAAAAAAGTCCGACGCGCCGCTATCAAAAATCATTTAGAATTGGGTCATATCATAAGACTTTATTTTTTAATTACCACTACAAAATAGCGCCATGATCAGAGCAATATTACCTTATTAGGGAGTGGTTTGAGAAGGAATAAAACTATAAGGAGAAAGGTGGGTTGGGGAACCAATCAGATATAGAAACCGTACAGCTATTTCAAGCACTTTTCTTGAATAATAGTATATTTGAAGTAAATATGTTTTACCCATTGAATAAAAATATCAACAACAGTACCGTATTTTATCAAACATAATAATTTCGGTTGTCTGTGATGTGCATGAGTGATGTGAAATATTGAAAGAACTCCAATTTTCTTTGAAATTTTCAAAATGGATACTGATCATAAACGATATCTAGGTACCTATCAGAAAATAATTTAATAATATTTGAAATGTGTATTTCTTTTGTTTTAATATTTTTGTTTTCAAGTTTACTAACGGTGTTCGTTTAAGAGGTAAATTTTTGACGTCTCATATCGAAATTCGAAAACGAAATAATAAGTTTTTTTACTTAATTATTATTGTAAAGAAAATCAACAATATTTATTTTTGAAAAGCGAATTCAAAATTCTTTCAGCGTCACAAATCCTAAATTTATAATATCCCGTGATTTTTCTCGGATCTTGTCAGTATTATATAATTTTCATGTAAAATTATCACCAACGTTATTAATAAAATTATATTATACGACATTATTAAACTATTAACCAATTAGTCATAATGCAAGCCGTTTTCAACCACTGGTAATGATAGAGATGGATTCATTTTTTCATTTGGATGCACGGATGATTAACATTTCGCTATGAATCGCTGTTTTTGGAGGATGCCTTGGCTTGGCTTAGAGGCTCCGGAGTGGAGTCGCGTGGTCGCCAGTCGCCTGGTCACCCGGCTGCACACCCATTTCCCGCGGGCGCGACAAATTGATAAAAATAACAAGCGGCAAAGTCTACCGCCTTACCTGCTGCTCCGTCACCCAGGGCCGTAATAAGGTGCGCATGATTTACTGCACAGATCTGTGGATTCTCAGAAACGAGAGAGACCGTTAAATGAAATTCACATTCATCGGAAATCAATTTGTGTTGTGGCAATCCACCATTGACGGGGCGCGCTGAGCTAAGCACCGACTAAGTGACTGTACTATCAGCTCTCAGCTAAATGGGTTTATCACACTAAAATTAAGGGAATGGTTTTGTTTAAACATGATGAAGTTTCAAATAGATGTTTATTGTCATTTTAATGGACCATATAAACTGCTACCATGAAGCCTGTTACTAGATTGTTACTACTAATACTATGTCCATATTATACTAAAGCGATATTTTTACTGGTGACCGGATAAATCATCAAATGATAATTCATCACATCTTTAAAAAGTTATATAAAGTCATGGAAAGTGATGAAACAATTTTTTTATTAACTGGGTTAATAAAATTAGCTAGTTTAGGTTTAAATTTTTTTTGACTTTATATCACTTTTTAAACGTGTGTTGAATTGTCGATGTGTTGATTTATCATGGAACCATTTTTACTACTATAAACCTGATAATAACACTTAAACTACAATAACACTTTTTATAAAACTCGCGAACACCTCACCATAGGTTCTTCTAGTGAAGTGTTCACAAAATATTATGACTTAAATATTTACATACAGTAACTGATTATTTTACACTATAATACCATGTTTTTTGTTAGGAACATGTTTTGTATTACATACATTAATCGTCTATTTAACTACACGAGTATAGAAAAAAAAATAATGAGTACAGGAAGAATAATTAAACAATTCTTTGTTGTGATCCTAATAGGAACTTGAATCTATTTATGTACCAAATACGGGGTCATGTATTCTTTAAAAAAAGTTTAATGGATTGTACAAAGCTCAATAGTACACGGTATAAAATAATGTTGAGCTGAAAAAGTAACGTTGACCTTGAAATAGCATAAAGAAAAAAGTGCAAAATTTGATGACCACAGAGCTTACGACGAAAGAGCTTTTGCTAAATTAGGTAAATTGATTTCTGCTTTATAGTTTGATCAACGAACATACTACGACATTAACATTATGCAAGATTAACAATTCAATCAATATTTAGTCAGGAAAAGACCAGAGCTTTGAAATATTGCGAATCCATACGGTTTTAGGCAAATCTTTTGAGCTAGCGCTTAAGTTAAACGCTCTACAGATATTTATAATAATGAAGTGCAACGATTTATGGGTCCACAGTGATCAATTCTCGTAACTGCTTATTACTACCCCCCTCTCTCCAGTGACGTATTGAACTTAAAGGGAAAGTGCACCTAATTTATTGGCGGACCTTAAAAGCGACGCCGGCGTTCGTTACTATTAATAGTTACCATTGTTTGTTACACATCGAACCAACTCGCAAACCATATTAGCCAGGATTACTGATAACTGATAGTAATGTAGGTACACACCTTTCGCAATGTTGTGATAACGAGATATTATTACCAGGTGTAGTTCCTATGGTTTTAATTCTTATGCACTTGTATGAGCCTAATCACCTTCAATATACTAACTGGAACTACTAAGAAAGACAAAAATTCCCGGGTTACAAATAACCTGACAATTTTTATTTTTTTTATTTTTATTTATTATAAATTTTTAAACATACAAGTTTTATGCAGTCCCACAAAGCTGTCACACATGACGGCTTGTCTGTAGGTTCTACAAATAATGTATATAAACATTTTTTAATTTTTAATACATGTATGACACAAAATTATACAATAAACAATATCACAAAATAATATATATCAAAGTACCTACCTATATACAAATTATTTAGGCAGGTACGTTGAGATGTTCAGGAATACATCAATAATAAAGTTCAGAGATACATTGATTCGTCGCTTATTAGCCAACGCTTAGTGTTTTTGGGGCAGGGTCTCTCATTATTCTGAGGTTTAAAAGAATTATTAAATTTATTGAAAATCTCTGGTATTAAATATTTAAGCGTTCGGCTTCCATACTTATTTGTTACTCTTGGAATAATGAGGCCCTTATTTTCAGTGAATCTTGTTGTGTGATTATGCACCGGTTGCTTTTTATATTTGCTATTGTCGCGCGTCGGACCTGGGGGGGCCCTGACTTTCCCTCGGCCAGCTCAGATGCGGGGGCATGAGACGTCTCTCTCATAGTCAGGGTTCGGGGTCAGCGCGAGGCTCAAGAATCCATATCCCACCGTCTACACAAAACACTCCCATACAACCGCTATCCCCAAATGAAAGAGGTTAGGTTTTTATAAATCAACATTGTATTTGAGCGGCAAAATGGACATTACATGGGTGAATGACAATAGAATACAGGTTGTTACATCCTAACTAGAATTATCATCAAAGGGTTCCCTAATCTCTCTCTGGGAAATAATTAACAGCTCTCTAGACCGACAGGCAGCGTGGACGAATTTAGGTTATTAGCGGACACATTCAAGGGTAATAGGAAATGTAAGAGACTCACAGCATGGTGTTGTCGGGGTATCCTGTTGATTGCAGGACTGTGCGCCGTGTTTCAAACAAACGGTGCCAGCCTGTCGATGTTCAAAGCGCGACATTGTCGTACATTTGGCTTCTCGACCGAGCGGTGCGAATTGGAACGCGGGCGCCGAAACGAACACACGTCCAGCTAGGTCAGAGGTCGGCGCGTAAGGAGCGGAACGAGGAGCTCGGTCGCCGGGGGTGGGGGGAACTGTAGCGGATCTTTTGCGCGTTACGTTTGACCCAGCAACTAACCTGATAATTCCCGCTACTCAAGTTGGCAACTGTAGGATCTTTGCGCCTAAAATCTGTTATATGACACCTCCCCCCGCGCTCGTAAAAAGGGCGACGTGGTAATGGAGCATCAGGGTTAAAAGATCCTCTATGTGCCTCCCTTGGGGTTTTTTGACAAAACAAGAGTTGCCCTTAGTTTGAGAGACTTGGATGGCCAGAGAGATGCCTAGCTAAAACATAATGACTAGCTTATGCCATAGGCTAGGTAACAATATTTGTGGGGAGAAATGAGGAAGGGTACATAGCATGTTTGGAGCAAATAATTTTGGGGAGAGAGCAGGTGTGGAAACAACAAGTAAAATTATGCAATTAGAAAACAAAAGACATGGTTATGCAATTGAAAGACAAAAGACAACATTATACAATTGAAAGACAAAAGGGCATGGTTATGCAATTGAAAAAACAATAGACAACATTATACAATTGAAAAAAACAAAAGACGGAATGTTAAGGTGTGATTCTAGGGTTTCATTGGTCTGGAAGCTAAGTTTGCGTTGCGTTGGTTTTTTGGTTTCGAAGAGTTGCGAAGGAAACGAGATTTCACTGACTCTAAAAGATTACATTATCACTGTAATCTGACCCATTGAGATAACACTCAGGAGTACACTTAGGCCTTGGAAAGAAACACTTTGCTTCGTTGTGGGCGTTGATGTTTGCGAAGTGGGGCTGTGGTTTGCGGGGCTGCGGCTATGGTTACAGTGGTCATTGGAGAGAGTAGTCCAGGTTCCGTAGTTATGCCAGTACGAGTCCTATGTGCTATTATGGTGGGCACGGATCGTATGTGTTGGTTATCGGAGCATAATGTAGCTCAGGATAACTTTTTAGAGATGCGCAGTTTGTGTTTACTGGAGGGGCAAAGGGTAATTATGTTTCACCCATGACCTGGTATGTGTCACTGCATGACAGAGCAAGAGACGGTATAACTGGCATTGGCATTGAGGGCAAGAAATTTGAACTCCGGGACTAGCGTGTCCGAAAGGTAGTTCAGAGTGTCATAAAGTATAGTGGGACAACTCGGCTTGCAGTGGTGTGACAAACGTCATACATATGAGTGGTATTGTCTGTGGTTTCAGGAACAAGATGGAACAAGTGTGTAGCGAGTAGTAGTCGAGGGGCCTTTGTAACCACAGCGCAGGCTGCTAGGAGGTGAGGCTCAGCTTGGCTGCTGGAGATGGCATCCGCCTGGGCTTCTTTTTAAATCCGGGGGGAATTATTATTAAAGCAAATTTCTTGAAGTTTACCTGCCTAGGAACCAATGAAGAAAAGTTTGGAGAGAAACAAAATGTGTCCAGAAAAAATAAACAAACGAGGTTTAACTGCCGGTCCAGAGAGTGACGAAGAGTGTGAGAGAGAGGTAGAGAGAGGTTCCTAACTAGTTTTGATTACATAAACATTATCCTTTATTAGGATGACTTGGCGTTTGCCGAATGACAAACTGTCTTGGTTGAAAAAACAACCGGCCTTCTTTGGCCTATGTTAACATACAGGTGGTAACATTTTCGTAGGATTTCAAAGAACAAGACAAAAAATTCGTGAACGAGTCACGGCAACAGCAGGGAAACTAATTCATGAATAAAGGTTGTCAGAAAAGACAGACGATACGCCAAGTGCGTATCATACATATTCAAAATTCATGAATGTGTTTCGTTGAGGAGAGAAAAAAAATGACAACATACGTGAAAGGTGAGGTAGGAAGCCTGTTGGTGACCGGAACAATTACCGATTCGAACTCGAAGTGAGGGCGAAATATGGTTGACAACAGATTTTCCACTTCATACATATGCCTGAGGGCATGGGGGTAGGGAGTGGGAGGAAAAAGGACGGGAATTGAGTTACGAAATTTGCTAGAGACTGGACTAATTTCCAATTCAACCTCTATGTGAGAGTGAAACATATTCAACCAGCAGATTTCCTGACTCTTTACATTTTAATAAAGTGGATTAATTTTAAACAGTATTTGAATACACATTGTACTAAAGAGGCTAATCTTTTGCGTGTATTTGGCAAAAGATTAGGGGTCGTTTTAAACTTCTACATGATTGTGAGAAAAGACAGACCCTAGTTCCAATTTCACAAACCTGGGATTCTTCTTATTCGTTTCCCAGACGACGAGTTTAGTGGTTTTGTGCCCATCGATTAACTCCTGCGGCACTATGCCCCATAATTGACAGTGAAGCTGAAAACTAGTCCTTTTGGGATAGTAGATATTCCTGGGCTTCTTTTCTTTTTGGAAAGCAGCAAAAACAGGAAGTCCACGGGCATTGGCGTTGAACAAAGAGGTTTCTGTGAAATACTTACGTAGTTCACATATAAAGGTTTGATATTATTTCGTTCGCACGATTCATGGTGAGTATTGTAACGTCTTCACGTATAGTGTACGAGTATGCAGTATATGCAAGGTACAACTCAATTATAGACAGAAGTCAAAGAGTGTAAAAACAGTTCCTTAAAGGAGATGACGATGTCGATATTATGTCGTTCACACGAATCACGGTAAGTATTATTATTACGTCTCCACGTCTCGTGTACAGGGTTGTACACAATTATACACAAAAGCGGTTCTCATGACATGTTAATGACACACGACCAGATTATACACAAGGGCGGTACTCATGGCAAATTAATGTCACACGACCAAATTATACACAAAGGCGGTACTCATGGCAAATTAATGTCACACGACCAAATTATACACAAAGGCGGTACTCATGGCAAGTTAATGTCACACGACCAAATTATAACACATGGTTATAAGTATTAAGTAATTGTAACGAACTTCTCGTGTAGTGGTGGATTTTTTAAGGATCTCTCCTATCGCGTGACAAATTTTACATTTAAATATAATTCAACAAAAGCTAGCAGTATCATTTGATACTGTTTGCAAAGATTTGTTAGATTGACTAACTCCGTAGCCTGGAGAGGCGTACGATGGAACAATAGAGAAGATAAACAATTTCAATGTTACTTCATTTGTTACAAGGTGCAAGATGATGGTAGGAGGTATTTCTACTTACATCGTGCGATGGGTGAGAACAGGCCCATAATGGCTTTACATACTGTTCATTGTAGCGTGCGATTGGGTTGCAAACACTTGGTTAAATGGTGAGACAAAGGTTGGGTGTTTATATTATGCAACGATGATCGAACAAAGTCCTGTTGATTTACGTTGTGATATAATTATTTGCGTTCGAAGATCAGGATAACCGTAAGGTTTTACTAACCTGTCCCGTAGGGTTGAAACGTGAGGTACGAGACATACGTGACGTAACAGTAGAGAAAAGAAATCGAGATCTCGTCATACAATAAAAGACCTTAATGGGTTTTACATACTTTTAGTTGAAGCGAATCCAGTTATGGTATGTGGTTTTATAGGACCGACATTTGGTTTTCTTTTATAAATATAATTTCCCAAAATGGATGTGTCAAAATCCGATTTTTGGTAAATGTGAGCTTGGGTAGGACGCCATCAATTTTTGAAAGGAAAAAATTGAAAAAAATGAAAAAAATTATATACATACAAAGAAGACAATTATGTGATTAATTGCTACTTGGTTCTTGCCTTTGAGACCACTATAGGGTTTTACATACTCAAGGTAACGTTGAATTGGACAAGAAAGAATTAATGGCTGTACTTGACAGGTTTTCTTTTTTTTTAAAAAAAGGGTCGGTATTTAACACTTTGGAATTTACAAAATCCGAACTCTTTTGGATGGCACTCTTATGAGTGATTAACAATCGTTATTTTACAAGGAACAAAAACAAAAGTGGGGTGGTTCTTTCTAACACGACGAAGGGAACAAAATGAAACGAAAATGGGGTGACATGACATAAACATTGCATAGTGTAGAAGTTGAGAAGCAAAAGCGGGTTCGCGGCTTCCCGGCGATTGTAACTCGAAAACGTGTCTCTATTCTAAAATGATCAGTTTCAGAACAGGTGAGAAAATAAAACGTAAAAAGAGAAAAAACGATTGTCGTGAGGGAAAGAACGTTATTACAGGGATAATACTTCATGGTCATAATATGTTAATATACATTTATTTACAAAGGTAGGTTAAACTCGTTTTTGACGAATAGGTTGACATGTAGTTGACACTTTACACGCCTAATTATGGTAAGACTTCATAAGCTTACAATAGTTTGTGATAATACACAATGGGTTAGTTTAAAGTTGCTGGGGTGGTGGGGCAGTTTCAACTGTCTCCTCACTTCCAGACTTTACAATGTCCTTAATATGGTAATTACCAGTATGTTTGCCAGAGGAGTCGGACAGGTAGTAAACTAAGTCCGATATTTTTCTTACAACCTTGGCCTTGACAAAACGGGGTGCCAGCTTGGCAGAGAAGTACAGGGCTCCTTGAGAGAGGGTGTTATTCCTTCTCCAGACAACATCGCCTACATTAAAAGTGATGTGTTTCCTACGTAGGTTATATCTGTCCGCACTTTTTTGGTGGGCCAGCAATAGGGCATCAGTAACTTCACTATAAATGGCAGTAAGTTCTTCCAAACGATGAGCGTAATCAACGGCAGGATTGCTTGTGGAGGTGGTTGACGTGGGGAAATTCGTGTTCCAGTGCAATGAACCATGTACCACCTGTTCCATACCGTGTTTTAAAAAGAAGGGGGTGTAACCAGTGGATAGGTTAACAGTGTTATTCATGGCAGCTTGAATTTTATCTAAATTCTTACACCAATTACGTTGGTCTTTGTCAACCAAAATGGCCAGAGCTGTGTTAATAGTCTGGTTATACCTTTCGACAGTGTTATTTTGGGGAGTGTACAAGGTATTATAATAAATATCTTTAATCCCGTATTTAGCAAGGAAATCTTTAAATTCTTGTGCTATAAACTGTTTTCCGTTGTCAACTATTACGGTTTTGGGTGTTCCGTAGGGTATGAAAATGTGTTTTTCCACAAGTTTGACAATGGCGGCGGCGTTGGCTCTTTTTAAGGGGAAGATCCAACAAAATTTGGTAAAGATATCCACAATGCTGAGTATATGCATGTGTCCAGAATAACTCCTGGGAAAAGGTCCGACGAGGTCCATAGATAACGATTGGAGGGGTCTATCAGCACGTTTGGGTTTTCCCATTAGGCCGGCAGGGGGTGCCGTACTATGTTTGTAAGCTTTACATGTTTCACATTTGGAGATGTAGTTGCGAACTTGCTTGAAAAGACCAGGCCAGTAATACTTCAAGGAAATCTTTTTATACGTCTTGAAGGTTCCTGGGTGTATAGAGTCGGGGGCACTATGATTGTTGATGATTACTTGTTTTCTCTTTTCGAGGGGCACAACGAGTTTCCAAGAGTAATCTTCAAGGATGGACAGTGGGGCCTTACAATTGCGATATAGTTGTCCTTCTTTTATAATAAAATTGGGAAACTTTTGTTGATTGTTTTTGCATCCTTCATAGATTTTGAGATACCATTCATCTTTTGTGGATGGGGTAGAGGCAATTGTATCGATGTTTAATGTGGCAAGTTCAATTCTTGACAGGGCATCTGGGACAATATTGTCCGCACCTTTACGGTGGATGACATCGAAAGTGTATTGGGACAAGCGAGAAGCCCAGCGAGCGAGTCTGCCGGAGGGATTACTTAGAGAGATCAACCATTTCAAACTACTATGGTCTGTGACTACAGTAAATTTGCTACCGTCTATGTAACCGCGAAAATGGTGAACAGAATCCAATACTGCCAGTAACTCTTTTTCGGTGATTCCGTAATTTTTCTCGTGTTTATTCAAGGTGCGGGAAAAATAGGCTACCGGGTGTTCGCCATCGGGGAATTCCTGAGTTAGGACTCCACCGATCCCTACGTTAGAAGCATCCGTGTGGAGGGTAAAAGGTAGTTCAAAATTAGGACAATTCAGGACAGGGGCTGTTTGAAGAGCATTTTTTAAAGTCGTAAAAGCTTCTTCGGCTTCAGTAGACCAACGAAAGTTGCTGATACCTTTACGGATACCAGTAATTTTGTTTAATGGGGCCGAAATAGTGGAAAAGTCTTTAATGAATCTCCTATAGTAACCTGTAAGTCCAAGGAAACCTTTGACTTCTTTCGCGTTTTTGGGTCGGGGGAAATTTGCCATTGCTTCCACCTTAGTAGGATCTGTTCTCAGACCTTTTTCGTCGACAATGAATCCCAAATAACGCAGGCGAGACTTACAAAATTCAGACTTCTTTAAATTGATGGTTAAACCAGCAAATTTAAGTTGTTGAAAAACTTTTTCCAGCATTAACAGGTGTTTTTCGAAGGTGTCACTAACGATGATGAGATCATCAAGGTAGCAGAATAGGTTGTTGTCAACTTCAGGGCCGAATAGTTTGTCCATCAGCCTCTGTAGTTCGGCGGGGCTATTTTTTAGACCAAAAGGTAGCCTTTTAAAGTGGAACATTCCCCTACCAGGTACAACAAAAGCAGTTTTTTCGCAGGATTCCGCATCTAAAGGTATTTGCCAGAAAGCTTTGCTTAGATCAATGGAAGAAATGAATTTGGCATTGCGTAATTTGTCTAAAGTTGCGTGAACGAAAGGCAGTGGGTACGCGTCGGCTTCAGTGCAAGAGTTCAATCGTCTACTGTCGAGGCAAAAGCGTGCAGAGCCGTCTTTTTTTGAAACCAAAAGGGTTGGGTTGGTCCAAGCACTTCTGCTGGGAACTACCACTCCCATTTTCAACATTTCATCAAGTTCATTTTCTAAAAGTTTCAATTTTTGGGGGGCTAAATTGTAGTAGCGTTGCTTGATTGGTGGGCCGTTGGTTTTGATGTGGTGTTTTACCAAATTAGTTAAACCCAGTCCGCATTTTTCGAAAGATATTGATTCAAATTTGTTGATCATTTCCTTTAATTGGAGAGCCTGGTCAGTGCTTAGGTTTTCGTGAGGAATTATAGTGCGAATCTCACCAACTTGAGCGACCGGAGGTTTTTGGCCAAGAGTATTAAATACTTGTGGAGCAACGTTAAAAGCCTTCCAGAAGTCAACGCCAAGGATGAAATTCTGGGATATAGAGGGTACTATTAGAAAGTTAATTGTAACTGTGTTATTGTTACATTTAATTGGTAATTGCAGAGTACCGATGACTGTCTGGGGAGCATTGTCCGCAGTTGTCACGAGTGTAGGTTTGGAAAAAACTTTAAAACCGTTGTTAACAAAAGGCAGGTGGGCATTGTTGCCAAGGCAACTAACAGATGCACCACTATCTAGTAGTCCAGAGAAGGGGACATTGTTAACGGAGAAAAGGGCATAAGGTCTTCCATCTTTAGCTTGTTTGCAACAAACCGAAGAAACATTTAAGGTCTGGTTAAAATATTTAATGTGTGATAACCAATCAGTCCATTCCTTAGACCTTGGTACAGAATGAATACCTGAGAGGTTATTATTTAGTTTTTTGGTTTTCTTGCATGAAAATTCGGTGGGGGTTTAGAGAAATCCACTTGAGGTTTAACAAAGTGAGGGTCTTGCAACCTTTCCATGTTATTTCTTGATTTTTTGTAAATTTCACGCAGTTCGTCGCGTGGAGGAGAACGATCCCTGGAGCGATGTCTCTTTAAGGTTCTGGGTTCTTTAGCTTCCAGAAATTTGGCCTGCTTGAAACAAGTGGTTGCTAGGTGACCTACTTTTTTGCAAAAGGAGCAAACTTTTTTGTTGTCAAATTCTGGTTTTAATCCAGAAGGACGGCTTGGTACAGTGATATTGTCCGTGGTGGTTTTGTTGTTTTTCCTGTCTTGGTGGGATTCCAAAATGAGGCAAACTTCGTTTAAATGGGCCAACGACACAATTTTCTGTGAGGTGATAATGTTTTCATATCTTTGTAGGAGGCCATCAGTTATAACTGGTAATAATTCGGCTTCCGAGACAGGGTGGGAAAGTTTGATGTTGATGGATTCGGCCCTCTCTATGAATGTTGCCACAGTTTCGTTTACTAATTGTTTAATGGATAGTAACGATAATTTAATTCTGTGTTGGGCCTCTGATTTGCCGAAGCTAGTGATCAGGGCTGATCTGAGTTTATTCCAGTCCTTGCATTTTGATTTTTGTATTCGGTGCCGCGGGATTAATTCTGGAGATATTAGTTCTATAAAGTTTTTCTGCAGCACGTCAAATGGAACATTTTTAATTGAGGCCGTTTCTTCGATTCGGTCAATGAAATCCAGTACATCAGAAACACCGTTATATTTGATCTTCCAAGGAGTGAGATCGTATGTTTTTTCTTGTGCCGTGATGGGTGCATTGTCTTGTTTTACTGTAACATGTGTCCTGGTTTCTTTGTTAGAAACGGGGATTTCCAAAACTGGGGTATTGGGTGCCTTGTCTTCACTTGCAACGGATAGGTTTATTTTCCTGATGAACTTCTTGTTGAATAACAAAGCGTATGCTTTCAATGCTGACTTTGATTTGTTTAGTGGTGATATTCCTCTGTCTTTTAAGACGGCTTGTAGGTGCACTTTGGATAAGTTGTGTACATTGGGAATGACACCCATGTCCAAAGATGTAGCCATTTGATTGGAATTCATTGTTAAAAAATGGATTAAAAAAGGAAAAAAAACTCCGAAATTTTTCTAAGTCTTTTTGAAGAAAATTTGGCCAGGGGGACACTTTAGGATTTGCATTATTTAATTTTGTGGGCACTATTCGCACTTATATTCACTGCACTCGAGGAAAGGCACGAAAAAGGCACAAAAAACAGCACTTTAGAAGCGAAAAAACACTTTTGATGGAAAGATTTTATATTTGCTTCATTTACTGGCACTAAATCGTGAGATTGAACACACGTTCTTATTATTGCGTCGAGAAAGCACTTCTTTGCAAAAAAAACACTGCACTTCTGAAGTTAATTTGAAACAATTCACTTAAAATCACTTTTATAACAGTCAATGCTGAAAAAAGAATATGGACAAACACCGTACCTATATAATTAATCGGGATAAAGAATTATTTGTGTTTTACAGGTTGTAGCTGATATATTTTTTAGAAATCAGCTTCGATGGGCCGTTGGGTGTATTGTGCTTTTTTTTTTTAAAAAAATCACTTCCGGTGTAAAAATTGGCTTCACAGTTCTAAATCCTGACTGTTATTATTACGGTGCAATTTATGCCGAAATTAAAACAGTGGGTTTGTTTTGTTTAAACAAAGAACACAGAATCTATGTTATTGAAGAAACATTATGTTCAAACTTTCGTTATCACAGCGTTTTGGCGGGAATTTCGTGCGTCTCTTTTATTCGTTCGAGAGGATTCCTACCGTTATTTTTTCGCGGCAAAATGCGCTTGACAATAAACAAAAGTTCTCGCGGCGAAAATGCGCTTGGCAACAAAATTGCATAGTACATGTTTTCAAATTGGGGGCAATCGTAAAGGCAATTTTGTGCAGTCGGGAAGGATATGTTTAAAAAAAAATTCTGCCCTAAGTTGGTCGCCAGTGTCGCGCGTCGGACCTGGGGGGGCCCTGACTTTCCCTCGGCCAGCTCAGATGCGGGGGCATGAGACGTCTCTCTCATAGTCAGGGTTCGGGGTCAGCGCGAGGCTCAAGAATCCATATCCCACCGTCTACACAAAACACTCCCATACAACCGCTATCCCCAAATGAAAGAGGTTAGGTTTTTATAAATCAACATTGTATTTGAGCGGCAAAATGGACATTACATGGGTGAATGACAATAGAATACAGGTTGTTACATCCTAACTAGAATTATCATCAAAGGGTTCCCTAATCTCTCTCTGGGAAATAATTAACAGCTCTCTAGACCGACAGGCAGCGTGGACGAATTTAGGTTATTAGCGGACACATTCAAGGGTAATAGGAAATGTAAGAGACTCACAGCATGGTGTTGTCGGGGTATCCTGTTGATTGCAGGACTGTGCGCCGTGTTTCAAACAAACGGTGCCAGCCTGTCGATGTTCAAAGCGCGACATTGTCGTACATTTGGCTTCTCGACCGAGCGGTGCGAATTGGAACGCGGGCGCCGAAACGAACACACGTCCAGCTAGGTCAGAGGTCGGCGCGTAAGGAGCGGAACGAGGAGCTCGGTCGCCGGGGGTGGGGGGAACTGTAGCGGATCTTTTGCGCGTTACGTTTGACCCAGCAACTAACCTGATAATTCCCGCTACTCAAGTTGGCAACTGTAGGATCTTTGCGCCTAAAATCTGTTATATGACACTATCTTTGAAAATATCCTACTACTACCACAGTAAGCGGAAAATATTGGTTGTGTTGTGATGGAGTAATTAGTCAGCCGAGGAATTGAACGTGCGACGCCTGGGTGGGATCCAAACGCGATGTCAACTCAGCTACTGACCGGTTTATAACTAAAAGCAAACTTTTATATCTTGATATCGTATTAAAGTATAGTTTATATAAAATGATTGTAAAAGCCCAAATCGGCGAAGAATACATAAATAAATAAATTCGACGAGTCCTTCGTGGTTTGAACGCACAAACACTTTTTTTTAAAAGTGAGGGCGTGTTGTAGTCCTCAAGTCCTCCTAAAAACTAGTACCCTCCAGTCAGCGTCCAAAGGGGAAAAAATTGTGAAACCGCGCAAGAGTCCCAACTGCTCCCGACCGTCTGGAGCTAGTGTGGCACCCCGGACTAGGGTATGTTGTGAGGCTGAAGGCAGTGGGGAGGGGAAGGAGATGAGGAAGAGGAAGGCGGGAAAGTACCTGGCTATTCGAACCTGGTCATCAAACACGGCCAAAGCCATTGTAAGCAACGTTTCAATTCTGGATGGTGGTCTTACACCAGGGCGACACTGAGAGTATGTTCCACTCTAGAACGTGACACAAATATGCTTTAAATTATTTTAAATGAGTAAATTGAAAAATAACATAAGTTAATCAAATAAAATTTTGAACCGGCGACCTCCGGCTTGCTGGTCGAGAGCCTTACCCTTCGACATCGCGGAGGCCGTCAAAGATCTTCCGTGTAAAAAGTAATACAGTTAAAAAAAAATATATATTTTCCCTTGGGAAATATCTTAATCTGATTATGAATAATACTTTTATTAAAAATTAAACAATTTTTTTTGTGAATTATTGTCGAAACTTCCACATAATTATGTTTTGATGTAATTATTATCTTATTGACAGTTTTTTTTGTGCCCTGATAAAATGTTTTTTATTCACAGAACAGATTATTAGCCTCTGGTGTATGGATTCAAATTAATATATTTAATTATATTAGAATTTAATGAACTCTTCTTTGAAAAATACATGTTACTCATTTTATGTATGGTTACTAAAAAATCACGTGATATTATAATTTTGAATATTTAAAAAATAGTTTTCTTTTAAAATATTAAGTTATGAGTGGGTACATACTTTGTTGCTTAATTCTTCAAATAAGCATTTCAAATTTTCAAGATGAGACTTAAATTCAAAGCAAATTTGAGTTAATTGAACGTGAATAATTTGAGGCCAGTGAAATAATAATAATAATAACGCCACAGACAATTGTGTTAGATATTTATTTTATATATTTCACATTCTCAATTTTCTGCTTCAAGAGATGACGGAACTCTTCATTTTCTAGCACACGCTTGATTCTCCTTCCGTCTCAAAGTTTTGGTTCAATTAAGGATGTTTCCGACATTTCCCATCCACTTGCGCCTCATATTGGATATCTATATTCTTCACACATCACATTTCTTCACTTGTCCATCCACTGTACGTGTCCAAACATCTATAAAATCATTAAAACGTTGTTTCTAATGCTTCCATCGGCCTCGCATACTTTTAGGATTTCCTTGTTCGTGATTCTATTAAAATCACTTGCTTGAAGCACTTAGGTGTAGTAAGTAAGCTAGAAGTAAGAATCTCTTGCTGCTAAATTTTTTCTTCATACCAAATAACTTCTGTTAAGTGTTTTTACTAGTAGTGATTGCAGTTCCATCCTCAGATATGGAATCTAAATTATGTGCCATTTAAATAATCAAGGGAATCTGAAATCAATAATATAATACATTTGTTTGTGGCGGAAATGAACTATAAAATTATAACGTCAGCAACCGTTTTATCTCATTACATACTACATATCTACAACCCAGCGTTATACCCTTTTATACGGAGTTACGTATCGAATTGATATGCGTACCTCACAGTGTTTTTATTACAACGAGTTGCTTATTAGTTTATTTTGATTAAATTAGATATTAAAATTATATATTTTTTAATTGTTTATTTATTATAAAATGTATTTACCCTGTGTGGTTTGACGTGTTATAGCCACTAATTTATTTAATTTATTACGACCGACCGGTTTCTTTTAACTCAAGCATCGTTAGGGTTAAAATCTAACTTTTTTTTTCTTTTAATTAAAATCAATTTAATAATATAATTATTAAGATCTGCAAGTATTTTTTGGTTTATGTTATTGTTTCAGCTGTTTCGGCTTTCAAGGCCATTTTAACTGTCTGAAAATGGCCTTGAAAGCCAAAACAGTTGTAACAATAACAAAAACCAAAAAAATACTTGCAGAACTTAAAAATAATTATATTATTAAATTTGATTTTAATTAAATTTAAAAAAAAATTACATGGAGTTGTAGGAATTAAACACAAAAACAATAAATAAAATTAAACTTATCAAAAAATTCATTAAGTGTGTGAAATTAAAAAAATATATTTAATGTTTTTATTTTTTTAATACAATTAATCTATCTTTAAATTATTTATTTAACATAATTTATTGAATACAATTTATTCCTATTCTAAGATTTATTTCGACCCCCTCTATATGTGAATATAAGGACATACTTTGATTATTTTAATTTGTACCCTAGCGATGCTTGTGTTAAGCGAAACCAGTCAGTCGCAATAAATTTAAAAAAAATCATGTTTATAAACAAACTTAGATATTTATTTATTTTGCCATAGTCTCCCTAAAATGGTTACACACTGATTAATTATGAAGAAGATTACAAATTTGAATATAAAAATATACATACATGTAGGTATAAAAAAGTCATGGGGGCAGTTTTACTTCATAAGGTCGGTGGTCAATGTGAGTCGCTCTGTTGATTTGCGCATTATCATAGATAAGTCCTCGCTTTACTAGCACACAAAGTGCATGGGATATCCCACGAGTATCCTTGTTACACACATATAAACTAACATCTTTCAAAATAGGTGGATTAAGTGAATTTCCAGAGATTAACTTACAAAATTGTTTACCTAAACATATTTTTCGGAGGGGTTCTAAGGTGTTGAAATCACGCATTCCTGTAAAGAAAAAGGATGGATATAGAAATACATGTTCCTTTATCCCTATTTATAGAATATGGTTGTGTTCAGAAGGAGGCCAAAGAATGTAGCTGTATTCCAGGATACTGCGAATAAGTGCTTCACATTTCCTTGGTATTACGATTCCATTAGTAAATGATCTCGCATTACGGGGAAAATATCCTAACATTTTGTTGGCACGGAGACAATGTCTGGTATGTGGGATTTGAAAGAGAGATATGTATTAGTTTGAAAATGAGTATAATAGATTACTAACACATTAAATATACGTTTGAATGCCTAATATCAAGAACCAGAAGAATGTAATAAAACCGTATAAAGACGTCACAAATAAACCCGAACGATATCTGTAACTGTTAAAGCTTGTAAATTACTTGCCTAGCCTCCTTGAGATTATAACGAGCACCTTGTGTAGCAACATTATGATATATAGACAACGAAAAGAAACCTAATCAAATGGAATTACTCGCGTTGTTAATAATTATAATATGTCCGAGTGTTTAATGTAATTCGTGACTTCAACAGGCACCTGTGCTCTGGTAGGCACTGGTTTAGTAGGCAGTACCTACCTGCGTGGAGGCTATATTCTCTACCAAGCCACCTCATCGGCACCAGCCACTCGGTAGCTGAACTGTGTTAATTAAAAGCGATAGCTATCATAAGATTAGTTCATCGGACAGATGGCAAGCTTATCGGTGATGATGGCTCGCGGTGCCGAGTTCATCTGTACGGAGTACGGACGCTCTTTCTTTTTTTAATGTTACACCTCACGAGAGCGCCCCTGTCGGTACGGAGTAAAGACAGGGGAACTACGTCACCATATTGGGCAATTGGGCAACACGGTGGTGGCTGTAGGAAAGAATTTATTAATGTGGGTCTTGAATTGGGCCGGATGAACGATGAAGTTGTCATATCTTGTGAACTGCCGTTTCCGTCGAGTTTCGCGTACGTGCACCCGTGCACAGGGGCTCAATGCTTCGAGCAGGCTTCATTGAACAACTGTAGAACAGACTGAGCATGCTTATATTGTGTTTGTGATCTGGTACCTTTTCAATTTTGGGTGAGAACTTACAAACACACTTGATGTTCGGCTGAAAGTCGGTCGACAGAAAAATACATGTATCGGATGAGACAGGTTTCCGATAAAATAATAATTCAATACGAGGAAAGATAAATAGGTCACTGAAACTGGAGCAGGTAAAATGGTAGAAAAATATTTGTGTGAGACACGACGTTTCATTTATGATGAATTCATTATATATATATTTTTTTTATATGACACCTCATAAGAGCGTCCCTGCCTGTGCAGTGTACAGACAGGGACACTATGTCACCATCCGGTTGGGCGGCGTTGTGAGGCGGAATAAGGTAGGGGCTGTAGGAAGGGATTTGTTAATGCGGGCCTTGAAAAGGCTCGGATTATAGGAGGGAGGAAAAACAGATGCCGGTAGCTCGTTCCACATACGAGCCGACTTACACGAAAACGAGTCGTAAAAACGGCCCGTTCTCATGAAGCCAACTTCAACCGTGAACGGGTGTTCAGCTCGTGTCCGTCGAGTTTCGCGCACGTGCACCGGTGTATCAGGAATCAATGCTGCTAGTTCCTTGGAGCAGGCTCCATTGAAATACCTGTAGAACAGTCACACCATGCCTACATTGCGTGTATGCATTAGAGAAGGCAATCGGTCTGTTAACAACGGATTGTCAATCAGACGGATCGCTCTCCTTTGCACAGATTCAAGTAGGTTTATTAAGTATTTTGGGGCACCAGCCCAAAGGTGGCTCCCACATTCAATAGTTGGGCTGATTTAAGACTTGTACAGGGTCAGCAGCTGGTCACTGTTGAAGAATCTCCTAGCCCTGTACAAGACGCCCAACTTCTCGGAGGCCTAATTTACTCGGGCTTCTATGGATCCCCGATACTTGAGCCGGTCTGATATAGTAACTCCAAGCATTTCAATGGAGTCTTTATTGGGGAGAGTGCTCCCATCAAATTGCACCAGACAGTCATTGATCTCCCTCTTTGCCGAAATCAGACACGCTTGGGTTTTTGTGACGTTGAAACTGACCAAGTTGGCCTTACCCCAGGCACGAACCATCTCGAAGTGGTGGTCAATTTTTTGCTTCAAAACTTCCCGAGCTGTTCGGGTGGTGCTGATCATAGGTGGAAGGGGGCCTGTCAAAAAGATAACCCTCG
Source organism: Hesperophylax consimilis (assembly GCF_061612785.1). Lineage (NCBI taxonomy): Eukaryota > Metazoa > Arthropoda > Insecta > Trichoptera > Limnephilidae > Hesperophylax > Hesperophylax consimilis. The sequence goes on along the minus strand of NC_142839.1, from coordinate 43,585,888 downwards.
CAAACGGTGCTGTCATCAGCGTAGCAGTGAATTAGTGCACATTCAACGAGATCATTGATGTGCAATAAAAACAGCGTCGGAGACAGCACAGATCCTTGTGGCACCCCCGCATTGATTTGGTGCGGTGAGGAAGAAGAGCCGTCAACCACGGTTTGGATTGTTCTTCCCCTCAGAAAGTCTGCAATCCAACTATGCAGGGTTGGGTGGATCCCATACGATGGTAACTTCCCGATAAGCGCCCGGTGCCAGACTCTGTCAAAGGCTTTGGATATATCCAACCCAACGGTTTGAGTTATATACTACAAACGAGCTAAACAAATAGGTAATAGGTAGTAGGTACCAATGTTTTAGTTCTTGTATACAATATTGTTTTCAATCGTCATTTTTGGTTTCTTTATCGATCATATTGCGGAAAGCGATTTTTTACCGTAAAATGAATTTTTTAAATTTTTGTTTACATAAAGAGGAGGAGAAGTCCTTTTACAAATGTTATTAGCTAGAGCATAGATAATATTTATATTTGCGGCCTGCCGAAAAGTGTGCGACATCACGGTGTGTGCGCGGCGGTACTACAGCACTGCTATTGGAATTATGAATGGTACTGAATCGTGTCTCGTGTGGCGTCACGAGACACCATTGCATACGTTTTACACAAGTAAGCTTTGAACGCTGATAATTTTGTCAATTTTTGGGGAGATCGAAAAACTGATTTTACTGTCATTATTAACATTTTGAATATAACATTTTCATTTTAAAAAATGAGGTAACCTTATTTACGCCTAATTTTAATCTAAGTAGAGATGCATGGTTAAAAGGGGGAGGCGGAACAGGAGAGCAAATTACATGTGTTTTAAAGTTTCTACATCGAGTCCGCAATTCAGTCCAGGGAGTCAAGCACTAAAATAAATATTAAGAGGTGAGAGAAAAGTGAATAATGTCATAATATAAAGCGAATTCAGTCCAGTGAAGAAATTAGTTTGAGCTCCAGAGTTCACAGATTAAAAATAATGGAACAATCGAATATAAATAGGTAATAGGCATTTACTAAACTAGTTTAGTTAAATCTCGTTTACTTCCACTTCAGAAAACCACACATTTGGGTGGGCACAATTCACGTTGGCTAGTGGCAGTAGTGATAATAATGATCAAATATAGCAGTTATTTGATCTTCATAATACTCCGCTTCTAGTACTCGTACACATAGTTACTTGTTCCGTGTTCTACTATACACGTTTCTTGTTTATTAAACGAATTAATTACGCAATCAGAATCCTTCTGATTCGATTATGATTATTGAGAATGTAATAGTTGATCGTTTAATCGCGGTAAGTATCTCCCTCCCAGTAGAAATGTGAATTCCCGGTCCACTGCAAGTAGCAAGTGCGCTAACTGCATCTCTCGTACACTGTACACCGTGCACTGCGCAGCCGTAATATGTATCAGCATGTTTAAATCGCATTTTCTTTCAGACTCGGTAATATTTAAATGTATACGAATTGGTTCTTAACATTTCTGCTAAATCTCTAAAGTTACATGCGATCAACGGAGAAGTGATTCTATGGAGGAGTGTGTATCCACGATCTGTACAACGAGAAGAAATCGCTTGAAGGAAAAATAAATTTATAAATAGAATTACTGAATAGAATAACCGTCGTTTTCACGTATCATAATTCACAAGCGAAGGAAATATTTTATAGGATAATTTGAAAATCCTCAGTAAATTAATGGAAGTAATACATTGAATTGTAGCTTAGTTAGTTGATTAAGATGAATTAATAATTGATAACTAAAACAGACGTATTTAACTCTCCATGCTATAGAATGGGATGATTTTCTCAAGATAAATGAAAAATGCTAACAATATGTTGTATAATATTTCTGTCTTTCCTTGAGTGAAAATTGACACCGGGCTACATTTTATTTCAGTTTTCACAGCCGGAGACCTTCGTAAGTTATTCATTAGAATATAAGAAATGAAATTGGCAATAAGTGGCCAAACACGGAAACTGAGATGTAGGGGATTTCAAGAAGAAACCGACAATATTTCATGAAAACATCTGTCTATTATCTTCTTTTTTTATTACCTTACAATGTTGCAATATTTTTTGTGGCAACTGTGCATTTATTTAGGTTATTGGGGATGGCACAAAGAATATTTCTGCAGATTTAGTTAACTTTTTTAATTAATGGCATTTAGTGCTCATTTGATTTCGTATTTTCAATTACTCTTGAAGGTTGCAAAATTAAATGTAAAAAAGGATAGGTACATTCCACCTTTGAACTAACATAAAAGCTTCACTACGTTTGATCGCATGCAGTGTCAGCACTATGCGGGCGCAATTGGAGCAGTCCGCTCCGGGCGCCGAATTGCCAAGGCACTGATAATACATAACACCTAAAGTCCTGACACATTATTTTTCGTAAAAAAGGCGTTACACAAAAAATCAAAACATCCGAATATTATTGATTGCAGTGATCACCTACCTAAGCCTCTACTGTTTTGAGAAGGGACGCTGAGGGTTTTGCTCGCGCCAGGCGCCGTTTGGCTGAGGGCCGGCCCTGTTCCCATGTGCCGATTTTAGGTGACGTTTACTTATATAGTTGACTTTTAATCGAGTCATAATAAAAACAATAACAATGGAAGGTGCTTTTAGCTTTCTCATCCGAAATAAAATGCATCCGCTTAATTCCAACATCCTGTATAGTTCTATGAAGCCGGCAAATCTGTTCGATATCAATGTGCACGAATGCACAATCTAGGAAATACATAATTGAATTACAATATTATTATATAATTTCATTTGTTGCATTTAATGCAATTTGCAGACATTTAAATACGCATTGTTTTAATGTTCGAGAACGCAATTTCTGATAACTAGTTTTGATTAAAAATGATTACTCCCTAACTGAATCATTAATAAATTCGTATGACGGAAATATTCCCTTGATTTTATACTTTGAAAGGAAAATTGTACCTAAAAGATAATTATAATGTATGCAACACGCAGAAAATATGGGTAAATGTAATAAGTATGGTACTGTATATTATTATCTCCATATATAGTTAGTAGATCATTGTAAAAGTATAATATATATTTGTACAACGGGCTGGAGGTAATTTTGCACAAAAACGGCGCTATATAAATCATACAAATATTATTATTATTATTATCACGCCGTTTTTCGGTAGGGGTAGGCAGATAGGACACCGCACCACAACTGTCTCGGCACACACTCCTTGCTTCATTCGCGTTCATACATCGTCTCATAGATAGATAATTTTCTGTTTTTCTCTTGACATGACCCGACTTAAGTATATGATACACTTGATTGAAGGGCAAGAAGTTCGGAAAATCTGGCTTTGATCCAGTCTCGATCTAGCTTAAGCATTAGCTTGGTAAATGTAGGTAAGTCATAACAAGAATATATACATATTAAATTAGTGATAAAATTAAAGCTAATAATAAAACCAAACTAGCGAAACACATGCACTATATGCAGCTAAATATTATTCACCTTTTGGTCGCAAAGTGTGCGACTCTAACCTCTCAGTGAGATGAATTATTATGTGGTTTGGTCGAAAAGTAAAATCACACTCACTCAAACTTCTGGGATGAACCTCTATCAGCTGAATACTGCAAGATCAGAACTGAATAATTTTCGGATGATATGGTTTATTAAAATATCTATTTGAATTTCTCTTTTGTTTTCAGTAATTAATAAATGCAAATCTTAGAAACGAAAATTAACCCACTTTTCAACATCCGATCGATCTGAAACTGGACAGATAGACTCGTTGTCGACATGGTGGCAATCAGGTACACACACGCGGACACATACGAATTTCATTGAAATAGGATGATATTACAGCATTTGGTATACGAAATAAATGTCGGTCCTACCCGGACGGCATTTAGCGAGGTTAGCAGTTCCTTCAATCCTCAGACAAACCATTTTGAAAGTTTTAAAATAGATGTATGATGGTAAACAAAATGTTTATTGGGCGTTCATTTTTAGGTAATTCAATTTTGGAATTTTTTTTATTTTAAAAGCGCCCTCAATGTGATATTTTAGAATTGTCACTATAAGTAGGCATAGCTAGATAATAATATAATGATCTATTATATACAAACTTTAGTTTCAACAATAACACTTTCGCATTGTAATGGTGGTCATAGTAACCAAGACAGTATTTATTATTATTAATACAATGGTTTCATTTTGTAAGTAAATGTATGTTTGTCTGTCATTCTGTCTAAACAAATTGATTATCTTTTAATACTAGTGAATTGAGATGAACAATTTCTAATGTATCCGGTACCGGAGCTAGCGGTAGTTCAATAATATAATAAGAAGTCGAGGACGCCCGAGGAAGACACGATCAAGTGAATCAATTGCTTAATTCGGGCTATGTTAAGAGTTAGAATAATTGAAGAGTATGTATTAGACGATTTATGAATGTGAATGAGGTAAGGAATGTGTGCTGAGACTGAGTTATTTGCCGTTCTGTCTTCTCTGCCCACCCCTGTGTTGAAACGGCGTGATGGTTAGTTAGTTAGGCAAGAATAGTAAATTATTAATCTCATAACTCGCTTTAAATTTGGTTCATATTTTTAAAAAGACTCCCAGCAACATGTTACCGAAGATAGTGAGAATATTTTTTAAATAATCGTAATGGTTACCTACCTACATATAAACTGGAGGGCTATAAGAAACAGTTTTTTTAAATGTGACACCGCATAAGAGTGTCAACTGCTCTCAATCGTCTGGAGTCAGTGAGACTATGGCATCCCCAAGTATGTTGGGAGACTAAAGGTAGAGAGTAGGGGAAGGAGATGGGGAAGAGAAAGGTGATGAAATTCCCGGCTATTCAGATCTGGTCACCGAAGGCGGCTGAAGTTGAAGCTGAAGTCATTTCAATTCTGAATGGTGGTCCGCAAATATACTACATATTATTTTAATGAGAAAATCGTGAAATAACACAAACTAATCAAATAAAATTTATTTACACACTCCGGGATTTGACCACGGGCTTGCTTGAGGCAGTCGAAAAACTTGAGCTTGAATATTTTCATAGAGCTTATTTCAAGTTTTCTTTTCAAGTCATCATTTACAGACCCAAGTTTCGGGTCAATAATAATTCTTCAATATAAGAAAAATTCTAACACAATCTTAGAGCTGGTGTTAGGTATTTTGCCTATAACCAGGCGTAAGATACTCAAACGCCCCGTCTCGCCGCTCCACGTTGTTCCATCGTAAAACTATTTTTGAAATCCAAATAAAAAATTCGCAGTAAACATTGAGGATGACCTGCTGAGAGGATCGGTGGTGCGCCGTCAAAATATAAAGCACCAGCATCCGTGAGTTGAGTTCATCTGTTATAAGGTTAAGTATACAAAAAGTTCTGTCCGAGAGAAGAGTGCATGATGAGGCTGCCTTATTAAATCACGCTTCAGGTATTTCTTTTGTTCTTTGAAATACCGCTGTTCGACGACTGAACTTCTTTTAGAACTTAATATAAATACCAAGTAGGTATTCGCAAAAGAAGAGAATCAGTCATTTTAAACTGTAAACTTTTATGGTTGCCTTATAAAGCGCTGTTAATCCTTTCGTACCGTGTATATATTTGATTTATTTTCCTCATTATTTAGAGCAATTCAAATTGGTGATTTTCGTTTTCCATTTGCTAGTGTAACTTGCTTTGCAAACATTTTTCAAAATAAATTTTTAATTACTAGTTTAAGGTGGAAGTCGTATCCATATTTTGAAAAGTTATTTTTGTATTTAATCTCGACCGAATTTTTTCTCCCCATATTTTTTAAATGTAAGTTTTGAAGGTATATTTTTAATGTTCAATTTTATGTTGTTTTTTAAATTTTAAAAATCTTTTATTTGGTAGTGTAAGATTTGTCATTTGTGAAACACGCCATCTGAGACCTAATGTTCTTTCAAATGAAAGTTAACAAAAGTTTTTTTTTCAAATAACTGTACTTATTGTTATCAAATATGTTCTACCACTGACATTGGAGGGACCCACCACTTTCCCGTCCCATTATAGGTGACTTATTGTCACCCCTTCGGGGCTCTCGCAAGGAAGCTAATTTTTTGGTATAAATGACTTTTTATACCAATGATTTTTATATACAATTGACAATTTCTGTGGTGCCTTTAAGACAGTAAGCAGGAAAGGAGGACAACCCAAGACCCTAAGGAGAAAAGCGTCAAGTTCCAGAGGCAGGAAGGAAGGTCGTGGGGCTTCGTTCCCTCTTTCTTCAGTTCCGCCCGTGACCCAGGGGGTGGCGATGGCAAGGAGAGTCAGCCCCTACTGTCTGTACGTCGCCTGAACGTATGTGGGGACAGATCTGGACCGACCCCTTTTGGAGATTAGGACGTTACATTACAGACACGGAGTTCAGTTCTGGCCTAAAAGTGTGAAAACAGAAAATTTATTGTGATGCAATAATTCAACACCTAAAGAAAAAAATTAAAATAAATAAAATGTGAAAGAAGAAACAAACAAAAAAGGGAAAAAGGAGCTGAAAAACAAACATATTGAGGTAAAAGGCAAAAACATTTTAAGAAAGAAGAATTAGAAGCGATTATTAGAGTGTAGTACAAATAAGGCAGAGGTGTAAAATAGCAATTAGAGTTAAACCGTGGAAGTTAAGGAAAAAATTAACCCAGGGACTAAAATTTTATGTCAAACTAGTCAGCAACTCTAAGCACAGGCCATCTCTCAACCCAAAAACCCCAGTTGTACCACTGACAGTTTGAATTCAGGCCTTAAAGAGTTAAAGTGATATTTCAGGAAGTCGTTATCAAAAAATATATATTTTTAAAGCTCCACTTTGTGAAAGGCGAAGGTTACCGATGCGGTGTCAGAATTGTCCATAATACTCGTAGACTAGAGCTCTTTTTCGTACAAGGTTTACATTAGTTTTTAGCAGCAATTTATTAATATCACCAACAGATAGAGAGCTCATTTGAATATGATTTATTGATTTTTCTATAAATGAGTGGTAATAGTATTTTGCATTTGCAATTTTGGCACAAGGCAGTGAGGAAAATTAAACCTAAGTAATTTTATTTAAAGTTATTGAATTGAGTGTGTAAAAGAGCATATCAATAATGACAAAATTTGAGGCATTTGTAGAATATCTATATTTCCTCTTTCGAAAAATTATATGATTGTCACGCTTAAAAAAAATCTTTATATATATGTTAACGGAAATGTATGATATCTTTGAAGGAATTGTATTCAACTCCCAGGAAATGTATTCAATTCCAAAGAAATTTAGGAAATGTATAAAATATTGTTTTAAAAATTATTTCATATAGAAATATCCTGTGAAATGTATACATTTCCTAGGAATTGTATATAATTCCCATATCTTATAAGGAAATGTATAAAAATAATGCTTTCTGTAATGAAACACTTTGTTTTATTTGTTATATTCTTATAAAGTTAAACTTTTATTTGGTAAGTAATCAGTCTGTTATTTAAGTAATTATAATATTAAAATAAAAGTCTTTATATTCTAATACTAAGTTAAATGTAAAAAAGACAGTCCATATGGCTATTTATTTGTAAGCTGAAATGGCACTTGGAAGTACACAATAGTTTATTTTTATATCACACAGACTTTGGGATCCTCTTCCTTATTGGTAAGGTCCTGTGTGATTTTCTCCAAATCTTCTTCAGTTTCAACTTTTTGCGTGAAATCATTGGGTAACTGTAAATCAACTTTTACATTACATCGAAAAAGTGCCTCATAAGGAGATTGCTTGATACCAGCGTGAAAAGCTATGTTTTTCATGGTTGCACAAACCTCAAACCATCACTCCAATGTGAATTATCATTGTCTTGCATCCACGTGGTATACATATTTTACATTTTCGATTGCTATTTAGGAAATGTGTCCAATATAATTTATTTCACACATTTTCGGGCGATTTTAGGAACTATATACATTTCCTAGGAATTGAATACAATGATAGATTACATACATTTCCGTTAACATGTACACATATAAAGAAGAACTGAAATTAAATTTGATAATATTATTATTAAGTTCTGCAAGTGTTTTAGTTTTTTATTATTGTGACAGCTGTTTCGGCTTACAAGGCCATTTTCAAACTGAAACTCAGTTTGAAAATGGCCTTGTAAGCCGAAACAGCTGTCACAATAATAAAAAACTAAAACACTTGCAGAACTTAATAATAATATTATCAAATTTAATCTAAATTAAATTTATAAAAAAATTAAATGGAGTTCTACGAATTAAACACAAAAACAATAAATAAGAAGAACTGAGACTGAGAGAAAGATAAATGTCCGAAATAGATTTTTGCATAATAAATGTAAAAGCCACCAAAAAGAGGGTTAGTAAAATAGCAAACAACAAATGAATAATTAAAGCGAAGCTTTACGTTACATTAAACAATTTTACAAATCAACATTGAAATCAAATTGAAATTAATAATCCACACCTACAGATAAAAAGATTTACATATATTTAACATATTGTCGGAATCGCCATGTTATTACCAACCTTATTATTATTTTTATTACTTATTATGTATATTATTTCAAATATGGAATGTATTGCATTGCACTACCCCTGCATACATTCTGGAATAAATTCTTCTTATTATTATTATTATTAACAGAGAACACAGAATTAATATACACAAATGTGTCAAACGAACCTGATTTTTTTTTCTAAACACAGGAGGCCCTGAAGAAAATAATTTCCCTCATAGCCTATATCATCTTTGGGGATGCTGTGTAGAAGGTTTTTTGAGGAGACGAAGCAGTTAACATAGATCTTGAAGAACCCCATGTTGCAGGAGGGGGTAATTTCGGAAAATAGTTCCACAGCCGAGGTGTTGAACTCAAGAACGAGTCGTAGAAGCGACCATCCATTGCAATAGAATGAGGACAGCATACCTACCTGACGCCTGTGCTCCAAGGAGTGTAATCCGTTTATTAAGAGAGGGGAATCATCAAATGGACCAACCGTTTCTGCACAGATTCAAGGATTTAGTTTAAATTTTTTTTATTATTTAAAAATTAAATAAAAACAATTAATTCGATCACAATTTGACACTGCCCTTGGAATGCATAACATAATGTACATGTATAGATTAACACTTGATTTTAATAATAATACGAAATTTAAAAATGTTTGTGTTTACAAATGAATGACGTTCTTTTTGGTGAAATCTCAATGAGTTATTGTCACATCGAGCATCGAGCAACGAGCGAGATCATTGGTCAGAACTGTTCTTGATTTATGCAGAACATTCTTCTACAATGAGCTGTTCTTCTTGATGTATGGATATATTGGATGGATATGTCGGATATACGGCTGCAGGTTGGTTGCAGCGGGCAGGTTCAGGCAATAAAGCCGGGATCGTGATCGAATATTGCGGGCACATCTCAGTAGGAGGTAGCGGGCCATGTCGGCTTCGGGCTGCGGCCCCCCGCCACCCAGTCCCGGGGCTCCGGCGTGTGGCTGGGGTCAGGGGTCCCGGGGCACTCACCTGTCAACCAACCAACCTCGAGAGCAGCTCAGGCATTCGGACGATTCTCAAGATCATGCGCAAAGAGAAATGGAATCTCTACGATGATACTTACGGAATGTCTATACCTTTGAAAAGCTCTCGTCTTTGAGGATTTTTATTTTCAATGCGGAAATTCTAAGGGCCAAGAAAATTATGTTTTGCTTTTATTTGATTAATGATTGAAATACTCACATGAGCAGGTAACTTAGGACGGGTTGTTTCGGAGAATTTGAACAATTATTCAAATTTCAAAGTTAATTTTCAGGTTCTGTGAAAGATTTTTTCTAGTTCTGTTTTTATTTCAGTTCTGTCAAGCAACTACACTATGCTGATATAATAACATAACTTGAATAGGACTTTTACAGAACCCGGAAATCAACATTTAAATTTGATGAATTGTTCAAATCCTCCGAAACAACCCGTCCTTATACATGACTAAGACTACTGATCAAATTTCAAAGTTAAAATTCAAGTTCCGTGAAGGTTCTATTCAAGTTATGTTAATATTTAATCATTGCTTGTTGCTTTACAGTACCTACTTGTATATATATTAACAGAACTTCAATTAAAAATTTAGAGAACTTGAATACTAACTTTTAAATTTGATGAATCATTCAAATCCTGTCATAGCTATTCTTTGAATTACCTATTTTATTGTGATACCATACGATAGGTTCAAATTTCTTGTTTAGAGTTGCAACTGCACGGATCCAGTAAAACTATTGCATTGCTGTTTTGGGGAATGTTTTGAAGATGAATAAAGAAGATATGCGAAGAAAACAAGGTTATGAACTTGGTAACTAAGGTAGTCAGCAAATAATTGGCTTTTGAACATTTGAATTTGATTATTAATTATTGGCACAGTAATTCAAAGCAATAGCTTCTTGTTTCTCAATTATTGGGGTAAAAGCGATATTGAGAGATCTTCCACCAAAGAATGACATGCGAATACATAATATTCTAACTGTCTAAGAATCTAGAATAAACAGCTTTCTGTTCTGCCACGTAGGTTGTCAAAAATATAAAGCAAGGTCATTTATAGAATGTGACTAATAGAATATTGTAAAACCTCCTTAAAAGTTATGAGATAGTAGCATATTTGCAGGTACAGGCAAATCTCAAACCATTCCCTTGTCAAAGAGAATGCACGGGTTGCAGGTTGTATACTGGAGTAGGTGGCGTCACGTAGCGCCTGACAAGCAAAGCGACTTCTAACGGAGGCATTCCCCGCGCTTCTGTTCTGCGAGTATTCCCGGGCACGTACCAAAGGGAACTTTATTACCGGTGAACCTTATTTTATTGAACAATCGAACGCAAACATGTCATCATCTTTTGGGAAATAGCTCAAACTAAATGAACAAATTTACAATACTTACATGAAATGAAAGACAGGGGCGGATTCAAAATGCGAATAAAATAAGCGAGATTGTTGTTTATATTAAAGTACCTTCACATAGAGCTAAGTTATTTTATTAAAAAAAAACCATTCAACTATACATCAGATCAACCAAGTACTAGGTTTCCTGTATGTCATTATTCGAATTCGCAGATTTCTTACATGAAAATACATAGTATGTATCTCATTGATGTATTATACTAGATTAGCCCTGTCTAGTTAAATTCATTTTAAAAATAACGCCACGTAGCGTACGTCACAAATATGGAGATGAACTTAACAACCCAACTCTGTTTAAACTCCTTGTACAAGCGTTCTTGTAAGCGAAACCACGGAGAATTTGTTGTCAGGGGTGTTGTAATATGGACATAATTCAAATTTAAATATTTAGAACTGGGTTATTTTTGTGATTGAAAAAATGAACTTGCCCAGCATAGCTGAGAAGCAAAATAGTTTTTTTTATTTTTTATAGTAAATACCTCACAAGAGTCCCAACTGCTCCCGTCTGGAGCCAGTGAGACTATGGCATCCCCAATTGAGGGATGTTGTGAGGCTGAAGGTAAGTGGGGGAGGGAAAGAGGAAGGTGGGGAAGTACCTGGCTATTCAAATCTAGTCACTAAACACGGCTAAAGCCATTTGGAGCAACGTTTCAATTCTGAATTGTGGTCTTACACCAGGGCGATACTAGTAGTATCTTCCACTCTGGAACGTGCCGCAAATATACTATATATTATTTTAATTAATTAATTGTGAAAACACAAATTAATCAAATAAAATTTATTTGCCCACGCCGGGTTCGAACCCGCGACCTTCGGAATGGCAGTCCAATGCGTTACCACTGGACTATGCCGGCCGTCAACGTCAAGTTTACTCTTGACCAACAAAAGGTAAAACGCAATGCACAGTGCCCATTTCGCATTGCGACACAATGCGTGGGCCTTTTCATAAATGTGCACGTGAACCAAACCAAAATTGTGTTGGGGTTATTTTTAAATGAATATGCCGTGTCTAGTTTAATTTAGTCTATGATGTATCTACATAAAATTCAAATTTAAAAAATATATAAAATTTTAGTACATACAATAAAATTTATGCCGCCGTTCTTACAATAGTTGGTGGTGTAATGGTGAAATTGCCTTCCAAGCAGTTTGATTCGAGGTTCGATTCTCAGTCTTCAGAAAATATACAAAATAAAATCAGGAAGAAAATTAACTTAAGTAAGATTGGTGCCAAAGTGATTGGTGTTAATGCGATATCTAAAAATAGAATACTTATAAAATGTTCGACAAAGTACGATGCGGAAAAAATGAGTAAAGCTATCGGAGACGAGTTCAAAGACATCAGTGCTACAGAAATTAAAAAGAAAAGACCAACTATAATACTTAAGGGCATTGCTAATGACTATAATAAGGATGATATAATACAAGATATAATCGAACAGAATGAAGATATCAAGGATGTGATGATAGATAAACCAGAAATTGAGATGACGTTAAAAAAGATCTTGAAAAACAAATATAATAACACATCTAATTACATAATAGAAGTTAGTACTGAAATAAGAAGAAGGCTAGTATATACCGGTAAAATCTATGTAGGATACCAGAGAATACAAGTAGAGGATGCCCATCCTCTAGTGTCTAGTGCAATGCTATCACTGCCTGGGCTTTGGACATTTTTCTGTCAGGTGTCTTCACAAAGAAAAGGACAAACCATTGTGTACACACTGTGCTGGTGATCATTCCTACAAAGATTGTGCTAACAAAGATAAAGAACCTAAATGTAAAAATTGTGATAAAAAAAAATAAAAAATGAACTGGAATATTGACATCAGACATTCTGCAAACGATAAAACGAAATGTATTGTGTATAAAAAATGAGCTTTTTAGCAAAAGAAAAAATAGAATATTGACTAGAAATAAGATTAAATCTGTCTCAAAGTAGATTTAGTGTTATTACATTTTATTACATAAATTTTGTTATAAAAATTATAAAAAATCACAAATTAACTAACAAAAATAACATTATTTTTTGAATAGTAATATCATAACGTCACCTTCAACAACATTTTTTTGTTTACTTAAACATGCATTTTTTCACTGTGTACTATATTTCACATTCATAATTATAAAAACAGCTTTTATTTTTTTTTTTAAATATGACAAATATTCTGAAATAACACTAGATGTGAACCTACAGTTTATTTTATATTTATTAAGCCTTTATCAAAAAGTACTTGTACAAATTAGCTTCAATTACAATCACTTTTATATTGTTAAATATTTAACATTAAATTCTTCAATTTATACTCAAAACATGTCTGTTAAACAAAACAAGAAAATAATTAATTACCATCACGAATTAAATGGCGCAGAATAATTTTTCTTATATAGATAATGAAAATGAAATAGAAAGTAGTACAGTAAATAATTTAGAAGATTGGATAAAAAAACAAAAAACAAATTCGTCTGATAATCTTGTTTGTATTCAATTAAATATAAGATCTATACAAAAATATTGGGATGTATTGCATATATATTTACTTAATTGTTTGAAGCATATTGACATTCTGATGCTATGTGAAACATCTGTTCAAACTGAAAGTATGTGTATTTACAATATTCCTGGATATAATGCATATAACTACTGCAGGACTGATAAGTCAGGAGGAGGTATTATATTGTATGTAAGAAACAAATTTGAATTTAGACTAAAAACATTAAAATCAATACATTTTGAAAATATATCAGGAAAGCTCATACTCTAGGACAAAACTAAAGTCAATATAATAGCTATCTAAAGACCTCCTAATTTCAGTAAATCTTCATTTCTGACGGAATTATCATCATATCTTGAGACAATTAATAGTAAGGAAAATATTATCCTACTTGGGGATATAAATCTTAATTTGCTTGATGAACAAGATAATATTATAACTTCGTATGAAAACTTACTTACTAACCATTATTTAACTAAATGCATCAATGTAGTAACCAGAGAAGCTGTATTAAATGGACAAATTACTCGCACGTGTATTGACCATATATTTGCCAAATTTAGAGGCAAGAAAATAACAGCTTGCGTCTGTGAAAATAATATTGCCGATCATTTTATCACTGCTATTAATATAAAATGTCATAAACGTCAGGTAGACTTTGCATATAAGTATATTCAAATCATCTCACAAAAGGATATTGATAGACATATCAGAGATTATAACTGGAGTAAACTTATAGAGGAGAAGGATTGTATTCCATTATATGAAAAAATAAAATCTTTATTTAATAAACTTTACAAGAGTAGTTCTAAAACGATAGTGCAAAAACCGAAAACACGACCTTATGCAATAAATGAATGGGTAAGCAGTGAATTATTATGTCAAATAAATAAAAGGGATAAACAATATAAAAAATGGAAAAGTACACCAACAAACAAAACATATGAAAAAGAATACAAAAAATCACGAAACCTTGTCAATAAACTTATAAATAAAGATAAAACTAACTACTATAATAATAAATTTAAAAACTGTTTTAATGATACAAAAAAGACCTGGGATGAGATAAATAATATTTTAGGACGTAAACCCAAAAACGATTGTGATGAAACAATAACACGATATTTGTTAAAAGATAGAACTGAGGATTCTGTGTCAAATGATTTTGTGAATTACTTCTCGGATAGCATCAGCAACATGTTACATAAATGCAATCACAAAGCTACTAATATTGTACTGGAAGAACTGCCTCACAGTTTATTTATACCAAGAGCTACTATAACTGATATTGAAAACATTGTTAAAAAAAATGAAAAACTCTAAAAGCACAGGTATTGACAATATAAGAATGTTTGATTTAAAAAGAAATATAAAAACTCTTGGGCCAATAATTACTCATTTAATCAATACGATAATAAAGCAAGCAAAAACTCCACAAGAATTTAAATGTAGCATTACTAGACCAATATTTAAAGGTGGAAAACACATTGAACTGGGAAATTATAGGCCTATAAGTATACTACCTGCGTTAGAAAAAATTCTCGAAAAATTTTTATCAAATAAATTAAATAATTACATTGAAAAATTCGCTATCATAAATCCAAATCAATATGGCTTTCAAAGAATAAAAAATACTGAAAAATTTCTGCAAGATTTTTCCAATTACATAAATAATCAATTAAATAATAAATTACATGTTATTGTGTTATTTATCGATAACTCTAAAGCTTTTGACACAATTAACTCTAAAAAACTGCTAGAAACCTTAAACAAAATTGGAATAAGAGGAAATGTGTTAAATTTATTTAAAGATTATCTTAGAAATAGAAAAATATGTACCAAAATAAATAATACTTTTAGTAGAACAAAGAATGTATCTGCAGGAGTTCCACAAGGTTCCATATTGGGACCTACACTATATATAATTTATGTAACTATAATGAAAAAACTTTTCTCTTTTGTTAAACATTTTGTATTTGCAGATGATACGGCATTGGTCATATCACATAAAGATCTAAAAATTGCAATTGAACTCATGCAAATTGACTTTAATCAACTTTGTAAATGGTCACATGATGCAGGACTTTTAATAAATGCTAAAAAAACCAAAGTTATGCATATAAGATCACCTAATGCCAGATTTCAATTTAATCCTAATATTATTTCTCATAATTTTAATTGCATCCATAAAAATATCCCGACTAATTGTAAATGTGAAAGCTTAGAATTAGTTACAGAATATGTCTATCTTGGTGTTACAGTAGATTGCTTTTTCAAATAGGACAAACATATTAAAAAAACCTGTAAAAGACTCAGATCAATTGCTGGCAGAATGTACACATTAAATTTTTCAATCAATTGAAACACTTAAAATAATTTTTATGTCAATGGCAGAATCTATTATAAGATAATATGGATTAACCATATGGGGAAATACTAGTATAACCAATCTGAAACAAGTCCAAGTTGTACAAAACGCAATTGTAAAATTACTAGTCGTCCCTAATATTTTTAAACAGAGACATAATACACCGTTGCTGTTTCAGAGTGCCAAAATTTTACCTGTTAAGGCTATTCTATGGCAAAAAATCATAATTCAATATATATTTACCCCGCAGCCTAAAGAAAAATTAGAACATAAATACAGTACCTACTAGATTCACGCGCAATGACGGGTTAATAGTTCCGAAATTTAATAATCAATACGGACAGAGAACGTTTGAATACAACATACCGAAGATATTTAATTTATTACCTGACACTATAAAGCAATGTAAATCTATGAATAAGGTTAAATATATGGTGAAAAATTGGCTATCGGAAAAAAATATTTACTTTAATATGTATGAAAAATTGTATGAAAAAATTGTTGACTCTGTAGATATAAGATGTAAATTATAACATATAAAAATGTATATGAAACTAAACTTTAAGCACCTGTTGACAAGCCAATTCAATTGGCTTAGCAGGACTTGTTTGTTGATATGTATTAACTATTTATTTCAATTAAAAAAAAAAAAAAAAAAAAAAAAAAAAAAGTCGAGGAAATTTTTTTTTAAACAATTTTTTTAGTGTTTTTCTGAGGGTCTATGCCAACCACGTAAAAACTTCTGGCCTTACGTATAAAACCACAAAGAAGTATTTACGCTACAGTTTATTTATTGAGACAGTTTTTGTATGAATATTTTTATAATATTCAGTGTTTATAATTATGCCATTTTTTAAAATTATTATTAGCTTATTGTTTACATAATCACATACAATAATTGGATTCCTACTGGAAGAAAAGATTGTACAAGGGTAGCTTTTGCATAAACTAATATTGTTTTATAAAGGAGTAGCGATTGTATTATTGGAAAACTGTCCGGAGATGACCATGCTAGTAGTTATAAATTAAACAAGTGTCGATAATACTCGCTTTAGTACCACCACCCAAGAATAGTTCAAAGAGTAACTGCTAAATAGCGGCTTCTAGTAGAGAAGATTTATTAATATGAACATAATCATAATATGGCTACCGTCTGGAGCCATGCATTAGTGTTGTGTGTTGTTATTAATCATGAAGAATGATTGCCCTACCTTCCCGTGTTGGTTTGGCAGTGCGCAGTAGGCAACGTCGTGGCCATTACGTTGAGTGGGCTCCTACGTGATCAGGTCACTAATCTGCATGCCGGTTCAAATGGCAAATAAAACAGGTGGTGAGGGGAAGCTTACATTGTTTTTGCATACATTTTTTATGCTGTACAGTAATATGTTTCGCTTATTATTGGGACCGAACATAGAACCACGCCGTACGAAATGCATTTCAAATATTTGATTAGGTACACGGAGAAAAATGAGTATTGCTAATTTATTAAAAATCTCCTCAAATTATTGGTAATCCAGTTATCAACGGGATTGCTGAACGTTTCCTGATAAAACTTTAGTTAATTCCCAATATATCGGAATACGTGTTCAAGCACCTGCATTTGCCTTAATAATATGTAATGATGAAATGCGGAGAAATTTTACGGATTTTTATGAACACGTGGTCCGACATCGTTATAATACAATCTTATTTTACTTAAAGTTTATCAGCAAACTTATCAATTCATTCGGTTAAGGCCCTGCAAATCCCGTTTTTAACCCGATTAGGGAATAATTTGAAGAGATTTTAAATAAATTAGCAATATTCTAAATAAGTATTTTTTCTCCGTGTACCTGTATCAACACAAATACTACATTTAAATTATTATGTATAAGAAATATTGTTAAAACGTAGGGAATGTTTAAAGTTTTGTTTTCTGATTTAGACGATTACTACCAGAAAAGTGTAATTTATTAATTTTCATTGTCTGATTGAAAAACGATCTAAAACGGTCAATACTGAAACGGTTCGTGATTGGCGGAGGGAATTACGACGAATTCAATATTAAATTAAGGGTTGAATAAAGTTACTTTAGGATTTTCTGACGGAACAGAAATATGAACTAATACATACTGATAATTATCACGCAATTTCCGCGCATTGATAGGTTGACAGCGAAAATTCACTAAACTCTTTCCTGTTGCTTGCTTCATCCTCACAAATACAACGTATCATAATGTAGGTGTTACACGGAGAAAACTTACTGATATAAAATACTGTTCATTTATTAAAAATCTTGTCATAGTGTTCGATTTCCTGTCAAAAACTGGACTGCAGGCCTCTAACGAATGAGTTGACGGAGTTTCTAACAAGTATCAGTTAAAATTGAATGTTTTATGAGGACGACTGAACATGTGTATTTAATATACTTGTGGCATTCCGTGATATTTATTAGGAAAAGAACATGTGTTTTTGATATATTCTGAATGAATAATATTTTAACAGGAAATTGGAATCGAAAACAAAATTTTCTCTTACATTAAAAGTCATTATTTTATGGAATTATATAGTTAATTAATTAATTATATAATATCTCAAAATACAATTAGCCTGAAAACACTGCCTGCGTTATTTGTTCTCCATTCTATGATGTTCGCAAGAATCATATCGTTAGGGCTAGGAAGAGGCGATTACTCATACGATGAACTTGAATAAAAATTAAATCTTTCTTCTTTAGAAAACGTAGGAAGGACTTTGATCTCATCTGCATTTTCAATATTATCAACAGTATGATTGACTCACCTACTTTGTTGCAACTCATCCCTTTCAATATCCCTTTCCGTAGACTCAGAACTAAATATTTCCTCAATCACCACTCCACAAATTATGGATACCATTCACCAATTTCCAGAATTGCCAGACTTGTCAACTCAGGTCAGGATCTGGAATTTTTTGGAGTAAGCCTAAAAGATTTTTGTCAGTCAAGAAATATTTTTTATTGGTGTGGCAGAAGTGAACTCCATCAAATAGTTGTTCCTGTCTTGACTTGACATTATCTTTATTGTTTTTGTGACCTACTTTTGTAATAGCTGTAATTTTGTAGTTATCCTGTATTGTAACATTTCTCCTTGTGTTAACTTCGTGAAATATGTAATGTGGTGTAAATGGACAGTGTCCTTTAGTTAATAAATAAGTAAATTTGTTTGGTACTTAAATTGCTACCCACTAAATAAATAAAAACTACGATTTCCCATTTATAACATGATTTTTTACTGAACCCCTAACTTGGCATGCGCTGGTGATGATTTTTCGCTATGCGCCAGCTGATTCTATTTTTGTAATAACATATGTTTTTTTCAAAATGACGTTTTAGTAAATTGTACCGCCTTACCAGGTAATGTGTTTATATATTTATTTTACAGACATAGTATATAATCTACCGTAAGTATTTCTCCTAGAATAACTACTTATAATCAGAGAAATAATTTTTGATCGTGCCAATTGACAGGTTAAAACGGCCACCATCTTGAAACCGGAACAAAAACATAAAAAACAGAATTTTGCTAAGTCCAGCCAAACACATTTATAATAATAATAATAATAATAATTGGATAATTTGTAGAGCGCCGTTTTTGTGAAAAATCACCTCAAGGACGCTGTACAATTTATTTCCTAGGATCTACATTTGTTGTCACACTTTACGATGGTTTATAAAACCGATGCAAAGTATTAATTCACTTGATCGTACCATGTTTTTCTGAGACGCCCCCCCCCCCCCCCAACATCTTTCATCTGACTTTTGATGATCCTTTTCAGTGCGTCCGCTCCACGTACAGGTACACCGTCAAGTTTACATCAGCTTGGCATTATTTTCTGATTGATAATTCGGACAGGAATGGTATTTCTAGTGCGTTTAGCCTGCATTTGATCTACACCAGCAACTCAATGCAAATATTCACCGTTTACAACTACACAATACTCATGTATTAAACTTTATTAACCTTTCGTTCAAGTACCATGTCTTCAGACTAACTTCCATGTTAATTATTCCTCCCCACTAGAAATCAATCCAAATCCTGTTGGAATTCTTGGCTTATACGTGCTGAAAACATAGAGCCGTAGTCGTAGCCATGAATTATTTAAGATACCACTCGGCAAAACCGAAGTTCTTGCACGGCATAGCACGATAAGAGGAATGATACCATTAAACGAAATTGCTGAAACAGTAGATATATTGAACTGCTCTTCAAATAACCTTAATTTTATTGTATTTAGGATATCTTCGAAAATGTCAATAACTTTAAAATAAGTACATAATCTTGTACTGTAAATGGACAATTAATATCTAGGATAATTCAAAAAATATATTTAAAAAATAATCACTTATTCATCAGCATACAGCAATCAAGATTCTTTACTTTCCAACGACTATTGAAAGTTACACGAATGCGTAATTTTTTTTTTCATTTTCTTATTTGCCATGATAGGGAAAATATTTTAATAAAAAAAACCACGGTGACATTTCCCAGCCTTGTTTGAAGTGAAACCACTAAACGAAAGAAACTTCAATTTGTAAATGACTTATATATTTGATTGTAGAAGACCTCTGTTTTCGGGTCAGGTTTTCATTTGTTCCACGGTTATGGCGGCGTCTTTATTTGGTGAGCCATTTCACCACACGACACGACTCGGCGCGATGATTCCGCGAGGACCCCGGCCGCGCCATGTTGTACCTGATCCTACTGTACTGTCCTACCCGCTGTAATTGTCTTCAAAATTACTCCGGAGATACAGAGCATTATCTAGCGCGTTACCCACGAATGGTGACTTACAAGCGCATTATCAAATCGTGCGGAATCAACTTTGCTCGTAACCCATTCGTAACCCGACTTTACGATATCTCCAGACCATTTTCTACGGAGAAATTAACAAATTTTCATCGATGTCAGAGATATTTCCACAAGTACAAAAATACGATCTCAGTAAGTAAGTTGATGGACCGTCTCATTCCCCGGTGGCAATCGTTGGAATCATTCTCTTCTCAAAGTATCGTCCGTCAGGCATATACAAAATGACCTATGTTTAAAAGTTAACATATAGTTTTAGAACTAGAATCCAGATAGCTAGTTTTTTTTCAAAGAAGGTTAATTTAAATATATAAAATCTGACAGTCTAAAAGGCGAGAGGTAAAGCTCCCGACTAGCAAGCTGGAGGTTGCGGGTTTAAGTCCCGGCGTGCGCAAGTAAATTTTATTAGATTCATTTTACAAATAACTCATTTAAAATAATATACCTTTACTATATTTGCGACACGTTCCAGAGTGGAAGATAATCTCAGTTGCTTTGGATTTGGCCGTGTTTGGTGACCAGATCTGAATAGCCAGGTACTCCCCCTGTTTATCATCTCCTTCCCCTCCTCAGTACCTCACAACATACTCCAATTGCGGTTGCCGTACTCTCATTGGCTCCAGGGGGTCGGGAACAGTTGGGATTCTTGTGCGGTATTAACATAAAAAAATGACATCTAAGAAATAAATAAAACAATTACCCATTTATGGTGAAATTTTAAGTGGAGTCAAAGGGGAGTAGGCAATTACCGCGTATTATTGAATTCTAAACAATGGTGTTAAAAAACTGAACAGCTTATCTAATGCTTGTTGTTCTTGATCCAAATGTTAACAGTTCACAGAGCCTTGGTATGATGTTACATGCTTGAATGCATGCAGTTATCCGATCCATTATCTCGTTGTTTCTTCTGGCTAAGGTAAGAATGCATGGAATATTTGCAAATCACGTTAATATCAAACATTTACTGCTTATACCAAAGATCGCAGTTCATATTTAAATACAGCTCATGGGAATATCAGAGAACATTCCGATACGGTGTTGTATTATCAGTTACCATATTTGGAGTAAACTTGAAGTCAGATTGGCTATTTATTACTTTGGGATACTAAGGTAATGGATAAAAACGTGCACCGAGCTGATATGGCTTCTGCGACTTGAAGTGCTAATCGATGTTGCCACGAACTTTGCACATTTTTCTGCTAACGATTAATACTGAATCAGTTATGTTACCGTGCATAAAAAGATATAACCTTTGTCCTCAGCGATAATATCTGAAAAGACAAATTTATAGAAAAGTTATTTACGCGGGTGACTGTCGGGGCCTGAGATGAAACTCTGACAAGTCGCTGAAGGAATTATTTTATTATGTGGAGAGTGTGTAAATCACCTTTAATTTAAGTACGAAAAACGCTTTCAAGAAGCATGGTCGATAAATAATTATTTTTTATTAATACAATTATCTGTTACCATCGGAATGCACTTGCGTAATATTTATTGAAAATAATGATTGAAGATATTATGAGTGATAGAGGCATAAGGAAGACCACCAAGATGACACTTGTTCGGGCGCTGTTTTTACCCTATTTGTTTTGGGTGTAGAAACATGTTTGGCGGTCCGTCCTCTCTGCCTACCTCTGCGGGTAAACGGCGTGATGGTTAGTTAGTTAGTTAGTAGCATGGACAGTTAGAGCCAACTAACGGAAGCAGAATGTATGGTGAAGTAAGAATTCATTGTATTCCATGGAGAGCTAAGCACACAAATAATGTATCCATTCTGGAAGAGCTGCACGGACAAAAATTAGTATTGCTAATTTATTGAGAATCTTTTCAAATTATTGATAATCCAGTTAAAAACGCGATTGCAGGCCGTTTCCTGGTAAAGTTTTATTTCTTCTAAATTTTGAATTCATAATATATTGGAACACATGTTCGTGCACTTGCATCATTTGCCTTGATTATATAGAATGACGAAATGCGAAACTATTAGGAATTTTAAGAACATGTCTTCCGACATCGCCATAATATATTCGTATTTTCTAAAAGTTTATCAGGCAACCTATTAAGTCATTCGTTAAGGGCCTGCAATCCCGTTTTTAACCGGATTATCAATAATAGGCTACCGACAGCATCACTAAACAGAGGACTCTAACCTGACGAAACTTATAGTCACTGGAAAGTTGAAGGTAGCAGAAGCAGAGAAATGTCACCAACACACTGGAGGGACCAAGTATCACAGTCATGCGAAGCTCTCCATGCTGGAGGACAATTGTCTGCCAGGGAAATCGGAGTGGCCATCACGATCTTCAGCAATGCAGAAGAAGAATAATGCATAATAAAAATGATTTTCATTTGTATAACAGTAACCGAATGTTTAAATGTTAAATTCCTATTTTCATGGATGAACTTTAAAGGATATTGCGAATGTGTTGTAAAGAAATAAAATGGAAGGCAGAAACAATGAAGGAAATGGGAACGCAATTAACCGCAAGGGCGCAGTAAAACTTTAACGTACAAATAAAATGGTAAAAAAATCTGTCAAGGTTTCTCTTTAAGGCTGTAATATTGATTTAAGTTCCTCTACCAAGAAGTGCATCACACGAGCGGAGTTTACAGGTTCCGGGCTCCGTAATGACAGAGCGGAGAGTACAGAGAGCGGGGCAAAGCGGGCCGTTCCTTTTCGATTTTACTACTCAAGAAGTGCGGGGAACACGGCCGGTGCATGTGGAACAATGTGCATTCTTTTGGACGCTTTTACGACTTTCCGTCTGTCATTCGGTGAAGAGAAAACACGAAAACAATAAAATGATCTGTAGCAGCCGCAGAGTAAGAGCACAGGGTCAGCGGGCCTGCGAGAATACTAATAGTACCTGGGCACAGGTGAGAGTACTAAGAGTACATGGGCACAGGTGAGAGTACTAAGAGTACTTGGGCACAGTTGAGTGTATTAAGAAAAACCTGGGCACAGGTGAGGTACGAAGAGTAACTGGGCACAGGTTAGAGTACTAAGAGTACATGGGCACAGGTGAGAGTACTAAGAGTACCTGGGCACAGGTGAGAGCACTAAGATTACCTGTGCAGAGCTGAAAGAGTATTCGTAGAGAAGATAAACCTCAGTTTAGTAGTATTTTTCTTGCTCACGTTCTCACACATCTTTTTTTCTCTAGAAATTCCCTGTTGTGAAGAAGTAGGTACATTATTTATAAGAGATATGTGTTGTGATATCTTAAACGGGTATCTAAAAATACACCATGTTGTTAAAAGCACTTGTGGGTATCAAGCCTATGTATAAAATAATATTTTTGAAGACCTATGTTCAACCTAACGATGGAAAGCGTGTAGTGTATTTACATGACATCACAATAAAACGATTATTATTATTATTTGAATAATTATTTTACCATTCCAGGAAAGGAAATGTGGGAATTTTTTTCTCATAGTCTGATTCCAAATACGCACGTAGAATTCGTAAACATCTTTAAAGGATTCCGTAAGTCCACTATGACATCACGATGCCGCCCAATGATTGAGATCATCTCTTTCTTTGTGTATTTTTTACACGTAATTATCAAATCAGTTTGGGATTTCTTACAAATCAGGAAGTAAGTTTGGACATTATTATATCACATTGAATAGAGTTTTATCCAAATAAAATCATTTCAGTTGATTGGAACAACCATAAAACCTAGAAAGTTATCCAAGCATCACTTGCACTTAAATGAGATCTTTTGTCTGTGTGCTTTAAGAAGTTGGAATTATTATATTATTCAAATAGTGTTAGAAAAACCATAGACAAGCCTGTACCAGTGGCAAATAGGTTACTAGATAGGCACACTGAAAAAAGTTGTAGTGCAACGGAGCTCTGTCATTCTTTTGTGTAAGTCGACAACCTCCGTGGCATGGTTGAAGTTTTTCATTGACATTTTGACCTGAGAATTTGACACTTATATTATAAAAAACAACTCGATACGAGGAGAACCATGGATAATATTAATGAGACAATAATTAATTAAGGGGCTCAGAATGCCTTTACCTACATAGCCATGTACTTAAAAAAACGTTTTTCTTTCGCAATTTGCTTAAATCTTATAATATTCATATTGCGATGGGGGTGCCATGTTCATGATAAACCTAACAATTAGGTAGACAGAAGTTTGATCTTTCATCGTTCGAAATAATCTTCACAATTCACAATACTCATTAGCTCGTTTACAGCAATAGCTTTTCTCAAATAGCTAGATTTGTGGGTACTATCGAATGTTACCGAACGCGGTAGGTTTGAATGAAAGCCTTCCAGTCTTGGCTGCATACTTATCAGACTCAGGCTTACTTTGTATCTCTCGCAATTAGATTTCTTGTGGAGTTTATGTTCATGTCCGATACATTTGAAATCACGTTGCTTATTCATCTCGGGTATTGTATGAAAACACTTCTTTGTTCCTATATCGTGTTGGTCCTCGTCCAACTTTCACTTTCCATTGAGTAGCTACGATCTTGTCCTAGACCAAAATCTTTTTGTGATCTCAATCAAATTGTTAGTATTTTATCTCTTTGATCGTGAGACTCGATATTGGTTCTGTTTGGGTTTCAACACACAACACTGCATAGAGTGCACTGCTCCGTGCAATCAGACTGAAGGGATTACAAACATTATGCAAATTTGCTAATCTAAGATGCACCTTATGCCTAATTTATATGTCAGGGCCAGGGCAAGTTATTTCAGCTAGAACGACATGAATCTGCTAAGCGAATATACCGTTTTCGTGCAGTTTCTCATTCTCAATTTCATCAAGCTGGTTATGTTATCATGTTACCTACAACATTATCAATTATCATTGGAAATTGCGCAACGCATAGACTTCACATTAAAAATGTTTTGGGCACCAATTGAAGTCATCCATCAACTTCTAACGTAGTGTCTTTCCGGATATCTTCCTCAAGGTGAGAATAGTAATTTAAAACTTAATTGCGAAATTTCAAAAACCGAGAAAGGGGTGGCATAGTCGACATAACCGGTAGAAAATAGATTTATTTTTAGTTTAGCTACAGACCATGACATGTTCTTTCTTCTGGTAATACAATTCTATAAACAAAGTTAAATAAAATACACTCATTATATCTACTTATATAAATAACAGTGTTCGTAGCGGGCTAGGGGTGTGGTACACAAATCTACATTTTTTTCCAAGATTGGTGAAATTTTTCACACTTGATTTCCAAGAGAGTTTACATGTGATTTGGAAAAACCACCCACATCCACTTTTCCACCCCTTTAAAGCAGAATTTAATACTTCTTGATGAAATCTAACACACTTGACGTTCAAAATAAGAGGATAACTATTGTCCGATTTCTAAATACTCTACCTTAAGCCCGGGCAACACCGGAAACTTCAGCTAGTAACGTTGGATATAAAACACAAATGAATTGTGTGTTGTTTATCCACAATTATCTGGTTAGCGGTAGATCTAGGGGACTAAAGAGTTTAATACCCAGTGGTTAATAAATTATTATAAGCAATAATTAGTCGCCTGAAATATTCAAACTAATTGAAAATATCTCCCGAGTAAAAATAAATGCCGCCGACGGGAATTGAACCCACACCTTCTGATGTCCGGTCGGGTGCTCTGGACCACTGAGCTACGTCGGCTTATTCTAAACCCGTACGCCAAATAATTCAATACGTACTAGTACTTTAATCAACAATTACTGCTTATAATATTTTGTTTTTCACCTGTAAAAAAACAACTTTATTTATTACATGGCATCGAGACAAATTATATCTACATTTGTTGGTGAAATATTTTGAATTGTCAAATATTTTTATTTTTTTAAATGAAAAACTTAAGTTTATAAGACCAGTTTTTTTTTGCATAGCACAAAGGATAACAAATTATTATGCACACTGTAATTATTTTTACTCATGAGATATTTTCAATTTGTATGAATATTTCAGGCTTATAATAATTAGTAATTTTTTAATTTTGTGCTATGCATAAAAAACCTTGTCTTATAAACATTAGTTTATCATTAAAAATAATAACTTTTTTTACATGATTTTCTAATACATCATGTAATTTTATAATAAACAGTCAAGTGGATAATACGAAATACTTCAATTTGAATTTTGCGAAACAAGATAAGCACAAGTGTACACCGAAACCAATTTTAAATCAACGAAGCAATATGACTGAAAGCACCTTTGTTTCAATAATTCAAGGACAGTTCCTGAGCACGTCCAGGGGCAAGCCATTCATAATGACCAGCGTAGATATCAGGCAGTGGCAGTAGGTTTCACATTTCACATTCCAGCGCTACAGGATGTGATAATAACTAGTGGCGGAGTGGCAAGTGGCAAGTCGCAAGTGCACGCGAATGTCAAAGGTCACTCCATTAGCGGAACGATATTGTGCTCAAAGTGTTCAACTGGAAACGGCTGTTTCTAAATTTAAATATAGAAATTCATTCAACTACTCGTAGGTACAGGTAAATCATCTTAAAGAGGCCCTTGCTTTAATAGTGGTGTACTGGATGGATCAAAAATAATTATGTTTATTGTAATAGTACGTATACATTTGCGAACTTAAACGCGAACCGAGCCACTAATTACCGGAAAGGAACTAAGCAACTTGCAAGCGGCGTTTCCTGCCATTTTCGGTTGCTTCGTTCCTTTGCCATAAGTTGATTTACTTTGGTTCAGTTCGGCAGTTCGGTTCGCCTATTTACACGTAGCATTAGAAAGCTGAAGAATGAAAGATAAATATAATAACATTTTCTAGTGTCTTTGGGCATTTGCGAGGTAAAAAGGGACTGCGTGTGGGTGTTCCAAACTAGTACATCTTTTTTTTGAAACGTTCTCTTTAAAATGATTTGCCTGTACCTAATTCTTGTTTATTAGCATGCCATATAAATAGAGAAGTAGGTACACCGGCGATATAATTTATTCACGCCATGGCCAAAATATTATTTTTAGGTAAACAAGTTTTATAACGACAGTATAAATACCTAGTAGGTATTCTAAATTAATGTTCTTTTTATTGTAAAAAAATAAACTGGTAAAAACAAAGTGCTTTTACAGTAAAACATCTATTTTAAAATGTCTTTTAAAACTTTTTTTTCGGATTGGATTTCAACCCCAGGATTCCCAAGGACCGGAGTCAACCACGTTAACGATCTTGCTAGATGCCGATCGTGTTGAACAAACAATTTTTTCGTTTATTCACTACTGTAATTTCATCCGATTTCAGAGAAATGCGTATATATCCTCAAATGATTCACACCATAAAAATTGATAAAATGCATTATCATATACAGTGAGTCTATTTGCTGAGTTTCAGCTCGATCGGGTACCGGGAAGTAGGTTAATTTCCGCTCTCAAGATTTTGCATTAATTTATTACAGTAAACATAAGTGAAATTCAAATTGATATAATCGAAATCGTGTTGAAATATTTAAAATTGAAAAAAGTAAAGTATAATATTCAACCAACTTGAACCTCTTCCACTTGACAAGGCTGCCGCAATGACGATATGCATTTCAATGAAATAAGGATAAGGTGATGATCCTTAATATGATGTACTCACAGGAGTAATTTTGTTTAAAACATAAAACAAAATATTTTTGTTTACCATCAGTTTATCTAAAGCCACTGAAACACCAATTACCAGGCTGCCTCCATAAACTCTCCAGCTATTCGATAAGATGAATAAAACAAACCTTGTTGATTCTACCACCTGAAAATGACTTTACCTTGTTGATTCTACCACCTGACCTATGTTCAACCTAACGATGGAAAGCGTGTAGTGTATTTACATGACATCACAATAAAACGATTATTATTATTATTTGAATAATTATTTTACCATTCCAGGAAAGGAAATGTGGGAATTTTTTTCTCATAGTCTGATTCCAAATACGCACGTAGAATTCGTAAACATCTTTAAAGGATTCCGTAAGTCCACTATGACATCACGATGCCGCCCAATGATTGAGATCATCTCTTTCTTTGTGTATTTTTTACACGTAATTATCAAATCAGTTTGGGATTTCTTACAAATCAGGAAGTAAGTTTGGACATTATTATATCACATTGAATAGAGTTTTATCCAAATAAAATCATTTCAGTTGATTGGAACAACCATAAAACCTAGAAAGTTATCCAAGCATCACTTGCACTTAAATGAGATCTTTTGTCTGTGTGCTTTAAGAAGTTGGAATTATTATATTATTCAAATAGTGTTAGAAAAACCATAGACAAGCCTGTACCAGTGGCAAATAGGTTACTAGATAGGCACACTGAAAAAAGTTGTAGTGCAACGGAGCTCTGTCATTCTTTTGTGTAAGTCGACAACCTCCGTGGCATGGTTGAAGTTTTTCATTGACATTTTGACCTGAGAATTTGACACTTATATTATAAAAAACAACTCGATACGAGGAGAACCATGGATAATATTAATGAGACAATAATTAATTAAGGGGCTCAGAATGCCTTTACCTACATAGCCATGTACTTAAAAAAACGTTTTTCTTTCGCAATTTGCTTAAATCTTATAATATTCATATTGCGATGGGGGTGCCATGTTCATGATAAACCTAACAATTAGGTAGACAGAAGTTTGATCTTTCATCGTTCGAAATAATCTTCACAATTCACAATACTCATTAGCTCGTTTACAGCAATAGCTTTTCTCAAATAGCTAGATTTGTGGGTACTATCGAATGTTACCGAACGCGGTAGGTTTGAATGAAAGCCTTCCAGTCTTGGCTGCATACTTATCAGACTCAGGCTTACTTTGTATCTCTCGCAATTAGATTTCTTGTGGAGTTTATGTTCATGTCCGATACATTTGAAATCACGTTGCTTATTCATCTCGGGTATTGTATGAAAACACTTCTTTGTTCCTATATCGTGTTGGTCCTCGTCCAACTTTCACTTTCCATTGAGTAGCTACGATCTTGTCCTAGACCAAAATCTTTTTGTGATCTCAATCAAATTGTTAGTATTTTATCTCTTTGATCGTGAGACTCGATATTGGTTCTGTTTGGGTTTCAACACACAACACTGCATAGAGTGCACTGCTCCGTGCAATCAGACTGAAGGGATTACAAACATTATGCAAATTTGCTAATCTAAGATGCACCTTATGCCTAATTTATATGTCAGGGCCAGGGCAAGTTATTTCAGCTAGAACGACATGAATCTGCTAAGCGAATATACCGTTTTCGTGCAGTTTCTCATTCTCAATTTCATCAAGCTGGTTATGTTATCATGTTACCTACAACATTATCAATTATCATTGGAAATTGCGCAACGCATAGACTTCACATTAAAAATGTTTTGGGCACCAATTGAAGTCATCCATCAACTTCTAACGTAGTGTCTTTCCGGATATCTTCCTCAAGGTGAGAATAGTAATTTAAAACTTAATTGCGAAATTTCAAAAACCGAGAAAGGGGTGGCATAGTCGACATAACCGGTAGAAAATAGATTTATTTTTAGTTTAGCTACAGACCATGACATGTTCTTTCTTCTGGTAATACAATTCTATAAACAAAGTTAAATAAAATACACTCATTATATCTACTTATATAAATAACAGTGTTCGTAGCGGGCTAGGGGTGTGGTACACAAATCTACATTTTTTTCCAAGATTGGTGAAATTTTTCACACTTGATTTCCAAGAGAGTTTACATGTGATTTGGAAAAACCACCCACATCCACTTTTCCACCCCTTTAAAGCAGAATTTAATACTTCTTGATGAAATCTAACACACTTGACGTTCAAAATAAGAGGATAACTATTGTCCGATTTCTAAATACTCTACCTTAAGCCCGGGCAACACCGGAAACTTCAGCTAGTAACGTTGGATATAAAACACAAATGAATTGTGTGTTGTTTATCCACAATTATCTGGTTAGCGGTAGATCTAGGGGACTAAAGAGTTTAATACCCAGTGGTTAATAAATTATTATAAGCAATAATTAGTCGCCTGAAATATTCAAACTAATTGAAAATATCTCCCGAGTAAAAATAAATGCCGCCGACGGGAATTGAACCCACACCTTCTGATGTCCGGTCGGGTGCTCTGGACCACTGAGCTACGTCGGCTTATTCTAAACCCGTACGCCAAATAATTCAATACGTACTAGTACTTTAATCAACAATTACTGCTTATAATATTTTGTTTTTCACCTGTAAAAAAACAACTTTATTTATTACATGGCATCGAGACAAATTATATCTACATTTGTTGGTGAAATATTTTGAATTGTCAAATATTTTTATTTTTTTAAATGAAAAACTTAAGTTTATAAGACCAGTTTTTTTTTGCATAGCACAAAGGATAACAAATTATTATGCACACTGTAATTATTTTTACTCATGAGATATTTTCAATTTGTATGAATATTTCAGGCTTATAATAATTAGTAATTTTTTAATTTTGTGCTATGCATAAAAAACCTTGTCTTATAAACATTAGTTTATCATTAAAAATAATAACTTTTTTTACATGATTTTCTAATACATCATGTAATTTTATAATAAACAGTCAAGTGGATAATACGAAATACTTCAATTTGAATTTTGCGAAACAAGATAAGCACAAGTGTACACCGAAACCAATTTTAAATCAACGAAGCAATATGACTGAAAGCACCTTTGTTTCAATAATTCAAGGACAGTTCCTGAGCACGTCCAGGGGCAAGCCATTCATAATGACCAGCGTAGATATCAGGCAGTGGCAGTAGGTTTCACATTTCACATTCCAGCGCTACAGGATGTGATAATAACTAGTGGCGGAGTGGCAAGTGGCAAGTCGCAAGTGCACGCGAATGTCAAAGGTCACTCCATTAGCGGAACGATATTGTGCTCAAAGTGTTCAACTGGAAACGGCTGTTTCTAAATTTAAATATAGAAATTCATTCAACTACTCGTAGGTACAGGTAAATCATCTTAAAGAGGCCCTTGCTTTAATAGTGGTGTACTGGATGGATCAAAAATAATTATGTTTATTGTAATAGTACGTATACATTTGCGAACTTAAACGCGAACCGAGCCACTAATTACCGGAAAGGAACTAAGCAACTTGCAAGCGGCGTTTCCTGCCATTTTCGGTTGCTTCGTTCCTTTGCCATAAGTTGATTTACTTTGGTTCAGTTCGGCAGTTCGGTTCGCCTATTTACACGTAGCATTAGAAAGCTGAAGAATGAAAGATAAATATAATAACATTTTCTAGTGTCTTTGGGCATTTGCGAGGTAAAAAGGGACTGCGTGTGGGTGTTCCAAACTAGTACATCTTTTTTTTGAAACGTTCTCTTTAAAATGATTTGCCTGTACCTAATTCTTGTTTATTAGCATGCCATATAAATAGAGAAGTAGGTACACCGGCGATATAATTTATTCACGCCATGGCCAAAATATTATTTTTAGGTAAACAAGTTTTATAACGACAGTATAAATACCTAGTAGGTATTCTAAATTAATGTTCTTTTTATTGTAAAAAAATAAACTGGTAAAAACAAAGTGCTTTTACAGTAAAACATCTATTTTAAAATGTCTTTTAAAACTTTTTTTTCGGATTGGATTTCAACCCCAGGATTCCCAAGGACCGGAGTCAACCACGTTAACGATCTTGCTAGATGCCGATCGTGTTGAACAAACAATTTTTTCGTTTATTCACTACTGTAATTTCATCCGATTTCAGAGAAATGCGTATATATCCTCAAATGATTCACACCATAAAAATTGATAAAATGCATTATCATATACAGTGAGTCTATTTGCTGAGTTTCAGCTCGATCGGGTACCGGGAAGTAGGTTAATTTCCGCTCTCAAGATTTTGCATTAATTTATTACAGTAAACATAAGTGAAATTCAAATTGATATAATCGAAATCGTGTTGAAATATTTAAAATTGAAAAAAGTAAAGTATAATATTCAACCAACTTGAACCTCTTCCACTTGACAAGGCTGCCGCAATGACGATATGCATTTCAATGAAATAAGGATAAGGTGATGATCCTTAATATGATGTACTCACAGGAGTAATTTTGTTTAAAACATAAAACAAAATATTTTTGTTTACCATCAGTTTATCTAAAGCCACTGAAACACCAATTACCAGGCTGCCTCCATAAACTCTCCAGCTATTCGATAAGATGAATAAAACAAACCTTGTTGATTCTACCACCTGAAAAATCTCTGAACAACCTGGACGTCACAATCATTTAAAAAAGTTTTGCTTTAAATACTGTTACTATCATTTAAGTTGTCAGAGGGCAAATGGAAAACTAAAAACATGTCTCGTGATGTCACGTAGTTTGGAAAAAAGAGTTTTATTTAAGAATTTTTAATACTCGTACATCAGCCCTCCACACTCGTAACAAAGCAGCTAGTCAAGCACCACAGACGTTTGAATGCGTATGGCTTATGCTGTGGAAATCCCCCGGTGACCTCTGTGGAATGCCGGCTCAGATGGAGTCTGACACTTGTTGATTTGAGAACGTTATTCCTCGAGGATCTATTGTTAGCCGATTATTGATTGAAATGTCACGATCTAAAATCGCCGTAGTATAGGCACAGTACCTCAGTAGGTACAGGCGCAGTAGAAACGGTGTGATTCACCGTCAGCCGGCAGGTGGAAATCGTGGCCTGAACCGAGACGCGAACCATATACGATACGAACTGTCCAACAAAACCTTGCAACACTACTTCTCGTTAATATTTGGGAGCTTATTATAATGCATTACTTGCAATGTGCTCAGTGCTCAGTGGTGTATGGGTGCTTCAAAATATGATTAATATGTTTGCGAAATAAGATTGATTGACAAACGGCCGTTTCTTCCCGAATAAGGTTTTCTATGGTTTTCCTTATTTCAAAGACAAATGGGGAGGATGTTCTAAATATAGGCAACAGCCGCACCCTACTTCTCACAAAATCAGAAAAAGTGTGTAGGTATATACGGCCAAGACTGCTTGCTGGCGAATTGCAGAACAGTCATGGTAAATACCAGTGACGGTTCGTGACTTTTGGGTGTTCTAGATTGCTAATATAAAAAATGGCATTATTGATATTGTTGTTGCTGAAATGTTTTATTTTTTATTTTTTGGAAAAATCGCTTTTACGCGTGAAGATTTTCAGGAACTTTCAGTTTGGCAGCGCAATGCACCGATTTCCTGAAAATATAAAAAAAAGTGAAAAAAAATTTGCTACAACAACATCAATAATGCCATTTTTTTTAAATATTAGCACTTTAGTACTCACAAAAGACACCAGCTGCCACTGGTAAAAATATGCAATTTTGAAGGGTTTTAAGAAACACATTTTTCCCTACCCAAAAACGGAAGTGTATAATAGCCTGGCAATATTTTTAACACCCATCCGTAAAGAACGGTAAATTTTAAATCAGTAGTAAAAATGAGTCACCGTTTCGTGGCACATAAGAATTTAGAATAAGTGGATCATACATTAGTTGGCAAGTTTTATTTAAAAGCCTTCAATTCAAAAGTCAATTTGGGGGGCGGATAGATTAATATGTCTTTCATTCTTGGATACACTGATCCCTAGATTCATACCCATCCCTCCTTCCCAGAACTTCATCTCCTTCCTTTCCTTAAAATAACCCTCCACAAATTATCTCCAAAGTTGACATAGGTCCCGAGGGAAATTATTTTACTCAAGGCCTCCTGTGTGTAGTTGCTGTAAAATAAAGCCCTCTTTCAAAAATATACTGACTATAGTTCACAATAAAATTGAAAGAAATTACATAAATCTGGTAATACAACAAGCTACCAGGTCATTACGGTAATTTAATAGGAAAACGATTTCTTCTTTTAGGATTACTTTTATATATCAAAGTTGCGAGCAGAGCATTCAAAACGCCGATATGCACTGGCAGATGAAAATAAATCTACAAAAAATAATTGTGGAAATATACGAACTAGAAATATAATACTTCACATCCCATAGTGGAAGATACTCTCAGTATCGCCCTGGTGTAACACCACCATTCAAAATTGAAACATTGCTTGAAATGGCTTTTGTCGTGTTTAGTGACCAGATCTGATTAGCCAGGTACTCCCCCACCTTCCTCTTACCCATCTCCATGCCCTTCCTACTACCTTCAGGATCACCACATACCCCAATCGGGGATGCCATAAGCCTCACTGGCTCCAGACGGTTGGGAGCAGTTGGGACTCTTGTGCGATATTCACATAAAAAAATAACGTTAAATTATGCATCAATGCATACCACGTAAAGCGATCGAAATATTTGGGAGTAATCTTGATGCAACATGTTTATACACAATCGACACGGCATAATATTCCGGCTAAACAATATATTCCAATGATACCGAATTGTGTCTTGCACTGGAATCCATTTGTCATACGATTTTGATAGTCATCAAGTGCCAGTGAATTTAGCTCACGAATCTTCATATGAATGGTGATGGGGGACGTCCATCACCGTCCAAAGAGGTGATGGACATTGAACAGGTGTCAAACTTTGCTCTTGTAACAAGAGTTATATATAAAATACTACAATAGATAGAAAAAGTTGTACAAAATTCATATTATGGTGTTGGTTGAACCCTGACGTAAGGCAGTGAGGCATGGAATGTATAGAGAAAGTGCGAAAGTAGAGTAATGATCCTTCAGACGCATATTATAACTGATTGAGCCTGTTTTAACTCGAAAATTTTGAAACTGTCATTGAATTTGTTTGTTGCGTACCGGTTCCGGTTTCAAGATGGTGGCCATTTTAACCTGTCTTGCGCCGCAGTAGCCGATAGGCACGAACAATAATCACTTCTCTGAATATAAGTAGCATTCTTTGGAAAATACTTTTGATATATTATATATGGTTAATGGTTCAGTAAAGATTGTCATTTAAAATGTGTAATCATTGTGTTATTATCTTTATTCTCTTTTACTTATACTGCATTTAACAGTTGGGTTATAAAAGTAATATAAAAAAGCATTTGGTAGACACTTACAAATCTTTTGACTTCGGAGTCCTTTTGAATTTTGGTTTTAAATATATATTTTAAAATAAGAGAATATTAGAAGCATACTTTTTTGGAAGCGAGGTCTACTTCTGTTTACAGAATTACTAGTGATAAAATCATGATTGAAGGACGATATTAGTGAAGGCTTTCAATTTGTAAACATCTTTATAATGATGTATACTTATGCAGCGGAAACATACAATTGGCGTTGGGGAGGTTCTAGAATTACATGGCACGATCAAATGAATTCATATCTTAGGTATGAAGAGGAATATTAGAGAAGACTTTTTATATGAATTCATCTTAACGTAGATAGTCAGCGAAATGACGTGAAAGATGCACAGAGGTATTTTACGTTCTATCCTTTTAGCACTATGAAAAGTAAACTAACCATCACGTCGTTAACCCTAGGGGTAAGGTAAGGATGAGCCGCCAAATAACTCGGTTTCAGCACACACTACTTGCATTCACATTACTTTTCTCTTACATAGGTACGCTTCTGTTACCGATTGTTATGACACGGCCCGACTCAAGACTAGTATTTGGTTCAATTGATCTTCGTATTCCGACTTTTACCATTTTCCTCATACTTCGCGTCACATATTTTCATTACACTGCTTTCTGCGTTCATTCGCCCTACATGCCCAAACCATCTGAGCGTCCCTTTCTTAATATTACTTTTAACGCTTACATCAGCCTTGCAAACTTTGCGAATTTCTACATTTCTCAAACGATCATACGAAGTTTTACAACATATACGCCTCAGGGATCTTATTTATACAGCATTCAGTCTATTTTCTTCATTCTTTCTCTTCCAGTTCAGGGATATTGAGAAAGTAAAATAAAATAATATCAAATATAAAACCTGTTTTTTTTTTAGATCAACAGAATTTTTTTTTGAAATTCCGCTTCATATGTTTTCAAATGTTCACTGGGCAGTAGCGGAATCACCCGAGAAGACTACAGTAACAGCGGTGCGTTGCGGTGAAAACAAAGGGAAGAACTTTGCTTCTAACTGGCAACAGATTCCCGGGATAAGCGCGATCCTAATTGAAACAAAGCAACCAACCAACAAACTCAGTTGCCGCCATATGCACTATTCTACTTGTAGCTGCAGGAACTACGTTATGTTATACAAGATACTGGTGGTAAGTAGGTCGCTTATCACTAGTTTCAAAATAAAGGCAGACAATGGGCCCATAGTTTATTATATATGGGTTAAACGGTTTGCAGTTTACCATACTATTATGCAAAATTAACTAAAATACTTTCTTTACATCTTTCATTATTATTTAATATGATGGTGATGAGGATCGTGAGGTTGTACCCATTACGATCTTGAAGGAATTATGAAGAACTTTCCCAAAATGGCTTTAAAATTATGCGAACGAACATTGATAAATAATCATCATTTTGAAAAGGCTTGATGGCATGTGTTCAAACATTAAAATTTCATGATAAAAATCGAAGTGACTTATACCACGAATAACCATTTATTTCAAATTATAAACTTTGTTTTATTCACATTATTTAAAAAAATAATGCCGATTTATTTTGTTCTTTCATGGTAACTTCTTTTGGCAAAAAATGACGGTGAAAATCGTTCGTATTGAGTTATATATTCTTATACCCAGTATCTCTTGTATATATTTTGCACCATTCTACAGAAGCTTGAACTCCCTAGGCAAGAAGTATGGCCTAGCTCGTATGTTCAGCAGCATGTTTTGCTATCAGCGCGGCGCAGCAGTTGCATGCGAAGATTTCATTCCAAGGCGGCCGATAGCGGCGCTGCGCGGCGGGGACCCTTTGGTGTGGTCAGCCGAGAAAAATCCCCCGTAAAGGGAAATGCACCGCGAACAGGTACCTAATTTTAATGCTAACAACGGTAATTGCGGCTTGTTAATGAAATGAGGAGATTGCAACACGTGTTGGTATAAAATTTATGCATTCGAAATTCAAAGCTTTTGAGATTGTAGTATATCTCTAGCAGGTTTAATATTTTTGCAGGAAGAGAGGATATTAACTCACTCGCAGTAATTTCAACCGTTCCACTTGCCCTTGTAATTTAAATGAAGTTTTGAAGAGACTAATTAAGTAGGCTCGTTAGTTTAAGTTGTCTCTGACACAAGAAAAAACGGAGAAACAAAATTACTATATTGTTTATTGTGGTATTTTAAGTAGGTATATAGTTATCTATGCCTAATACAATCCTTATATACATATAATTATAGTAACACATTTAAAATGAATCAATCACATATTTTCGTAATTTAATTTTAAATGTTTTTATGTTTTCTTCTGGTTTTATTTCTTCTGGTAGCTCTCCAAATATCTTCAACGCTCCGTACATCAATGACTTTTGACTCTGTGTTTTTTTCCTGAAGGGGAGTCTCAATTCATTTCTTTTCCTCGTCTCATGTGTGTGTTTGTTCTTATAAAGAATATTACGAGAAATTACATTAAAGTGGTTACCTTTTTGTTAAAATTAGTAACTGCTGCCATCTGTAGGTGTAGGTCTTAAGCTTTTAAACATGACTAAATCAGGAAATTTTTGCAGTTGATAAGGTAGAATTTTACAAAGGCTCACAAGGTAAAATCCTTTTTTCTTTAATATTATAACCTAAGCACATATTTTTAATAAAACAGATGTGATTTTTAAAATATTCTTTCTTCCATTACCAACCGTCGAGCAAGCAAGATCCTCACCACTACCTAAGAGGCAAAGAGAAAAATTATTATGTGATTATTCCACTGTAAAATAAAACTCAGTAAAGTTCAGAGGATTCATTTTATTAGAGAGAGCTGATAATTTAACATTATCAAACGTCAATTTTTAAAAAATATTTTTAAATCTTCGTTATTGTTTTACAAATCATGTTACATTGATTTAACCGTCTCGCCGCCGCCGTCGGCAAAACCTTATAAATAAATTAATTTGTATAGTTCAATCATCGCCCATGCAAGTCCAGCTAAATAGCTACCAGCTACCTGCTTTGCACCCCACTGTTCCCGGGAAGTAATTAATAAGCACATCTGGGAGTATCAGCGAGAGGATCGAGGACCTATTTATATCCTTGCGGCTGTTACTGGAGCAGGCAGTGTGTGGTGGGTGGAGCCACTAACTGCTGCCTATCACGTGATGGACACCTATCTTTATTTTCCTTTTGCTTTACAACACATCCTAAAATTGGTAGCCGTAGTCCTATTGATTCCGGCAAAATGTCCACTCAAATAAAATGCCAACATTAAAAATACTCAATTAGGTTATGGTTTTGTCTGTGATTGTAACTCTGTTTCGAAGAATTGTGATTCGTTTTGAATAAGTGTCTTTTTTAAATTTGAAACCGATTGCGTCAAAAATTCAAACAAGCGATAAATGTAATATTTTAGCATAAAATTATTTTCAAAAATAATTCAGACAAGTGATTTAGTACTTACCGGTAACGTAATATTTTTTAAACAAAAAAATATTTTAAATCCATATTTGAAATGTTTACTAATTCCTTTTAATTCCATATTTGAAATGTGTACTAATTTTTTTGAATTCCATATTTGAAATGTGTATCAATTTCTTTTAATTCCATATTTGAAATGTGTACCAATTCCTTTTAAGTCCGTATTTGAAATGTGTACCAATTTATTTTGTTTAAATTTCTTAGGGTTAATCTTGATAAGTAAAGTCGAATTTCGTGATTTTTCAAGGGACCGCACTTTTTAGTGATAATTCAATTATCAATTAAAAGAAAACAGTGTACAATGTCCCAACGAAAATATGATTTATTTATTTTCAACCAGGTAAATTAATTAATTTAATCTAACTTAATGTCAAGTTCATTCTGTATCTACGTAACGCATAACGCATGTCAAGACCTTCTTGGTCTTGTTTCTAAACAATAACCATTTATATGGCATATTAAACGTTAGGGAAACACTTACGCAGTACGGTCCGCAGTCCGCAGTCCGCAGTCCGCAGACCAGCAAACAGCCAGTTACAGGCAGGAGATAATGGGCAATGCTACGTTAGTGCCAGATTAAATAACGAAATCTATTATCCCAGTGTAATTCAATTGGTAGAAAGATACTTGGAATTGGGTTTCCTTATTTCTTATTTTTAATTGCGAATTGTTCAGTACTTACATTTAGTAATAAAACAGAAGTTCTAATTGGTAATTAGCATAGTGTAGTGGTGCGACGGAATGACAGATTTATGGCATACGTATAAAATATAATCGATTTGTGACCCATCGACACGAAGGTAAGAACTAAACTAAATTGACCAAAGTGGGCATTGGCCAATCTTTTGATCAGATTATGCGTAGCATTTGTGCAAACAGTTTTCTATTTCGGATTAAGTTTATATGAGATAAATATTCACCTTTGTAAAACATCTTTACTTTAGAGCACAATTTCATTAGTTCCGGATAGAAGATATCAGGAGAAAGTCAATAGAGATGAAAATTTTAATTGATATTGTGTTAGAATACGGAGGAGTGATTGAATGCAGATAAAGTAACGAGTGTGTGACAGTAAATTTGTGGGTGTTCGGAGGTTGCATCCTCTCTGTCCATTGGTTTTTTTTTACATTGGCTCTGAGGAAAACAATTTCCCTCGAGGCCTATGTCATCTTTGAGTATGCTGCGTGGAAATTTTTTTTAAGGAAAGGAAAGAGAGGAAGGAGAGGAAGATCTGGGAGTGAAAAAGGTGTGAGAAGTGGGTAGGAATCTGGGGGTTAGTAAGTACAAGAATAATTTACGTTTGAATTCACCCCCCCCCTATTGAGAAAAAACTTTGGGGTGACCTATTGCAGAGGTGTTGGTTATCCAATGAATGGTTCCCCGGACGGCGGTACCCAAACCCGCATCCCAAGAATTAACGAAATGTTTAATTAATCATTAGCCTATTCCGCAGCAAAATGTAAAACATTATACCCGTGTTCGTCATGACTGAGAAATCTATGAGAGTGGCCGCAGCACAACATCTCTGTACCGATTGTTAAGGATTCAGTTGCTTCTTAAATTGCTGTTGAGGACATATTTTACAAAAAATTACGATATTAGATTTTGCCAGCAATAATGTAGATTCACCTCCCGAAGTAAGCGCGCTTTACCCTCAGACACCCTGTATAACGCGCGTCTCTGTTCGCTTCTACCCGCTACAAAACTATAATTATTTCGAAAGTGATAAATAATTTCGCGATTTTTTTTCCAAGTTTAAACAAGTTGGGTGAAGTTTGAGATTGTTTTTTTGTGTTATTTGTACAAATTTGTTTTGTAAATTATTTGATTTTTGACGGCCAACATCTTACCCGGCAAGACTACTGACGGGCAAGCTATTTATCTTGCTTGTTTAACAGCCGTGCGACGTCGAATGAATCGGTGAGTTCGTTAACCGAATGTCCCGAAAGGCCTCCTGAATAGTCACCTGTTTTTGTGCTTTTAATCGAATTATAAAAGCTGGAGTCGGAGTCGGAGCCGAGTCAGCTCTTCCGCCAGATGTGGCTTCCTTTCCTGTCACTCAGATTGTGCACGTGTCGCCCCATTCAACCTTTTTCTCATTCATTCATATGGCCGCGATTGGAGTAACCTACTTGTTTTACTGCTTCATCTAATTTTAGACTAGTGACACATTTAGTGACGAAATTTTTAAATTCTTTTTGTAAATATGAATCATTTTTACCTACCTAATAACATAAAAATTAACTTAAATTTAAAATATTATATTTTGCTTTTGTTAGAAGTCAACTTGAGTACAATTCTCTCGTCTGGAACCCACACTATAATACTCATGTTCAAGTTATTGAAAGAATACAACAAAAACTTACATTTTCTATGTTTTAAAATGGGTATTCCTGCAAATTTGTTGAACTAAAACACATTTTTAAATGATATGAAAATGTTAAAATTGTCAGACAGAAGGATTTACATTGAATTTCTATATAAAATTCTAAATAGTGCATTTGATAGTCAAGAATTGCTTGCATTGATATGCTTTCGGATTCCACTACGTAATGCTAGAACTCGGGATTTTATTTGAATTTCTGAGACTAACTACCACATGTGTTCCTTTCTGCCAGGAATACTAATGTAGGGAACTAATTATACCGAGTCAGTGGACATTCTTAATTTATCACTAAACAAATACGAAACGTTGCTACTTAGGCAGATCAATTGTGTATAGTTATTAACTTTGTATAAGTATTATCTATGTATGATTTATAATTACTATTCATATGAATGGGTGTTAATAAATAAATAATATATACTTCTAATTTTACGACCCGACTTCAAACATATATGTGACCCATATAAGTAATTAGGTGTTTGTGCCTTTTTAAGAGTTAAAATAAATTTTGCAAAGTACCCATACATATATCATTTAAAGTAAAGTTTCTGTGCCCATATATCGGCATCTATTTACATATTATTTTTTACAGTTTCATTTAAAACAATAATATAAGTAGGGACCATAATTAATTTTCCACGGAAGTTTTTACGTTACCCGCGTCACTAGGTGTAACCTGTTATGAGGTAGGTAACAGGAATGAACGATAAAAATATTTCAGTGCAATGTTATTAACCGATTAGTAGTGCTAATTTTAAGACGTTACTGTATAAAAGAAGTAGGAAAAGGGTTAATTTTAAGCATTTGTTTAAGAATTAAGACGATTAGATGTAAAGAAATATAATAAAATAAGGTGAAAATACAGAACATTGAAGGTTACACCCGCCCTGTCCCACCCCGGTATAGGTGACTTATGGTCACCCCTTCGGAGCTCTTGCATGAATCTAATTTTTGAATAAACGGCTCTACAAAGTATATAAATGAAGCTAGACCCTGAAAATACAGAACAGTTGCCACTATTAGCAACGCATAAAGAATGATAAGTTCTGTCATGCACACGATATAGCGAGCTGGCAACAGTTAGACTGAGAAAGCTGTGCAATTTTGATGAAGTTATAACATTTCTGATTCGTATGTCTAAAACGAGAGCCATTGAAAAGGTAAGGTACTCGTATACCTTACGAGTACCTTACCGTAAGGAGTACGAGTGTAAGGAATACGAGTACCTTACCATTGAAAAGGTAAGGTACTCGTATACCTTACAACTTTTGTACTGGCGCGATAGGGGTTCTTTCGAAACCTTTGGGATGTCGACCGGTTTGGGACAGTTCAACCAAATTTCTTTGCTAATTTATTATGAAAAGCCACACAAAGTAACTGCTTTTCTTGAACGCAAAGAATTTCCCATGTTTAGGTTATGTCTTTAAGAATTTTTTTTAATAATCCCAAAGTATTCAAGTAAATTTTGTAATTTAAAAAATCTCTGAACGTATTTATTGTGCGCACCCACAAATGATAATAATTATCTAGTGGGTACGGTAAATCACCCGTATAACAACCGGAATACTCTCTAGACACAGTATAAACCTCAAATAACTATCATTAACGACATTCTGGTTAGATCCTTGTTATCCCACCAACTAAAAAGTTAATCACAGAACATCTGGAAAGGGTTCTTACTGTGATATAAAATATGACCGTTTTCCGGTTCCATTAGACATCCGTATACACTAAATATATTTATATAATAATATCACCCCAACATAAGCGTATCTAAACCTTATTGCATCTGGTTAATCCTAATGAAGGGGTTGATTTAATAATGTTCTTTCTTGTTTTGTCGGTAGCAGTCAGGCAATATATATCCCTCCTAATTAAGGTTCATGAGCAAGTTGCCGACTTCCGTGTAAATACAGTTAACAAGAACCCATTACAAATGTTTTAGAATAAAGTCTCTACCGACGGATTTATTTTCCAGTTGTGAAATTTTTAAAAAAGCTTGTGGGTAGAGGAATGTGTCCATTTGAAATCTGAACATGTGCGAATCATTGAAACCGTAATTTGATATCAAATGATTTATCAATAACAATCCGGACTTATTGGCTGTATTGGCCGCATGAATTCTCATGTTTATCCAGGCCAGCATCGGAATCTACGACGCATAAATAAAAGGTCCAAATATATTTCCATTTGTCCACTCCAAGTCATTAATAACGGTTGACACGTCAGAATCGCTATCGGTGGACCACATATGAAGGCAGGTCGCTCGCCGGATTTGTCAACTAGCTGAACCGGCGCTCACCACAAGTAGAAGGAGGTACCAAGCGTGCACCACGTACCTGAACACGGACAATAAAAACTTCACTCTGTGATTCATTTATGGGTAACCGATATTTCTAACTTATTTACATATTGATAATACATAAATTGAATCGTATCTGGCTTTCGATCTATGCGACATTACAATTCCACCGATATCCCCGATGCAGGCGCTGGCACCTAGGAGGTCCCGGAGACATAATGGTTTGAGTCATCTATCTTTATGTGTCAATTAATATCTCGATGTTATATCAATAATACGCACTGGCCATTGACACGTGTGTTTTATGATTCCGGTTTGGGCGTCTGCGTCTGGCGTGATCTTTGAACTGGAGCCAGACTTGCATAAATTTGCATTAGTATTATCATTTGTTGGACCATGCTGCTTTTTACAACGTAACTAAAAAAGACACG
Organism: Hesperophylax consimilis; assembly: GCF_061612785.1. Lineage (NCBI taxonomy): Eukaryota > Metazoa > Arthropoda > Insecta > Trichoptera > Limnephilidae > Hesperophylax > Hesperophylax consimilis. The sequence continues at coordinate 43,541,654 of NC_142839.1, read as the reverse complement.
TGTTATTAGTGAAACGACCTGTTCTGAGGCTGTCATTATGCTCGCCAAATAATAATATCATACTCAGTCGTAATCTTATTGATTAATGATCACGTTTTCTCTTTGTCACTTGGTATCGTCCTCCAGGTTCTGCTCGATAATTAAATATATCTCCTCCGACAACTCCTCTCGTATTAAGATGTCGTAATGCATGTGGTGGCGTACGGTAAGCGCGGGCATTGTTTTTTTTGTTTTATTTACGGCTTTTATCAAAACGGCTAAATTGAATAAAGTTCGCCGGAAGCGAATCAGAAAGCTGCCACGCGCCGCTCGGCGGGGACGATAAATTATTTATAAAAACAATTTGACAAGCATTCTCCGCCATAGCAGTTCGCAGGTTCCTCCGTCCGCTGGGCTAAACCCATAAATCATGGGAACAGTTATCGTCTTGATGGTTCTATGGTCTGTTATAAATATTAACATGGCGACATCGCTGTGTGTCGACTTGAAGAGATAGGTAGGAACTCACCTCCCAAGCTACTCGCAATCAGACATCGTACTCCAAGCATATAATTATTAGGACTCGACGTATGGCCATAAACCACTAAGCATCTCCCGAGAAGGCTCATTCAATTGCATAAGATCAATTTAATGAATCGTTCAATAATTATTATTTACGCTACTCGAGCTTGACGACTTGAAAATTATTTGTTGTATTTACAACCAGTGATTAATGTTGATAAGTAGGTACCTATGTATGTTCGAACTGAACCAAAAGTGAAATATTTTTCAAGTAGTGTTTCAATAAAATGCTTCAACGACAAAATTATACAAAAATAAAATTATACAACACCCTCGAGGTGATTATCACAAAACCGGCGCTATACAACTTATCCAATACATGATATTCATTGAACATTTCAATAACCCAGTTAGTAGAGAAATCTCGGGTCTAACTGGGGAGCTAGTCTATTTACTAATTAAATACATAATATTTATAAATAGTTAAGGTGCTCATAAATAGTAGGCATCGTTATTACAACAAAAATACAGTATCTATGTATTAAAAGGACGAAAGTAAAAAAAATAACAATACATTAATAAATTGCAACAATGTATATCTGAAAATCATCGATCAATAGGTTTTCTATAAAAAAAAGTAATTTAAGTTATTTTATTATCATTTTAACGAATCAAAGAGTGGTTCAAATAAGTCAATGCCTTTCAAATTTATAATAACTCGATTCATTTTTTTAAATTAAGATGTTCGCTATCATAATTATTGCACTGTGTTTTATCTCTTATTTCAATACAATTGTTATTTTAATAAGTTTAGTAATCAAACATCAACTATTTAAGTTTTCATCTATTAAATTTTTTTGTTCTTTCTTAGTTTCTTCTCGTTGTTTATCTTTCGTTACACAAATTATGTAAGTATGTCAGTTTATTTAATTTTTGCCAGTCCTAATAGGGGATTTTCTCCTAGTTGTACAAGCAATAATTTTTTCCTGTCCGACTAGGAGACCTTTAGGAGAGAAATAAATAAATAATAAATAAAAAAAATGTTTATTTGGAAAATTATTGGTGAAAAAGTAGGTACCCTGTATCCCAATAATATGAAACCAGACATCACGATATTATTGTAAGCAGCATGCCACTTTCCTTGCAATGACATTTCAAATATTTGAAATAGTTATGATAAACTGCTCAATCGTGAAGCTGACTCCGAACGCAGAACACAGAACACACTGCAACGACGAGTGACGATATATTGATCCGATATTTGCGACATATCGCATTAACATTTAACGAACTTAAGCCGTGATACGAAGGGGACCAAGGAACCAACAAAGCTGTCGGGGAAGATTGACTGTGGCTTTAGAACTCGCCGCAGCGCGGATGTAAATATTAAAGTATGAGAGGCTCCGATATAGAACGCATTGGCTGACCCCTCAGGACCGAGACATGTTATGAAATCAGATCCACTAATTCGTTGACAGACTCAATATTGATTTCATAAATCGAATTATGAATTCATTTAACTCTCGATGAAATTTAAATTACTCAAGCCTCGCTCGGGGTTTCAACGCATCACATGTATGTCTGGTCGTAAATGTGGTACTGTGATATTAACATAAGTACTACGACAACTAAATAATATTTGTTTTTGTGAGACGCGACGCGTTATGTCTGTTTAACATACCGATTAAGATTTTGGATATGGTCACATTTGAAACCTGGAGGTCAAATATATTTATAATATATCAATGGCTGAAAAACTGCGCATAAATGCTGCACTTGATTAGTACTATCCCACAGTAAATCAGTTAAAATAAAAAAGTATTTTCGCAATAAATTATTAATTGTAGAGACTGTAAAAGTTTTCATGACGGGGCAACTAATTACATTTAAATGTTTTGATCAAAAAAGTTAACGATTCTGTGGTACACCGTGGGTACCTACTTGTAAGATGAACTCTAAACACTTTTACCACGGTAAAAGTGTTTAGAGTTCATCTTTAATGAAAAAACCAACAATTCTGTTGGATAATGAAATTTACACCATAACATCTACAAATAAATCACTTGAAATATTGACGGAACTTTGAAGTATGGTATATTACAGAGAATTATTTGAGTGACCAAAAAACAATTGTACCATTGTACGAGGTTTTGGTTAGTAATAATAATATTTGGATGATTTTCATGGCACCGTTTTTGTGGCGCTGTAATGATAATACAATTTAATTGTATAGCTTGGGCTCCAATGCCGCCCATCGTGTCTTCCATTGAATATCAGCTTTTTACACTTGATTACACTTGAAGTTGTTGAAATTTCTTGAACTAGATATAGATCCAAACATTTGCAAGGCCTTGTTAGAGATTTCAGGATTTTACTTAAAAGTGAGACAAGTGAGGTAAGTCTTTAATTTCTGTTAATGTTTCAAGATCATTGTTATTAATGCTATTCTTAAGTACTACTGGATTTTTTGTTCGAAAGAATTTAAATGACGTATTGAGATACCTAAGTAAAGTATGTTTTGTTGATGTTATCATGGAGAATATTTTACAATGATTCATATTGTTTTAATTCTAAAAACTTTGATGCCATCTGCAAAAAGTGAGACAGATACATTTAGATATATTTTTTTTTCTGAAAGGGAGGATATTATTTAAACAATTTATTGCTAGCTCACAAAACAGGATAACATGTCGCCACGTATTAAGTTTTTCTGATTTAAATATAAGAATTTTGTGTGAAACTGTATCAAAGACTTATTAGACTAAGATATTATTTAAACGTAGTTAACTTGTTTTAATTTATTTAAAGGCAATAGTTAAATAATTTTCAAAATATTTAACTTGCAAAGAAAAACGAAAATCTAAACGGTAAGGTTTTATTTGAGCAATAAGGTCGTCCAGTATTAGGACTTGAAGATTATTTCTCCAGTATTAGCTATGAGCTTTGATGGATTGAATAAAATCGGTCTGTACTTACAAACATCACTATTGTCACCATTTTTTAAAATTGGAGACAAATACCTAATTTTCATAATACTATTAAAATTCAAATGAAAACAACCAACTTTCAAAACTTGTGTACTAAAGTTGATTATTTTATTTGAATTAAAAAAGATGCCAAAGTAATTTTGCAATAATTGAAGAAGTAATATTATAATTTTAAACAAAAGCCTGCGCTGCAACATAGGTCATACTTAATTTCCTTAAGTTTGAATAAAAACACAATGTGTATTCTCTAGTAGATTATTTGTAAAAAAGTAAGCATCGCTCAGTGTACCCATTGCCCACACGGCAGCAAACGCCTCACACCGCGGTCCGCAATCGTGGATTCGTTGCATTTTGCTCGCATTTAAATGTCGTCATTATTAATGTATATTTATTTAAAGTGGCAGGGCAACAAAGGGGCCCACCGACGCGGCTCCGCGGGGCTCCGATCCCACAAGAAAGGGGCACAGGGCTGAATCTCGTGGAACCAAATGTATCAATTAATATGAAAGCTCGAAGACCGTGGGCAGGTATTAATGTTTAGCGCAATCACGGGCACAGTGTAATGATGCCCAGTGCCGGGCCGGTGCCCGGTGCCCGATGCCCGGTGCCCGGTGCCCGGTGCCCGGTGCCCGGTGCCCGGTGCCCGGTGTCCGCCGCAATATCGGCGGGGAAGTGGACTTCTCCGGCAGATAACGAAATATTAGCGCAAGTTGCATGTCGAGGAACGCGCGTGGGAGGGGAAGTGTGTCGCGTCTCGCCTTCGGAGAGGGTGGAGGTTTAGGATGTCAAACTGCTAACCAGGATTAAACCATAAACTCGTTAGATCATTGCCGTCTCTAATCCAGGACACTTTTAACGAGTACCTACCTGATTTCATTTCAGCAATGATCTGAGTAAAACGATATGTTATAGTAATATTTTAGTACCCACTTACTTGATAAACTCACCTGGTTTAATTGATTGGTTTTCAACTAAAATATGAACTAAACTCTAGTGGTTTGAACCAATCCATAGATTGAGCGAATTTCAGATTTGTGTAGAATACCAAGATAACTTATTGAAAAAAAGGTCAATTATAAATGATTTCCCATCACCAGGAATATTGTCACATTAAATGGAGTGATGGGTTTAAAAGATAAATATTTTTGCCTAGTTTAACTTTCAAATGGTTTAATCTTTCTGATAATGCTTACAATTGCTCGAAAGATTCAGTTATTATGTTGTATATTTTATTACAAGACGTTTGAATTTTTTATGGAATTCGCGCGCACTAACTTTGAAATTCCGATTGACGCTTTTTACCGGAAGTTTAAAACGAATATTTTTATTTACGGTATTAAAAAAAACGAACGAGGGTTGTGTCATTGGATTTATAATGTAAACCTCCATATCCTTTCATCCTGTTTTAAAAAAACTTTTATAATGAAACAATAATTCATTTTTAAATATACGGAGAAAATGACCTGTTAAAAAAGTAACAGCATGCCAATTTCCTGATAAAATATTCATCATTCGGAATTTATCGAGAACAAGTATTCTTTTCCTAATAAATATCACGACGGAATGCGTCAATATCAATATTTAAATGAACAAGTGTTCGCGGTCCTCATAAAACATTCACTTTTAACTGATAATTTGTTAGGAAATTTGTCAATTCATCCGTAAAAGGCCTGCAGTCCCGTTTTTAACAGAAAAAAAAATAATTTGACCAGATTTTTAATAAGTTGACAGTATTTTATTTCAGTGAGTTTTCTTCGTGTATTGTCTTTTTCATAGTGCCATATACAAAACCATCAACATTATAATTATTTGGCAAAATATAGTGAGTGAAAAAACGTCGCTGGTAAGGATTTAGCTAAAGTTATGATTTCTAGTTCAATTGAGAGCGATCGGTTTGCCCTTGGTCCCACTGACTCCATACATAAAGTATCAGCCGCGAGTGATAGCTTTGTGTGCTCAGCGGTCTCAACAAATGTTTGTTTCTGAAACACCCACCCCCTCTGTGATCAGCCCCACCCCTCCCAAACTGGGAGAGATAGTTCCACTGTCTGTCTGGAACTCATCTTCTATGATAAGGTGTACAATATTTACATCAAATCAATATGAACATTCGAATGATATAACTGTGAAGTGCATTAGAGTAGGTCGCACGTAAAATGAAGCTCTTCTACTTTTCGAGATCTCTGGGGGAAATAGAAACATTAATTTTAAAAACTTAAATACCTGCCGGGATTCTGGAAATTCAAGCAAACGTCGATTGGCAATGCCAAGCAGGTGTCTAATTTTGCGGGTTTGTTGATATTTTCAACTTTTCATTTTGTATGAAAATTTTTATAAAGTTTGAAAAACCTGTAGATAAAGTTATAAAATTATGCAGTTTTTTTGCACGTTTGTTTTATTATTATACGTAAGATTTTATGATTTCATGTTATTGATAGATTTTGTGTGTACTAATGATATGTATGATTTGTGATAAATTAATTTTCAAAGTCCATTTTTCGAATTGACAGTCAAACTTCCGAAATAAAAAATATTTATGTAGGATGTATATTTTGGACATGACACCACTACAGAATTGAGTAGGTGAGAGTAAGCCCGTACTTGCATCCTATTGCCTGCAACAAGATGCATCAAGATGATTTATAGTCTGACTAAATAAATATCTTTTTCTAAAAAATGCTTATCAATAAATTTATCGGATAGAAATTCAATGTCATATTCAAAGTTTTATCAGCTAGAGGAGACCTTATCTCGCCGTAGGGATATTTGTAGTGTGAATAAGTGGAATCTTAACCTACTTGGCATTGTGATCATAGTGTCAATGTTTGGGTTGGGCTAATAAAATCTTTATTTTTTAGAAGACACGTTTTTTTTAACTAGAACCATGTAGAAAAAGCTAATATTCTGTTTATAATCTTTGAAATGCTCATTTTTAGAAGTTATTAAACTTGTACTATTAACCTTCAGTAATAATAATGTCAACATCTTCATAATCTTCGTTACTGGATAAATATCTCTTCAAGTCAAAACTCTTTTATATGTTTTGCGATGCAGCTTGTTTTCACCTATACCTTTCAATTTTATCATAATGTCGATCAAACTGGTTTTTAATAGTCTTGATCTCTTTTAGTTCCTCTTTGATACAAGTGCTAAATGTAATTACCATTTGCTCTGTGAACAGGAAACCTCGTGTCCAAATTTTTGTTCTATTTTTCACTTGTTTTAAATAAAAACCAAAATTTCCAGTGAAATCTTAAGATTTGTAATTTGGCACAATATTACCTCGTTGTGTGCTAACGCTAAATTTTCGTCGTGCGTCAGCTAATTCTGTTTTCGCATGAACTTTCATTTTATATGCAAAATTATGTTTTGTACATTGTACCGTCTTTTCAGATAACGTGTTTATATATTTTTAAATGAACGCGGTATATAATCTAGCACAGGTACTTTCTCCAAAATAGCTAATGGTTTTATTTTTATATTAGCCCACACAAGAGGCCCTGAGGAAAATAATTTCCCTCGGAGCCAATGTTATAATTTGGGATGCTGTGTGGATGGACTTTTTTAAGAAAAGGAATGAGAAAGTACTATACTATCAGGAAGATCTGTGAAGGTAAAAATTGTGAGGGTTGAGTATGAATCTAGGGATAAGTATGTCCTACAGCGACGGACATATGAATATATCCCTCCCACTGCGGCGCAAGGAGATTTCGAGAGCCGATCTGGCATGCCACTGGTTGGTACGCGCATCCTGAATACACCTCGCCCGATTAACCCGAGCACTCCTGCTGAATCACCAAACGTAGCGAACCATTTGGGGTAACCTATGGCAGAGATGTTGGGTACCCAAACTCATTTCAAAGATTGTGGTATACGTGAAGCTTATATTATAATCATTTATTTATTACCTATCGGCCGGAACGTAACAAATAAATCTACAGGTAGACGAACAACCAAATAATTGTCGGGTTGTTCGAGTTAAAACAGGATTCGCTTCGCTCAGTCAATAAGTTTATTTGAATATGAATTTTATGGAACTGTAATCTGTTCTTAGAATAAGCTGTGAACATTCGCGGACTAAATAACGATGCCGTTAAAATAATGATATGCGAACAGCGCAAGATTTCCCAGTTTCCCCATTTGCCGAGAGATTTATGCGCAATGTTCTATTAACCGGGTGTCAGGTGCGCCTCAGCCTCAATACGCCAATACGCCAGTATAGCCTCCTGTGTATTTATGCGGCTGGGTTTATTTATTGGCACCGCGCGTGTGATAATGGCAATTCCAGAACATCCGAAGCGATAGCCTCCCGCAGGTGCTACAACCACTCTGCTATCTAACTACTATCTGTTCCCTCTCACTGTGTCATACCCGCTTGTCATCCTGGTCCTTTTAGAATCCTGGACTTAGTTAAACCCTCATTTCAAATGTATGATACACTTTTAAATGTAACAATAACCTCAATACAAACTACTCTATTTATTCAACAATTCCAAGAATTCATCACCTTGCAAACAATTACTGTGAACTTATAGATATATTTGGTGTTAATAATTTTGTGAGTTTCAAAAGGCAACTAATTTCAGACCTATTTGGTAGTTATTAACTTATATGTATTATTTATTAGCTTTTTTAAAAATAAGTCTTGTCTCTATACGTTCCAACGTTTAACTCAAATACATAAATTCGATATTAATTATGGCGTTGGTTTTTTTCCATTACTTATTATTATTTTTTTTCTATAGATAACAGTCATATTTTTTTTCTTTTTTTTAAACATTTGTTTTACAATACATATCAGTATATTATATATATATTTATTTTTTATTTACTTTGCGAGTAAATTATTTTGCTGTTTTCAGTCTTACTGGTTTTGCAACAAACATGAATAATTATATGCACATACGAATGTGAAATGTACATGCTTACTTTATACTTGAAACTTTGCTTTATTTACAATATTAATTTATTTTGATTTTATGTTAATCTTAGTATTAGCATTTGATTTTTATTTTTTTTTGTATTTAGTTATGCTATTATCCATGTATTATGTTACAATTACATACATAAACTGTCAATTTACTCTGTAAAAGTCCGATAGGGCCTTAATGAATAATAAATAATAAAATAAATAATTTCATTTCCGTCGATCTATCTTTAATCTACCTGTCTTCTATCTTTCTTTCTTTTATCTCTCCGGTGTCGAGAGGTAGGTATCCCGACTAGCAATCCGAAGGTCACAGGTTCAAACCCCGGCGTACGCAAGTAAATTTTATTTTTAAATATATATATATATATATATATATGCTCAAAACTCAAAGCTAAGATCTCAAAGTTAAAGCTCAAAGCTCAAACTTTCAAAGCTCAGCTCAAATTTCTAAGCTCAAAGCTAAGCAGAATGTATGACGTGGAAGTGTAAGGTATCAGGGTCGCCCGAGGAAGACATGGTACGATCAAGTGAATCTAATACTTATCTGTGATAAAATGAAGTGTGTGTATATGACTGATATAATACAAATGGATAAGAATAAGAAAGGAACCCTACGATCGTTTGGGCATAAAAACTATACGAACGAAGGAAGGAGTGCAATGGGATTATATGACATGGACGTGAATGGTTAAAAAAAGTTGGGGACGCCAAGACGTGAATTGAATTTCGCAAAAATTAAACTTTTTCAACAAAAGATACTTGACAATATTATTAATTCCTCCTTTCCCCGAGCAACGCCGGGTTTACAATTAAACATAAGTAGGTACTAATAACGATAATAGGAATCAACAAAAATATACTAAACTAAATATACTAAAAATATACTATTTATCGAAAAAAAAAGTTATTATTCTACGTACGCCTTGATTTTTTTTCGTTTGAAAGAGGAGTAATTGATAGTGATTTATTTTAGTACAAGAATAATATTGAAGAGAAATCGTTGAGTTTTTTGTTTATTGAAAATTATTATATTTTTATTTTAGTTCAATCTATCGTAAAAAAGCAATATTTCTTAATCCTCAAACGTGACTTGTTGAATTTCAACAAATTGAATAGGTAATCAGCGTAAGAGTCTGAATCTATCTATCTGAAGAGTCTGGAAATGCATTTGGTGGAAATGTAGAATAAACGGTATGTAGCTTGAACTTTAATAAGAATCCATAACAATTAAAAAGCGCCCAATATTCGGTCCGTGAGGATTTTGTGATCCTTATGAACTATCGAAGGTTTTAACGAAATATGATGAACAATTTAAAGAAAGTACTTGATTAGGTGTTAGAACATTAAGGGGGTAAATAAAGTGAATGAAGTAAAACTCTATGTTCTTTTTACAAGCCTTCAAAAGCTTCATAGATTCTACATATTTATAGGTAAAAGCTAAATGGCATTTTTGTTTTTAAAAAGTTTTATTTTACAATCGCTAGAGAATGATAAGGACAGGTCGAACAGTTTCGAATTACAAAAAAATATGTTACAAATATACATGGTAATAATTAATTAATTTACTGGACAATTTGTATAGCCTCGCTTTTGTGAGATATCACCTTATCACCAGGGGCGCTTTACAGTTAATACAAAAAATATAAATATTACAAAAATAAAGTGAAGTTAAGAGTAAAATGAAGAATAGGAACAGGTAACACGAAGATAGAAGATGGAGACTCTGCTACAAGAATCCTAGGTGGTGAAGAAACTGGATCAGCTGCTGCAGCGAGAGAGTCCACCAACAGTGCCAGCACGAAATTCGTCTTCCGTCCAGGTATGTGTCTGCTGCTAATAAAGCGCTGACACAACATCCTCACATATATAACAGACCTTGGCAGCACCGCTGTGACGTTCGGTGAGTCCATCATTCTAGTCTCTATTAATAATAAAAATATTTGGATGATCTACATAGCGCCGTCTCTGTGCAAAATCACCTTATATCTTAGCTATTCATGTCACTTACTGCATCTTCTCAACCCTTTTAGGTTCGTCTTCTGGTCTATTTCTATATCTTCTAGCTGACTTCTTATCCTAGCCTATTTTGCCTCTCCCTGGCTCTAATGCCTAAATAAAATAAAAATCCAACAAAGAAGTTAAAAATTACAATTTCTTCTATTGTGTCGTGGTCCAACGATTTCATATCTCTGGCTATCATAAACAAAAATCTTGAACCAAAATTAAAGTGAAGAAAATGTATGTTTGTCATCTGAAACAAAAAACAAAAAGATTGTAAAACTCTTTAAAAAAATGGTTGGAAACATAGTCAATGCCGAAGAAATTTTTGGTATAATACGATAAAAAAATATTTTATTTATTTTCCACGAGATCGAGTTTTTGTTGATCCTCAGGCCAGAAATCCCTATTTCCAGCAAATGAAGCAGTTTTAAGCCTCGCGGTCTATCATTTGTCCTAGAACCGGAATCCTACCATAAATATAATTGCATATATTGAAGAACACAACCGATTGCAGTAATACATTTGATTTATTGACGAGTTATCGCAGTTTACGATGCCCGGGGCTTAAATGTTTTAAATACTAGTAGGGACACCTATTACACCCATAAATTGAATCCCTATAAATTCTTTTATGCCACATTTCTCTGACTAATGATAATAATTCCATAACTTGCTTTGACATTTGCTATTTTTAAGAAGACTCTACTAGATATATTTTTACAATAATAAATATTACTGTGGGTACCTATTTAGAAAGTAAATAAAATAGAAGTATTTGCTCTGGATCTAGAACTGCCAGTACAAATACAATTCCATAGACATATGAATATTAGTAGACCTGCCCTAAGTGATTAAAAGCGTATTATCCCCACTCCCCATACCGGTTCCATTGGAGCCGGCTGTGCTCGCGTATGGCCTCAAGTGAAATTTGAAAACGTGACGTCATCATTCTTGTGCGAACTATGGTCGAGGCATCATCGGTTCATTTTACGAAATAACACGGCAAAATGTTGACTTGTACTATGAAAACTTGTAAAAATAGATGTGAAAAAGAGAATAAACCCAATTGTCGTATTACATTCCATATATAAGCATTATTTTACTTTATTTTAAGCATATTCACATCGTATAATATAGATCAGTTTTAGAAACATATACTATCACATCGAGAAACGTCTGGACGCGAAACACAAAGTTGGTTGGTTGCTGGGAAGTAAATTATGAACATTTATAAAAGTGTCTTAACTAAATACTTAAACGAAATATTCGACTCTGAAAATACAACCGAATTTTTTTGCCGAATTTGGACTTCGCAAATTTGTTCATAACGTTGCGAGTAATTTGCGCTCCCATGTAAAAATGTCTATTCATTCAAAAGCAGGTTTTACTTTTAAGAAGTAAATGGTGATATTATAATGCGAGATGCCTATTTACTGTCAGATTGATTTATTGACGAATCACAGTCAGCCTTACTCCCTTCGTTCTTCAACAGTTGATTTTACCCCTCGCCATTATCTTCTCGTCTATTAATTCCTATGTCTGTGCACAATTCGAATAAGTCAGTGGGGCTTTCCTTTATTATAGTATTTTTTTACAAAGAATTTTTAAGGATATCTATGTCCCCTCCCTTCCTATCGCATTCATGGAAGCTTTCAAACTTCAATCTTTGACCATTTTCAGATCGGGCAGTGGCACCTTTGATTTGTAGACCTTTTAAAATAATCTTCGATGAAATATAATATTTTGATAGTTGATAAAGTTGACAGACTCCGTGGTTGATTGAAGGCGTAATTCGTGAGTTCCAGCGTTCACAAGTAAATGCTGTTAGTAAAATAGTGTTATATCATATTAAATAATATATTGTTTACTGCTAGTACGTTCCAGAGTGGCAGATTCTCGTAGTATCGCCCTGATGATGACTCAATTCGGAATCGAAACGGCTTTATCCATGTTTGGTGTCGAGATTAGAATAGCCAGGTACTCCCCCATCTCCCTGCTCCCCATCTCATTCTCCAACCCAAACCCTTCAGCCTCACAAAATACCTTAATTGGGGATTTCCATAGTTTGACTGGCTCCAGTTAACAGGAAGCAGTGCGAGTCTTGTGGGGTTGTTAAGTTAAAAAATGCTTGGCTTTCAAATTTTATATTACATGGTTTTACGCCCAGCCGAGCTTTTACATGCATTTTACGAACAGAATATACCTAGTGAGCTATCGAAAACTACACAAAATAAAGTTTTTAAAGCATGAAACAATGTTAATTTGATAAACTCACTATGAAAAAATATTACCGGTCGGTGGCTGAGTTGACATCGTGTTTGGGTCCCACCCAGGCGTAGTATGTTCAATTCGCGGCTGGCCTCCATCACAACACAAACAACATTTTTTGTTTACTGTGGTGGTAGTAGGAGATTTTCAATTATTGTCATGTTATTCGTAAACCGGAAATGTTTGTCTTTCTCTAAATAAACAAAAAAAAACAGTAAAACATGTAACAGTAACATAAAATAGAAACTAGAACATAAATCACTAAAACTACATTACCAACGCCACGATTCAATAAAATACTGGAATAGATTACAATTAATTTTATAAATTGAGTCAGTACATATATTAACAGTACCTCCAAACTTGTTGCCCAGATCATGCATCCTTTTGGTTAGTGAATCTTGTCGTCCTTATTAATGAAAACCAAACGTAATATGAAAGGAGAGGTCGGGGTAGGATCTGGCGGCCGTGTTTCTCATCCTTAACAGGAACGACTGCGCGGCCTTAAACTTAAATTTGGATTTAAGACCAAAATACCCAACAAAACGTTTTTTTAATAAAGGGAATAAAAAATATATAGTACTGATAATGTGTGCAATACTATTAATTTATGTATTAAATTATAAAGAAGGTACTAGCACAGGAATTCAATTTTTCATGATTTTAGAGGTAAATTTGTAAATAATTTCACATTAATTAGGTTCTGAATGAAACAACGTGCTTGGCTAGGCTGAAAAAACGGAAAAGGTTTTATTTCTTATCAACAAATACCTAAAGACATAGTATTTTGAGCATATTATAAAAACTTTGGCAATCATTCGTCATTAAAGATAATTGTTTCATCTCACCTGTTATGTAAATACAATGTAATATAAAATAAAAAAAAAGGATTTTAACGAGCTTTTTGATGGGCTCAAATATGAAGTAAAAATTACCAATTTACGTAGGCACACAAATTTGTCGTGTAAAAATTAAAATTTTTACCCAAAAAATGCGTATTTTACGATATTTTTAAATATTTCTTTATGTTGACATAGCAGGTTAGGGAAAATATTTTTTGCTAAGTATTATTAACTCACAAAAAATGCCAAAGTTGCCTCTCATATCATGGAACGTTGCATTCTTTGATAGCCTACATTTCCTTATTTAAAACACGAATAAATAAAATAGCACATATCCGTACTAGATAATTTATATACGTTTTGATTAAAAAATATAATTAATTTGTTTGATCAGGTATTTTGGCTTCAATCCAAATAGAAGTTTTGTATAAAAAAGGATACCCAGTTTCTTTTGAGACGAAGAAAATAACATAATAAAATAATCCAATTGTATTGAAAGAGGTTAACTTATATCTCCCGTATTGGAACGTAACGATTATGCATTAACTATTGACATTTTTAACGTCTTTTGACGCTTGTCACAAAATTGTTTACATGACTTTTAATTCTTACATGTACCCCAAAATTGTAAGTTTTTTTTGTTTTTTTTTTTTTTTTTTTTTAAAAAAAAACAATTTTAAGAAGGAATTATCTATAATTAAACAAATTGCTGTAAATAACGGGTATGAGACAAAACTAGCAGACAATATTCTTAATAAAAAATTGAAACAAATAGCTTCAAATAAATTTCTTTTCAATAAATCTAACAATAATATTAATATTAATCACTAATTCCAGTGACGTAGAGTAGGTACTGTATACAAATAACTTTTCTTCTTTAAGTGTAAAAAAATTCCCTACAGAAATAAAGCCCGTTTTTTATACTAATAATAACTTAGGTAAATACTTGATTAACACTAAAGATATTGATGATAAACTTAGCCACTCGGGCATATATACACTTAATTGTAATGATTGTTCTGCTTTTTCTGTAAACATAAGAATAGAAGAACACCTGAGGTGTTTAAATAATAATGCTTTTTCAGAATTCTCGAATCATCTACTAGAGACTAACCATTCATTTGATAAAACCTCTGGGACTACAATATTACATAAAAATGGAATTGGAATTAGGTTAAACAATTTAGAAGCCCTCGAAATTAAAAAAGCCGTCAATAATAAATCAAATAAGTAAACAACTTAAGTCTAACAAATTGAATTTTTCCAATGAACTACAAAACCACAATAATCTCACCTATTTAAAAATCTGGAGATCCACATCAAGCAACGAATTATCGCCCAATATGTCTAATTTCTAATATAGGAAAGATCTTTCAAAAAATAGTAAAAAAACAATTAGTAAATTTTCTAGATAATAATAAAATATTACACAAAAACCAGTTTGGCTTTATAAAATCACTCAGCACACAAGATGCTATTGCTCACGTAACTTCATACATTTACGAATCACTAGATAAAAGTAAAAAATGTGCGGGTATATTTATTGACCTTAAAAAGGCATTCGATAGCATATCCCATGAGATGCTATTAAAAAAATTGAATAATATCGGCATAAAAGGCAACGCGATTAAATGGATCACCGAGTACTTAAAAAACCGTCCTCAAGTAGTAAAAATCAATGGTGTTAATAGTGATCAAGAGATTACAAGCTTTGGAATCCCCCAAGGTACAGTGCTTGGACCAATTCTATTTACTATATATGTAAACGATATTTTTTTCAACTTTTAAACGGTCAAATTACGTCATACGCCGATGATACAGTATTAATAATAAGTGATAAGACTTGGGAAAATGTTGAATTAAAGGCCACAGAAGACATCAACACGCTCAAAAATTTTTTCGACACTAATTTACTGTCACTTAATAAAGAAAAGACATTTTTAATTCCATTTGCAATCCATACAAATGATACTCCTAAAAATTTTAACATTGTCATACGTAATAATACTAAAATTCACAGCCAAAACTATTGCAAATCAAACTGTACAGTACTAAAAACAACAAATAAAATTAAATATCTAGGAGTAATTATTGATAAAAATCTGAAATGGAAGGAACAAATATGTCAAGTAGTAAACAAAATTAGAAAATTAATATATATATTTTTAAGAATTAGAAACTTTCTGTCGAATAAAAATCTATATTTAATTTACTATGCCTTAGTTCAATCCACTTTACAATACGCTATTATTAGTTGGGGATCCGCGTATAAATGTAACCTTCTTCCAATTGAAATTATACAAAGAACAATTATCAAAATTATATTAAAAAAATCCTTTGACTACCCAACAGAACGCCTGTTTGAAGAATTTCAAGTACCTACATTTAAAGACCTATATATTAAAAACTCATTAATCCAAATTATAAAAGAAAAAAATAAATATCAATTTTTAAATGAAAACAGAACGCGACTTAGACATGTTTTTCTATGCCCAAAACTAAATACGTCTTTTGCACAACATCATTATACTTACCAGGGAAGAACTTTTTTCAATCGTCTACCAGAAGAAATCAGAAGCATTAATGATAAAACCCGAATACTGCTCTCTGTCAAGAGACACTTAAAAAATATTCTGAAAAAAAACTACTGTCACTTAATTAATCTCATAAATATCCTTAGTTTTCCATAACTTCCTTTCTTTTTTTAAATTTAATAAATTAATATATTATCCTTCACTACTTTCCAAAGAAATACTACAGCAAACATACATTTATGTACAATGAATTATTTAAGTACTAACTAACAACAACATTTATGTACACTCCCCTTCCATACACAAGCAAATGCTTTCAATGGAAGAGTAGTAAAAAACCCATGATGTAAAATGAATTATGTACCATGTAAACATTATTAAAAATAAAAAAATAATTAAAAAAAAAATATATATATATAATCAACAATCGAATCAATTTAACTGATAGTCCAATATTTAATTTATTCCGTTAACCTCTGAAAAAACTGTTTCCTCCCTTCCCCCTCCCTTCCTACCCATCCTGTAATCAGTCTACATCCTTTCTCGTTCTAGCACTAATAAGGTGTCTGCTCTTTTATTTCTATCTCTTTCACTCACTGTTTTATTTTCTTCTATATATATATATATATATATATATATATGTCTGTATGAAAATAACTTTAGTTGATATAATAAGCCCCGACGAAGCTTGAGCTAAGCGAAACCTGGCTGCTAATATTAATTCAAAATAAAAGTGGTGTTTTACAAAGTGTATTTTTTCATTTAATATATGTGAGTTTTTTCCCTAATAATTAGTGTATAACCGTTTTATGGAGAACATTAATAAAAAACTTCAACGAATCTGTTAATATTTCTTTTTATATATAAATATACGTAAGTTAGGATCGAATGATATACACATTACTCACATCTTTGTTTAAAGTGGAAAATATAGGTATAGGTATAGGTACAGTCGCGTAATTTTGTAACAAGTAAATCAAATAATATAGTTTACATTAATAACTCGCCCACCTGGGCGCTCCATTCCATCCAATATGGAAACTCAAGAAATTATTAAAAACATTAAAGATTTAATAAACAAGATCACTTCAGTGAAGGACTCAAAAATAAAATTAACACTGGAACAGAACATTATATCACTGGAAGAAAAAATTCAACATGAACTAATAAACCTACAAAAAAAGATTATAGAATTACAAGAAACTAATATTAAAAACAATCATCACTACGCACAGAAACTAGAAGAAATTCATAATAATAACAAAAGGACATATGCAAATGTATTAGGTGACAATAAAAACTTCTTGAATACAGGTGCACACATCCCAGAACAGAAGCACGCCATAATAATTACATCTAAAAACACCTTGAAGGCCGAAGATATAAAAATTCAAAAAACATTAATTTAACTAAAATAAAAGTTGGAGTAAATGGAGTAAAAAAAATCGGAGGGCAAAAATTACTGATTTCATGTCAAAAAAAAGAAGATGCAGAAAAGTTAACCGAAGAAATTAATAAGGTAATTGAAAAAGAAATTTTGGCCGAAGAAATTTAAAAAAAAGAAACCGTGTTTAATGTTGAAAAGACTGCAATGCCAATTGACTGAAGAGAAAATAATAGATGGGATTGTACAACAAAATGAAGGATTAACCCTGGAAGACAAAAACAACATCAAGCTTATCAAGGAATTAAAAAACAAATACAATGAAGGAAAAGAAAACGACACCACTAACTACATTATTGAAACCGGTAAATTAAGAAAAACGCTACTAGAAAAAAAAAAATAAACATCAAATTCCAAAGAGTATACATAGAAGACTGTAACCCGCTTACTCAATGCTACCACTGCCTTATGTTCGGCCACACAGCGCAAAGATGTCTCGCCAGGACGCAGCCCCCCATTTGCCCTCATTGCACAAAGGAGCACATTCTGTCTAAATGTGAAAATAAAGAACAACCTCCAACATGCAACAATTGCTGTGTTCAAAACAAAAGATTTAATATGAATTATTCTACAGAACACAGAGTTGATAGCATGAAATGTCTCTATCGGCAAAAAATGCTTCAACTAGCTAGAGAGCGCATCGACTATGAATAATACGGTCAATTTCATTTCTTTAAACTCTAATCTAAAACTTAAAAAAATGAATGATTTTTTATGTAACGCATTAGATAAAAAAATGTATATTGAAGAAAATTTATGTCAATCTATGAAAGATTTTAAGTTAATTTGCACTGAAAAAGGATTTACCCTATTTCATATAAATATTAGAAGTTTAGAACGAAACATGGATAAATTAGTTATAACATTAAAAAAATTAAATTTTTTCCCGGGCCTGATTGTCTTAACAGAGACACACTCTGCAGGCGAAATCAATTACACTATTCCAGGCTACACATACCATGCGACAGTAAACAAAATAAACAAAAACTCAGGTATTGGATTATTTATTTCTAACCAGTATAATGTTCTCAATATTAAAGAAATAATTAATTTTAGTAATGTTAACATATTAAATATAGAATTTAAAGACGTAAATAAATACTATAACATTATTGCTATTTATCGTACGCATACATCGATAGTACCTCAATTTATAGATGAATTAAAAAATATTTTGTTAAATTTTAGAAATAAAAATACTATTATTGTTGGAGATATGAATTTAAATATCGCAAACGACTATTCTAGTAAAGATAAAGACACATATCTAAATATGTTAGCAGAACCCAATTATTTATCGTGCATAAATTCTTATACTAGAAATGTTAAAGGTCAACGCCCCTCATGCTTAGATCACATTTTTACAAATATTCCTGATATCCAAAATGTAAAATCAGCTGTCATTCATACAACTATCACTGATCATTATTCATGTATTTTTAACTATAAATTAAGCAATCCAACTTTGCCATTATTTAAACAAAATAATTACTCAAAAAAGTACTTAATATGGATACATTAAAACACCAATTAGAATCAGAAAATTGGAATAAATTATTACAATGTAATGATGTCAATATATGTTGTAAAATGTTTGAAGAAAAAATATCTAAATGGATAAATGACTCGACAAATAATAATATAATAACCAAATCCAAAGTGTCGAACTTGAAACCTATAAAACCATGGATTACTCATGGTTTAGTAGTATCTGTACGACATAAGCAAGCTCTTTACAAATTAACTACTCAACAACCAAATAATAAAAATTTACTAAATCATTTTAAAGCATATAAAAACAAACTTTCATATATTATAAAAAACACAAAACAAAAGTATTATAAACAAAAGTTGAATCAGGCTGAAAATGATAGTAAAAGAGTGTGGACAGTTATAAATGAAATAATTGACAAGAAAAAAAACAAGAATAACGACATCGCTACTATATTTCATGACAACATGAAAACATGTTGTAAAGAAAATCCCTCAAAAGCTGCAAACATATTTAACACCTTCTTTGCGAATGTAGGGGAAAATCTTGCCACTCTCATTCATACTGACCCAAATATAACATTTCCAGACTGTAGTATTGATACTGACAATATTATAGCAGCATTCCAAGTCACCACAGAGAACGAAATAATATCAATTATAAACGGTTTGCAAGGAGGTTCTGCCCCGGGTTTTGATGGAATAACAGTTAATATTTTAAAAATATTAAAAATCAAATTTCTAAACCGTTAAAACACATAATAAATGTAAGTTTCCAAAGCGGAGTGTTTCCATCAATCTACAAACAAACTACCATTACTCCAATATTTAAATCTGGTAACCCAGAAGAAGTTAGGAATTACCGACCCATATCAGTAATCTCGAACAAAGCAAAAAATTTTGAAAAGATAGTTAAAAAAAGGATAAACCAATTTGTAAAATGTAATAAATTAATTAATGAAAATCAGTTCGGTTTTATGGAAGGTAGAAGCACTCAGGATGCAATTGCAAAATTAACTAGTCTTGTTCATAATTCATTAGATAAATCATTAAAATGCATTGGAACTTTTGATAGCATATCACACGACAAACTTATAAGTAAATTAAGAAACATTGGATTAAGTGGTACAGCTATAGAATGGATAAAAAGGTACCTTTTCAAACGCCCTCAAGTCGTAAAAATCAACGATGTACTTAGTCAACAAAAAACAAGTCACTTCGGCATACCTCAAGATACAGTCCTGGGACCGTTACTGTTTATCATTTATGTAAATGACATATTCAATCAAAGATTAAATGGAAAAATAATATCTTATGCTGATGACACTGCCATAATAATTGAAGGTACTGATTGGAATAATGTTAATAACTTAGCAAATACTGATATTAATATACTGAAAAATTGGTTCGATAAAAACCTCCTCTCATTAAATACTGAAAAAACAAAATGTATCCCATTCTCTATCAACAAATTTAAATCAATACCAGGATTAAAAATTATAATACATCAACTTAAATGTAACAGAACTAATTGCAATCAAGAATGTTCTATACTTAGTCTAACTTCTGAAATTAAATATCTTGGTATATATATAGATCAACATTTTAAATGGAAAAAACAAATTTGTGAACTTGTCAAAAGAATTAGAAAATGTATTTATATATTTATAAGACTTAGAAATATTCTTAGACTAGAAAACCTAAAAAGAGTGTACTGTGCAATTGTACAATCTATATTACAATATGGTATTATTGGCTGGGGAGGAACTTATAACAATATATTTAATCCACTTAAAATAGTTCAAAGATTGATAATTAAAGTAATATTGAAAAAACCATCCAAATAATCTACAGAGATTCTCTTTTCAATATTCAATGTACCCACAATAGACAATATATATAAAAAAATATTCAATTCTACAAATTTATAAAGAAATACAGTTAAATAACTTACAATTCAATTCATCACCAAGATATCAAAAAACTATCAAAATTCCAAAACTTAATACAAAGCACACACAAAATACCTATCTCTATCTAGGTATAACATATTTTAACATCCTTCCATTATATAAAAAATATTGAAGATATTCAGGAATTTAAAATAAAATTAAAAAATTACCTAAAACTACTATAAAAGTCCATATCTTACTCTTATTATTATTTCCTTCAAATCTTGAAACTGTATTATTGATAAATCTTGCCTATTTCTTACTTATCCCTTTGGTTTTACAAATATATTATTTACTTACTTACATGATTCCATATAATTGAGCTAGGATTCACTCACCAAACACAAGAGCCTCGTCTCTTTATGGTGAGGAAAAGCTATTATTATTTACCTTGATAACACTGTATAATATGTATAATTGTATATTTATTGTAAAAAACATACAAATATTAAATAAAAAAATATATATATATATATGTACCTATATTTTTAGACATTTGACAAGTAGAAACAATAAAGTTAATAAATATGGAACGATACACGCTTCAACAACGCTTTGAAATTATTAAAATTCACTTGAGTGAACCAATTGCAAATCATTTTGAGTGATGAGGCCCATTTCCACCTCGGTGGCTTCGTCAACGAGCAAAATTGTCGCATCTGGGGCTCGGAAAAACCAAGAGTTATTGTTGAAAAGCCTCTCTATCCTCAACGTGTGATGTTTGGTGCGGTTTATGGTCCGGCTGACTCATTGGACCTTACTTTTTCGAAAATGAGGCTGGAGCAACAGTTACGGTGAATGGATTGCGCTATCGAGAGATGATTAATGATATTTTATGGCCGGAATTGTATGGTATTGATCTGGACAACGTTTACTTTCAACAAAACGGCGTTACGTGCCACACAAGCAACGAAACCATTGATCTTTTACGATTGAATATCAAAATAACACCTCTTATTGGAAAACCCTGTATTTATATATATATATGGCATACATCAAAACGTTATGACTCACGTTCGTCAGATTTCAAGGACCTGAACTATTACTCCAAGCAAATCGCGACCAAGGCTTCATAAATAATTATTATGCGCGATAGCATTCCTTTCACAACATTATGTGTTTATATTCATCTTGACCTGCAATCAATTTATTAAGTACCTACTTAGATATTAATAAAGCAATCTCAATAGGAATAAACAAAATCCGGTGCTTAATGTATCACACACGATTTCAATAAAGACTTAAATATCCCATGGTTAAAGAGAATAATATCGTAAACACTCTCTGAAATAAATCAATAATACCCGATAGAGAAAAATGCTTCTAACAAGCATACTTGTTATAGTTTGGCATAGTTTGCTCTTGCCATTGAATTAGGAACTTGGATCCTTTCCACCGGTTTATTTAAATAGGTTTTGATAAATCTCATAAAACGCAGAAATTCACTCTGGAAATTCAGGGAACTTCGCTGTGACAATTTCTTTTTCGATTATTCTTTAAAAAAATTTTGGGTTGAGTAATATAGTAAATGTTTATTATACTATAAGTATTTATTTACATATTTGTTTATTTATTCATTTTCTGGAAATCGAAAGTTTACATTTAATCAATGTGTACATAAGTACATAGTAAAATAAAAACAATTTGGATTTCCTCCTTGTGATACTTATAGTGTAGTAAATTGACAATTTATTTTTTTATCTACTCATGTTTATTATACTATTAATATTTATTTCTATATAATACTTATAGTTTTATAAAAATCAGTAAATAACAAAATAAATTGAGATCCTTTTTAAAAAATACAACTTTGGATAGAAAAAATATGAGTGAACTTATGTATAAAACAATTTATTACCTTATCTATCTTAAGTTAGATGAAGTACAGTCAAAATAATAAGTAAAGTATCTTTCAAGTTGAAAAGTTCTTAATGAGAATTGTAAAAAAAAATAAACAGCTCTATGAGCGTGTATAACTTCAACTAATGCAAAATAGAATTTAAGAACATAAAAAATGTAAATAAATAAGCTAACAGTGAAATCCTGTACTCAATATAATGATTACAAAATATATTATAGAATAAAATATGTAACTTACTTAACATGAAATGAAATTTACCAAACTTATTTTTCTGCTTTTTACTCGGTCAACACTGCAACTGTTTTCAGTTAGTGGAGTTATTTTCATAATGAGATTTGGAACTTCAATATCCAGTTTATTTTCAAAAATAGGACGGTTTGTTAATATTTTCAAATGGCTCAATTAAAAAAGAATATTTTGAAAAGATAGGTAATAATAATAATGAAAAAAATGTTTAATACCTACACAAGATTCTGAACTAAAGTCGATGTTGAAAGCTCGTGCAAATTGAACCTATGATATTCTAATGATAAAAGCTGTCATTAGTTAGCAGTTAGGTAGATACTGGATAGTCAGAACCCGCAGATTAGTCTGTATCAGTAAATAGCCCATAAGTAGCTCTGCTGTTGGAGATGAAGGCTGATGATGGTAATGCTGCTAGCCGACCTTCCAGCTTCTAGCTCGATCTCATCATAATTAAGTGCTCACACGTGGAAACACGTAATGATGGATGGATTTCTGATTTCCGCCGTGACTGAAATAAACGGAACACATTTGATTCACGAATATTGGATTGAATCAACAAACAACAGAACCTAACCTAGTCAGCGTTAATTAGGTACGCGGTAGGTACTTAGTACGTATGTACTGTTTCTAGAAAGGCTTATTTATCACAGTATTAGAGTTAAGCGCTTTAAATACTAATTGTTTAGTTTATCTGGAAAACTGCTCAACCCTGGGAGCTAGTCCAAAAAATGTGGGTAAGAACTTACTAATTTATTTACTTACTTAACAATTTTGCTCTGTTTGTATTTTAAAAGATAAACTACTTGAAAAAATCCCTCGACTCTGTGCACATAGGGCGATCCGTTTGATAGTTTCCCCTATCTTGGATTGCAATCGTTAGAGCACAGGTGTCAGGTAGGTATACTGTCCATGTTCCACCGGTATTACAATAGAAGGTGTTCAGAGGAACCAGCGTCATTGATCCCTTCGAAACCGCTGCATAGAAACAAAAGAAAAACACACCAAACGTGCACCATTTTTTTTAAAATGTATTGTTTTGTGTTTAATTCGTAGAACTCCATTTAATTTTGAAACATAGTTTGAAAATGGCCTTGGAAACCGAAACAGCTGTAACAATAAAAACCAAAAAATACTTGCAGTACTTAATAATTATAAAATTAAATAAAAAATAAAATTTTAAAAAATGTAAATGGATGACATTTATCGCGTGAGCTCGGCTGTGGAACAATTTGCCGGCCTTCCTCGCTTCTGTTTCCTTCCTCCTACAATATGGAACTCTTCAAGACCCATTCCTTTCTCTCCTCAAAAAGACCTTTACACAGCATCCCAAAAGATGATATAGGCTGAGGGAAGTTATTTTCCTCAGTTCCTCCCGTGTAATTATTTTATCATAATTAGATCTAGTTACAAGAGTCCTCAGAACAATAATACTTTCCCCACCACGTGCAGTTAAGAAAGCCCGTTGAACAATCGTGTGTTGTAGGTGTGACAGGCCTATCCCGATTGTATCACAGTCCTGTTGGTCCTGACGGTCCTGGCCGCTGACTGCTATTGGATGGCGCCACTGGACCCAACCAACCTAGCCACAATACTATTGTTACACATAATTTATTATTTTCGCATTCAGTGTAGGAAGCTCGCGGGCGCGTTCGATCATTCCCTAGAAGTCCAGGGGTGAACTCAGAACTGCACCTTTGGGCTCAGGAGGAAATATGTCAAATCATAGAAATCCTTTTAATTTTATTTTTAACAAAATAATTAAATATGCCTAGGTGCCTACTTGTTTAGTCGACAGCGCGAGATTTTGGGAAATATATTCATAAAATAATAAAAATATGTAGGAAGTATTTTAATTAACACTTTAATCCTTTTATGCCTATACAAATTACTAAAATAAAAAAGTCTACGTTAATTTTTTCAATTTAAAAAAAATACATTTTATAATATTCTTAATCAAACATTGGTAATTTGTACCCGGTGCTAAGCTACGGAAAGTATAATATTGTTATTATTATTAAAAGGTGACATAAACGAAGAGTTATTTAAAAAATGTTTTTTTTTAATGCGAGACACTCAAACCAAACTCAAAAATATGGTACTAATGTTTTAAAAATTATTAAATTAAGTATAAATATTGTGTGATTTTTTATATAAATACCGCACAGGAGTCCCAACTGCACCAAACCGTCTGGAGCTAGTGACCTTCGAATATTTGATTGGGTTAAGTTGTGAGGCTAAAGCTAGTCGGGAGGGAAAGGAGATAGGGAAGAGGAAGGTAGGGAAGTACCTGCCTATTCAGATCTAACAACAAACAAAGGCTAAAGCCATTTCAAGTATCGTTTCAATTCTGAATGGTGGTATTATATCACGTCGATACTGAAAGTATCTTCCACTCTGGAACGTTCTGCAAATATACTATAAATATTTTTTAAACGAGTAAATCGTGAAATAACAAAAATTAGTCTAATAAAATTTACTTGCGCACGCCGCCATTTGAACCCGTGACCAAAAAAACAATATCTGCATACTTCATGGAATTAAATATATGGCGCAATGTTTTATCAGTTTTGCCCAGATGAGAAAACACCATTAAAAATCGACAAGTTGCGCGTTGTTTGACATGGATTGCAAGTCTGGATTTTGTGACGTCGTTTTTTTAGTTTTAAATTTAAAAATATTTATGTGTAGTGCTTACCTAACCGGACTCGGGTCTGTTCCAGGTGGACAATAACAAACGTACTCATAGTATATTTCCCTTTTGCTCCTACTCTTCCACTCCCATCATAGCATTTAAGTACAACATATGTAGAATCCTAGAAGTAATTAGGACCAACATATTTATATATATATAGAAAAAAGATTAATATTCGTTTGTTCAAAATTTTAAATCTCCGAAAGTTCTTCGCCGATTGCTTTGATATTTTGACACCTCGTTGGATTTTATACGCGTGTATTTTAACATATCTTTATTATATAGATGTCACCTGCGTCAGGTAAAAACAAGCTTTTTTTTAAAACAGCATATTGTTTTTCCACCTCCACAGATTGACTGGCGGGGTACAGCTATTATTTTAAAAAAATGAGTAATATAGTAAATATAAAACCATGAAACTTGTTCACGATGCATTAGTTCATTCGTATCTTTCCTAAGGAATAATAATAGGTTGGGGCGATTCTACAATAATCACACGAAACCCTTGGAAGGTGCACATAAAACTATCAAGATAATGTACCTACAATAAAATCAATACCTACCTCTCCAAACAATTATTCCAAGAAAGTGATATTTTAAACCCAAGATAAATCTATTGAGTTCAATGTCTAAAATCCACGTAGTAGTAAATGCGTCCAAACAATTTCACAAAAAAATCCAAATAGACACATTTGAAAACGCAGTACTCCATTGCAAAAATCAGACCGGATCAAAGATTTATTAATTTTATTTATTTGAAGTAATCATGTTAAATAAAATAAAATATTAACTATTATAAAAAATATATTAAATTGACTAAAATTCATTGAAGTAGATAAGTCAACAATCATATGTAGTATTTATTTTTAGGTTTGTGTTTTTGACAATTTATTATTTTAAAATAATAAATAGTATACTCGCGACACGTTCCAAAGTGGAAGATACTGTCAGTATCGCCGTGATGTACTACCACCTTTCATAATTGAAACGTTGCTTAAAATGACATAAGTTTTTGATCTTCGGTGATCAGATTTGAATAGCTAGCTACTCCCCCATCTTCCTCTTCATCATCTCCTTCCTTCCGTCAGCCTCACAACTTACCCCAATTAGGGATGCCATAGTCTCACTGGCTCCGGACGGAGCATTTGGAACTCTTATGTGGGTTTAATCGTCATATCCACTCAAGAGATTGGTTGTATGTGCATATACATTTACCATTTTATTTAGTGGGCTTGGCCTTTGAGTGTTTTTGTGTTAATTGTTATCTTGTATTTTTAATTTTATATTAACTGTTCCATAAATAAAATAAAAACATTGCAAATGTACCCGAGGTACCCATGGTTCCATTGTTCCCGAGCAGAAAAACTTTTGCGTGTAGTAAAAAACCTAATTAAGATCCTAAGTAGACAGATTACCATATAAAATAATTTATCTTTGTGCTTCCTTCAAAGCTTGGAAAAATATATCCTACCCAAGTACAAGAAGTTCAATCTTCAATCTCATTCATTAGCAGGGATATTTACATTATAGCCGGGTTCAGAATCAGGTCTTTCGCCGCTACATTACAAAGACTTAACAATAATAATATATTTATTTCCTATAATAACAATGGTTATTTCCCTTGCTTGCTGCAACCGAGCCCGAGCCCGCTGCGCTGCGTGCGTAGGCAGGAACCCGACCATTTGTCCGCCGTGGAGCCAAGGGGTTACCTTGAAGTCTTGAATAATAACCACCAGACGGGCGCCAAATCATTGCCTGATTTTATTATTATTATTTCATACTTGCACAATATAAATTATATTGCTTATGCAGGATCCAGTATTAAGAGCACGATTAGGTGACATTTTTCTCGATTTTTGATAGCCGTGAACACTAGCCAAAACCTGCACTATTAGCTTTTCGTGTTTGAAATGTTCGTTAGTTTTTATTATTTTTTTAACTCGCTGGTTTATTTATCGAGGTCCCATGATTATCATGGCGCCAATTATGAAATGAAAGAAAAATATCGTAAATTAATATTATTTAACGAATTAAATTCAAATTATATACACTACAATTAAAATGTTTGTGTTTAATCTGTTAAACCCCGGATAAATCAATATATGTAATAAAAGTGTGATCAATATATGTAGTAAAAAAGGATCTCGACTAGCAAGCTGGAGGTCGCGAGTTCAAATCCTGGCGTGCGCTAGTAAATTTTATTTAAGGCGATGCCATACGTAGTAATGTAAAATCATGTGTTTTTGGTTTGAACATTTGGTCGCCTAAAAATGTTTCAGATGCTTTAAATAAATACCGCGAGTATAATACATCTTGGCCTTCGTCTTGGAAATGATCGAGTATTTTTTACATAAGTCTTTTTATAAGCCCAGAAAAAAATAATGTAAAGGCCTATGAAAACTGCTTTAATGTTCAAAATTTCCTACTTAAGAACCCATTTTCGGTTATGGTTTTTATTGTATAATGTGGCAAATTAAGTTATTTATAAAATGATCGGAAAACATTTAGATATTTACGCCTGAACATCCACAAAATAAAATAAAAGGCACTATTTGGCCATGTTTTTTTCTTGCCTAAATCAAAACAGCTGGATGGTGTTAAGCGGGAATTTAAGCCTTATCGCCATCTACGTAAGGAGTGTTATTGATGGCGGCTCGATTCAAAATATTACACGACGTATGGCATCGCCTTAATTGATTTCTGTTAATTTACAATTTACTCATTTAAAATAACATGTAGTATATTTGCGGAACGTTCCACAGTGGAAGATAATCTCAGTATCGCCCTGGTGTGAGACCACCATTCAGAATTGAAATGGCTTTGGCCGTAATTGGTCACCAGATCAGAAAAGTCATATACGTCCCCACCTTTCTCTTTCCCACCTCCTTCCCCTCTCAGCTATCTTTAGCCTCACAAAATCTAATTGGGGATACCATAGTCTCACTGCTCCAGAAGGTTGGGAGCAGTTGGGATTTTTGTGCGTAAGAAAACATAAGAAGAAAAAAATAATTATAAAAAATTTAATTTTTTTCATAAAATAAAACTTTTTTGGTAATTAATTCCTAATGAACGTGCTTAAAATTTTACACAACTCAACACACTTTTACACAAAAATGTATAGTAAATCATCAACAGATATAGGTTGAGTAAAATTTGAAAGGCGTATAAGTAAGGGGGTGATGCGTGTATTTGAATACAAATATATGACTCTTCAGACCGTTCAGCTTTGCAACATTGCTTGAAATGGCTTTAGCCGTGATTGTTAAAGTTCTGAATAACCAAGTACTCTCACACCTTTCCCATCTCTTCCCCCTCCACATACCCTTCGGCCTCACAGCATATCCTAATGTCTCAATGGCTCAGGTTATTAGGGAGATAGAATAAAGATTGTTGTTTGATGTTGTTGGGCCGGTAATAATGTTACCTGTCAAAATGTTCTCAATTAAAATGATCCCTACCAAATTTCCCCGGGCAAAAAGTTCGTTGCATAGTCGGTTACGTTAGGTTAGGTAAGGTAATGCTGAGTCTGTTGACTGACTATGCCAACATGCTGATATTTTACCTGTTTCTAATTGGGAACATTTTGGCAAAGGAACATTAACTTGGAAAATTTTAACTGGGGACGTTTTTACTGGGAACATTATTATCTAGAACCACTAACTATATCTTCACTAGATCGGACAAAGTTGAAGGCGGTGAAAGGATTGAACGAAGTAACTTGTTAATGGGGGTTTGAAGAGACCTACATTATTTTAAGGAGGAAATATAAAAGGCTGTTCTTCGTTTCACATACAAGTCGTTTTACAAAATAACGTGCCAAAAATACTAATTTGACATTGCGATAGAGTTTATGATTTTGTCAGATTCTTATTTTATGTTTCATTGACCTACGTTTGGTCCACGCGTCTGTATCGCATTAAATCAGTTTTTTCCTCGACAAGCTAATTGCTCACTCTTGGATACCAGTGTTCATTTCACGTTAGTACTCTTTGATGGTCTCCTTTCGTTATCCACTGCCTCTAAAATGTAATTTTTCTTTTTTTAAATCTTTGAAGCTGCGCATTTTGTTACACGTGCGTGTTGCATTCTGATCATTGCATAACCCACCTGACCAACCTGTACCAAAACTTTGGAATACAAAACACAAGAATGGCCTCATCTTGAAAAATCACGACGGTTGATGCGACGTGTGATAAATTTGACATTTGAAATCTTTCAACTTAATACCTTTCTTTCCGTCATTGAATTGGATACGATTTATTTAATGTGGATTTTAACAGTACCTAGTTATAGGACTTTAGTCTGTAGATACAGGAAGAAACAAGCTTAGCAAGGCATTTTAATCTTTGGTTACATTAGTTTCTAATGTCACTGGAGTTCCCGATATGTCGTCACTGGCCACCCAGTCGAGTAACCCTTGACCTTAACTCTCCAATACCTACTCATATATGTTTGTTTTTAAAATATAAAAGGATGGACAAAAAGCCATCTATATATTTACTCCTAATAAGTTTAGGAATCGCTATAGTACCTTGGTAATTAAGAAGTTATTCATGTAATGAAACCAAAACCAAAATAGAGACTATTTAACTTAATAATATCGGGTAAGATTGGTGTAAAAGTAGAAGAGGAAGACGCTGCACTTTATTGCTCTGAAATCGTATTAAATGTTGAGCACGAGTACAGCTAAGCTGATTTGTTTTAGACCTGCAATGTGAAGATTATGCTGATGACGACCTTTGAAAAAGAACATGGTTCCAGCCTCTGTGAATCATGGTTTTATTGTGAATCTCTACAGAATTCTATATCGATGTCCGCAAACGTTCAAGAAATGAATGACATGATTTATAAAGTACCGTAATGCCTTGTTAATTTTTAAAGCGTTGTTATCAATCGGTTTTTTACAGCATTTATTCGGCACCTGATATTTTACAATAAAGGAACCTGTAATTAAATTGTCGATACATATTGAGTTTGTATCGGGCCGATAACTCTAGTGGTCACGAGAGAGCCTGCAATTAGTTTTGTTATCAAACAATCTCGTATGTGTTTGCGGCTGATTGAGTTGTTAAGGCGCTATTGAATCCCGTCATTATCTTGTCAACTTCACGGAAGCAGTGAATCAAATTAAATGGTCTCACATGATATTTATCTAAGTAATGGATGATATATTTTCGGTACTTTCATATATGAATAAAATTTTCAAAGATGTGATTATTTATCGACATTAGACAGGTTTAACGTGTGTCGAATTGAAGAGTTCCTTGTCAAAAAATCGCAAAATTTAAATGTATTCAAAAAATTAACAGCTCTTAGATGCAAGGAAAATGTTTCAATTGCTTGTGGTCATATTTCTTCGGCTACTGGGCCCCTATCCAGTTCTTCCAGGAAAAAAGATTCCTATTTTCTAATTACATCTTTCTTTTCATCGCAAGTTGATACACGAGTTTTATTGTATGAGGTGTTCCCTTTCTTTGCTTGGTTACGAAAAATCTCATATAAGTCAGTTACGATACCTACCTAAAATCTTATTACCTGAAAGTCGTTCGCATACTACCCATAAGGATCATAAATCAGAAGGGTAGGGTAAGTTACCAGCTTAAAGATGTTACAATCTCTATGTTGAAATTAACAATGCAATCAAATCACACTAACATTAATATGATGAAAATCAGTGGCATCTCGATTCTAGAGAAAATCAATTAATATTATGGTCATATTCATAATGTTGGTGGTTTTCTAACCCACCCATGTCTCAAACTTGAATTTACTTGGTTCAAGTCGTGGCCTTACTACTGAGGGAAACTACTGACAACAGCAAGGTGCATGTAAGGAACTTGACCTAATCTTACACCTTCGTTTTTTGCGTGTCTTAACCTCTCTGACCACAACACGTTTCTACAGGCTATCGTCTCTTCTCTGAAAGTACTCAAAATGACGTCTTACCCATATCGTTGAAAAATTGTCTTTGATTTGCAGCTCTTGAAGAATTTATGCGATGGTAAATTGACCTGTCCACCGATCCGGAATTAAAATAAAAAATATACATTTTATGTGACTTACCAGTTTTTACAATAGGTCCTTCAATTGGTGTGATTTGTTTTGCCTATCTTTGAAATCGTGGTGGTATTACAACATTACACGTGACATGGTCACATTATTAATTTTAAATGGCAAGATAACTTTTTATAATAGCATTTTAAAATTTAATAATCATAATTAAAAATAAATATGCACTTCGCGATAGTGATAATTTATGTTTCCAGGTCTGGTATAATGCCGAGATTTAGCGTTTACTTGGAAAATAACAAAATTGAGCCAACTCTCGAAAAAACAGTTGATTACTTTTTGCATTTCATTTGTTTATAAATTTATTTGTAAATTTGCTGTCGGTTTAATTATTCACTAAAAATTATTTTTAAATACATCAGAGTAGAATTGTCGACTATAGATGTTTGGGGATCAGGAGAGAGGCACGAAATGAAAGAAAGTTGTGAAGGTCACATGTGTTTATTGGTGAGTCAGTTGCCGTGACGAGGAGACGATGTAGGACAAATATTGAATACTCCGGTTGCTGCGATGATGTGGTGGTCGAGCCAATACCTCCTAGAACAACTAAGGCCAGGACACTGAATCAAGATGGCCGCCGCTAAAGGCTGATGAGCATGGATTAATAAATCTAATTAGATGCCAATTATGGTAAAATAGTGATCTGAAAAGAGATTATATTATACTAAATACACACTGAAGTGCAAAAAACATAGGTACATATACACTGGGAAAATTGTAGTGACGGGTAAAAAAGGAAAAGAAAAATTCTTAGTAAAAATCTTTAATTTCCTTTGTTAAAAATGCAACATTTCTAAGTACAGTACTTATAATAATTAGTAGTAAGTAGGTACTTATAATAATTATAAAAGGTATTAAAAAAAGAATTTTTTAGAAGTCTAAGAGCTAGTTGTTTTATAGAATTTAAACAATTCAGCAAATTTCAATGTATGTTTTCATGAAAGTTCTATTTAAATTCTGTTATTATATCAATATGGACAATTTGTTTCACATAACAGAACTTGAGTAGAACTTTGACAGAACTAACTTTGAAATTTGATGAATAGTTCATGTTCTGTGAAACAACTAGTCCTAAGAAATAAAGTAAATAGAAACAAAATGAATAATTGATAGCATTTAATAATGAAATTAGATTATAATGATATGTGTGGGAATATGTATAATATGAATGTTGTGTGTGTTGGTGGATATGGTAGACGCTGAGATTGTAGAGCAGTCTGCTGCAGCTGCTGGAGGCTGGCTGCTGGGGGCTGGCTGCTGTATGGCTGGCGGGTACATCTGAAAATAATAACAACTAAAGTAGTACACATATAAGTAGTAGGGGTATATTGTTTTGACATGTTGAATGTTGATGAGGGAATGATGTGCTTGGATATATCAATCAGTCAAGAATATTTTTTTTTACTGTGTAGATTTTGCGACTTTTCACTACTTTTTTGGTGGTATCATTTCTTTTTTTAACATAATTATTTAACAATGAATTTGTAGATGATCTGATTAAATGGTGCAAAATAATATTTGATGAATGTCCAGCGGGACAATTAAAATCTGTTAGGAAAAAATCTCTATCGTTGATAGCATCAATTGTCAATTGTAATACTAATTCACGCTGGTTATTGTAATCTAAAAACATTTTTTCTAGTTTGGTTGATAAAAGCTTTTGAACGGTCACATAGTTATGAATGACGGCATTGACGATGTCAGGGTGAGGACATAATAAACCACCTCGATCCATATTCCTTATTAGAGAGTAACTACAATCTGTGTCTAACATTTTATCGACAGTGATGGAATTGGAACATGTTGTACATTTAAGTTTCTTTAAAACGGTTCGGGCACAATAACCTGCGAGATATGTAAGAACAGGGAGACTGGCTTCTGCTTGCTGGAAATCTTTCTCAGTAAATGTTTTATATAAACCAGAAAAAGAAAAATTCGGTTGCTTATTTGAACTGGTAGAGGCCTGGGGTTCAGTTTCAAGTTCACAATCAATAATGTCAATCTGTATACGGCCATATGCAGACGAAGACAACGTCAAAGGTAGCAGATCTTGTATCCTCAACTTTGACTCCACTTCAAATATTTGTCTGATTGATATTAAATATTGTGAACCCGCCATAGTTCTATACTTACCAAACCTAGCTTCTAATGCATCTGTTTGAATTTTGCCCGGAAGAAAATATTTAAACTTTAAAGTATTTATACAATATTCAGCCATTTCTAAAAGACCACGGGTTGTATGTGTAATAGCTAAGTGAGTTTCTCTTGTCAATGAATTAAAATGATTATTTGAAGCTTTCCATGAATCTAACCATTTAATAATTTTTTCTAAAAATGCTACATTTTCTTCACCAGGTTTAAGAGAAAGTGGTTGTTGAAGGGGATTTCTAAATCGTATTCCCTTGAATGGAGTTTTTACATTGACAATATCCCACCACGTGCGAATTAAATATATGAAATCAGCAGTTGTTGCATAATGGGGAATATTATGTCGCTCACCTAGAATCATCAATGCCTGTTGAACAAATTCATTAAACACATTTTGAACAAGCTTCACGTTTTGTCTTTCAAAAGAACTTGGGCAAAGAGATTTCATTGTTAATCCATAAGCAAACTTGACTAAATTTTTACATTCTAATTCATGAAGTCGTTTTATGGAAGAAAACGCAGCTACTGATTCAGACGTATGATCGTGGAAGTCTGGAAACGATAAAACTTGTTGATTGTCTTTCTGATTAATCCAATTATTTCTTATACATTTGAATATGTGGACGGAATCTAAAATATAAAATAAAGGTAAACTTTCATTGGATGGATGACAGTAGACAGTTTTCAGTTGCGGGGGAGTGCTGAAAGACATCATAGCTTTTCTATTAATGGAATTATTATCACTAACTACGCACAAAACATTAAAACCTATCTTTTGAAGACCCATTATAATTTTTTTAATAACAGTAAATAATTGTGCTGCATTCATAGTTTTAACGGGGAGTATGTGGACTACTTCTTTATATGAAGAGAGTAAGCTTTGAATCATAAAGACATGGGCAGTAGTAGCTGCATTTTCACTATTGTAAGCTATTCCCAAAATGCTGCCTCCGCTGTAATCTAAATATGGCTTTATGTGAATTTCATCTATCATCAATGTTACATTCAAATCACTTTTCGTTAACAAACTAAATTTATGTTTAATAAATGACAAAAAATTACTGTCACTCTGTTCATTTAGCGGGTTTGTTTGAAACTTGGAGCAAACTCTTTTCAAAGTTCTAGGATGGGGAAACGTTAGATGATCTGAGCCTCGTAGGAATTTATATGAATGGGGTGAAATAGAATACAGAATGCTACTGAAGACTACAAAACATGGTGAATATCTTAAAGCCCCTGATTTTCGATTTAATAATTGTAACTGTTCTGTTAAAAATTGAATTTTTTTTTGCTTTTTGGTGTCATCTGCAAATAAGTTATCAATTTCACTTAGTAAATGGACCACAGTTTCTAATACAGTATCTATAGAATTGTCAGAAACATTTTTGAAGGACTGAATCGATAATAAAATAGTATTAAGTTCATTGTAATTGTTTATTTGCTGGGGAAATATTTTTTCACCTAATTGTGTTAATTCTATGCATTCAACAAATAAACTCAATTGTAAATTTATATCGACAACGGCAGATGCAATGACTTTTGGAAATGGAGTTGAGGCAAGATAAAAAAAAACTACGGAACTTTCTCTTTTCACAGTAATACAATCAGTTGGGAAGTTATTTTTGTCAATGCAACCTAAAAATTCATCAAAAGTTGAAAAATGGTTCAGAGATTCAAATACTGCATTAGAAACTATGCTCTTTTCTACTGCTATTTGTAAATTGAGAAGTTCTTTCCTGCTTTTCCTTGCGTCCACACTTTCTCGGGCTGATGTTGGAGTTGCCGACAGGTAGGCTGGACAATTTGGCAGAATTGATGGGACGGCTCCTGGAGCAAGTTTCACTCTCTTATAATTCATTATACATTGCTCTCCAGTTTCTATATTGGTGTGGACACTGGCTGAAATTATGTCTTCCTTTCTAAAATGCAGCTCGCAAACCTGAAAAGTTATTACTTTAATGTTAGTTTATGTTTAAATGTTTATTTATAAATGAACCTCATTCTTCCACCAGATGTCTTAAAACATATATTAAATTACAGCAATTTTGGCAGCATACCATAAATGTCAATCTCTTTCTAAACTTCATCAATCAACATGCATTCAATTTTACTTGTACATATAATATAGGTACATTTTCACAATGCACGACAATTAATAGATTTTAATTACACATAGTACCCTTCTACAAAATAGTGTTAATTAGCCGTTCAATATTAAATATCTAGGCACTAGATTGAAACATTGCGATTTTTCATTTTGTTGTCTTTTATTACAGCAAAAAACCGATATTACTATACGAAATTCGACAACAACGTTAATAAACACTTTTTAATATCAAAATAATATGAATACGATCTGTAAACATCACATTTGCCCATAGCAGTTGCACGTTTTTTATATACATTATTGAGGTTATGTACAAAATCGAATTGTCGATGTTATTGTAAGGCGCTGTTTTTGAAATAAAAATAAGCACATTTCACTTACCGTTGAATATTTCGTTGGAATAAAATCTCGATGAATAGCCTTAACCCATTTTTGACGTAAAATAGCTTCATTTGGAAACTTGAAAGTGTGACGTTTTGGTCCGCTATCGTAATTTCCTTTGCAACGCGGAACAACGCACTTGTTAACCATTTTAAAAATTGAAAACACTTCTGTAGATAATAAATATATAAAGTCGCTAAAAGGTTTTAGCTTAACGCTTCTAATTTATAGTTTTTTTCGCTAAAATCAAGACGCACGCGCTTGGTGTACGCAATAATAGCCCATAGACGTGGGTGAAGTGAGTCAAAATGTATGAATCTGACGTTTCAAGCCGCCAACGTTCAGCCTCCTAGAAGATTAATTGCCGCCAGAGGCGCAAACTGAGTCTAGGCCTTAGTTGTTCTAGGAGGTTTTGGTCGAGCGCGGGTCAGTGCGTCGACGCCAGGCGCTGGTGACCGGGACTCGATGAAGGTCAGGCACTGGCGAAGAACGTAGGTCTTCAGGCACTCCAGTGCTGACGAAACGGCCGAAGGTGCGGCGGACCTTGTAGGCGGTTGAACGGGAACGGTGTGACCAGTGAGGATGCTGCGTGTCCTCGTGGTGGTCATGGTAGCGTGGAAGAAGCGCTGGTCAGAGACGCTGGAACCAGGGCGCTTGTAATCCGAGCAGCGCTTGCCAGGAACGGCGATCTGGACAAGGCGCTACGATGATGTCCCAATAGAGTCCATGATGGTACGGGCGAAGCCGGGAATATCGTCCTTTGCGCTAGTAAGAGTAGCGCGGGTTAACACTCGTTGATCCTTGTAGACTGACGGCGGAATGATGACTGACTGACTCGCTGCGTCGGGCTTATTTATACTACACGGCCGACGGTAGCAGTAGGTAGATGGATGGCAACTAAATTCTAGGCACTCGCACAGACTGTGTGTTTCGGGAACCTTCGACAGCGTGGCAATTATGCATAGGCGGAAGACTCGAACCTTCTGACGAGTTCTCGTATGTGTAAGACGGCTCGTGACGTATTGTCACCTGGTAGACAAGTAGGTGTTTGAAGTACGTAGGTTGTTCTGTTTACGTTGTGGTTTGGACTGCAGGTACATAATTCGGGAGTAGGTACTAAGTAGGTCGAGCGGTTTATTATTAATTATTTAATTTAGATTTTTCTCGACGCTACAGATGTGTTATGTTTAAAAACGTTGGTTCTTTCGGGTTGATTTTTTAAAGAGCATTTGCAGAGATTGCCATAATTTAACAAACATTTCGTATTTTTTGACATCAAATGGTAGGTTCTATCATGCTATCATTTATGTTGGAATCCAAAATATAGTCCATTCTTAAAAAAACCATCCGGAAAAATACTGCGAACTTTACATTTGTTCATTATGGTCGTTGATCTTAATTTTTGACCATATGTTAATGAATCCAATTGGATGCCGTATTCAAATTTCAACACGAAGACAGGCCTCTTAAGCGAGTCCATAACATTATTAAGAACATGTCTTCACTTTGTTTTAGGAAC
Organism: Hesperophylax consimilis; assembly: GCF_061612785.1. Classification (NCBI taxonomy): domain Eukaryota; kingdom Metazoa; phylum Arthropoda; class Insecta; order Trichoptera; family Limnephilidae; genus Hesperophylax; species Hesperophylax consimilis. The sequence continues at coordinate 43,503,681 of NC_142839.1, read as the reverse complement.
CACGAGAGGTTGATTGATGAGGACTTGATGATGGAACCTAATGAGTCTAATGGGAATATTTTGCTAATGACCGGTAAATGGGAGCAAAACTCTATAATCTATTTCACCTATGTATTTATACCGTCTGCCATGCGAGTTAATTTCTTAACACTGGTATCATTAATACCTTTACCATTAAAAGCATTCCGAAGATTGGTCATGTGATTGACGATCTTCGCGGTGAAGCTGTTATTCCCAACACTTGACTAAAAGTTTGAGATAGGAGGTCAAGAAGTTGTGGATGTTGATAATTAGCATTGCTGTACTCTGAAAAATGCCAACATAACAGTTGTTATGGATCTCGGTTCAAAGGGTAAAAAGTCACTCGGTTGGACTAACAATACTTCAATAAATACACTATGATAAGCTTTAAAAAAATACGATTTCAAACTATTACCTCTGCCGCAATGCGTATGATAGAGATAATTTCTACAGCATGACAAAGAATCTGTCGTCAAAATACGCGTTGGATCAGCTATATGAGCAATAAAACGAAATCGCCGGTCCGTTTGAAAGATTTTCCTATCTTAACAAGCGGATTGCAATTGTTAGACCACAGGCGTCAGGTAGGTATGCTGTCATTATTCTATCGGTATTTCAATAGCGTCATTAGTCTTTTTGGCACCGGTGCATAATCGGGAAAAACGCGAAACTCGCTCTCAAATATGTACACTGTTGAAATTTGTCGCATGAGAACAACAGATCGCATCTACGACTCGTTATTGAGTTTTTCAGCTCAGCTGTGGGACGATTTGTCGGCTCCCTCCTAAAACATGGGTCTCTTCAAGACACAGCATCCCCAGAAATGAAAATTATTTTCCACTACAATTACTGTGAGGTAAGCAACATAGCGTGCAATTCCTTCAATTACTAAAATTCTGAATTAGATACCGTAATGATTTGCTCCCCCTCTTGTTCCAATGGAGAAGAAACATAATACACAAGATAGACTCGAGTAAATTAACCTTTTTGGGATATTTTTTTCATTTATTTATCTGAGCCACTGTTTTTAATAAGATTGTAACAGTTCTATTACACAGTTGCAGTTGGTAATTATTACAACAATGATTGATTACGGGGCCGAGATGTGTAGTATTGTAGAGTGTAATACTATATACAGACCTTTCAATTATGGATATGATTTTCCACACTTCATCAAATTAAAGATATATTTTGAATAATAAAACACTTTCAAAATTTAACTGTATGGTTTTTTTAAGTTGTGTGAGGACCATTATGATTTGAAACGTTGCGTTGCTTGGAATGTGGTGAGCCACAGTAACTAGATCTGAATTGCTAGCTAAATCTTAACTTTCCTATTCCCCCATCAGTGCCAATTGCAGATATCATTTTTTCTTTACATGAAGTAGTTGGTATTCACATTTCATTGTTGATGTTTCTCGGTTCGTTTTACTGGAATATTGAAAAGCACCTATTGAAGTAAGCGTGAAAATGTAAAGGTTTACAGGAAAATTTTGAGTGCTTTCGTAAGCACTTTCCATTGTACCTAATGACTAATAGCTTAAGCACGCGTCATGGTCATTACAGAAACACATACCGGCAGTAATTTTAACAGACATGCTGTGTATGGAGTGTACTATAGAGAAGGTTCCGAATTAGCGATGTGTCCATGACTCATTTTATTAAGAGCGGGAGCCACTGTACCTGCACAATATTTTCGTAAGGCTTAAAGAGTCGACTCAATTGAACGACGGCTCAATTGAACATGTGAGCAATGAGAATACTGTGCTCGCTCGATACAACTCGTCCTATATGGCTCCCCCGATACGGCTCCTCCGGTACGGCTCCCAGCTCCCAGTGTATGAATGTTCGTACAACTATTGGTACCGGCACACCACTTCGCACAACGAGAAATATAAGATGCTAGGTAGTTAGTATAGGTATAGTTAAAAATGTCCAAGTCCAGAAGTCTGACTATCAGACCCCGTTCACAATTTAATGATTTTAATAATGCATTTTTCTAAAATATCTCCTGATCCGTTTAACTGACCCGCGGTACGGTTTACCGAGAGTCGTACGAATACAGCTCATCGAAAAGAGCTAGCTCAGTTGTGCGGCTCGCTCATAATGACTCATCGCTGTTCTGAATAATACGACACATTGAGACAAAATTGTAAGAACAATAATCATTCACGTATCAGGATCGTTAAAGTACTGTGATCTGTTGGCGAGACAGTAATTCAGCTGCGGGCTTTCATTTTATCATTAGCGAACAGAAATGTGCTTGCGTAATGTTTGGCTGAGAGCTGTGATCACTGATCACTGATCATGTGATTACGGGTAGGTTTGCGGGCTATTTTTACTGAAGCTTCGGGCGCCGGCCACCAAAGCGCTTTTTACATTATTGCGAATGTGGTGCTTTAGCGGAGACTCGAACCGTTATTTTGTTTGAATTCAATTTTAAATAAACGGATTCGATGGGAAAACGGACCATCTTTCGTTAGCTGTAATCGACACAATTTTTATGCCCTTTTTCTTGATTGCAAGGTTAGTTGTCTCCAGATACCTTTTTATCTCGAGTTTCCATCTATCTACGATGCTGTCTCTCAGTCACGGCAAAAGTTACACGATTATTATTGGTGATACAATGAAATAGATATTAACGTCAAATTATGAAAACTAAAATAATATCTAGTGTTTTAGAGTAACGCATGCAAATATATTGCTTGAAAATTACCACATCCGTTTCATCTTTCCTTTTAAATTACCGATAGAATTTCGTTCTCTAATCGATCCACTGTTATTCTGGGCCACACGGAGAAAAAATGAGTATTACTAATTAATTAAAAATATTTTCAAATTATTGGTATCCGGATAAAAACGGGATTGCAGGCCGTTTCCTGGTAAAATTTTAGTAAATTCATAATAAATCTGAACACCTGTTCATGTACCTTCATTTGACTTTATAAGGTGTTATGATGAATTACGAAAATATTAGGATTTTTATGAACACGTGTTCCAACGTCGTATAATACGTATTCGCATTTTACTAAAAGTTTAACAGGAAACCTATCAATTTTCACATTTAATAATTTGTAGAGATTCTTAATAGATTAGCAATACTTTTTCTCCTCACACTTTATCTTAGTCTTTCTATGTCCAAGTCTATTTTCGGTAACCTATGTAACCAAAGAATATATTTAAAAAAATATATTAAAGAATATTATGAAAATAAGTAAAAATAAAATAATACTTACATTGGGTTTCTATATATAATGAGATTTGAGTACTGCTCTTCCATGGAAGCGTTAGCTTCGGGTCGGTAGAGGAGTGTAGAGTTCATTATTGTAGTTATTTATAAGTAATTAATAATATATTTAGTTATTTTCAAGGGCGGACTGATATAATTACAAGTTACTTATGCTGTTTACCTACTTGCTTTCGACACAGAGTGTAATTTTAAAAACAGTTAGTACACTGCATTAATAAATTCGATATTCTCCAGGGTTACCGGGCAGTATTCCATACAAAATGAATTTCACATCTTCTATAAAGAACAAAAGGTATTTATATAAGTAAGATAAAAAGGCTAACCTTCGTGAATTTGAAACAATGCACAGTGGGTAGTTACCTTAGCTGGTCTAGCGCCAACTTTCATTGGCTTCATTCTTAATCCATCGCCGTCGGTCACACAATGATAAATTATACTAATAAGAGCTGATGTTGATTAGTTGTAAGAACAGGTAAACTGTGGTCAGCCTTCATAAATGCACCGTAGTAAAGTAGACTAGTGTCGAGTGTATAGTGTATTGCAGTGGATTCAGGAAACGTTGTGATTACTCGTATTGCAACGAATTCTCCGAAACGCCTGCAGATCTGTAACGAACCAGTGATAAGATCGGAATACCAAAACCTTTACAGTATCACATCGGTTAATTATCCACGTTATCAGGAATCATAATCAAAATTTGTTTTAAATTTTCGTTGTTCGAATAATTATTCTTAAGGAAGTTCCAAAAACTTTGAGTAAATTCCTAATATATCGGAACACGCGTTCGTGCACCTGCATTTGCCTTGATAATTTTACGGATTTTTATGAACACGTGCTCCGACATCGTGAGAATGCACTTGTATTTTACAAATGGTTTTTGAGGAAATCTATCAATTCATTCGTTAAGGGCCTACAATTCCATTTTTAACCGGATTATGAATAATTTTAAGAGATTCTTAATAAATTAGCAATACTCATTTTTCTCCGTGTGGCATTTTACAAAATAAAACATCGTCTTTACGTTAGTTCCATGAACTTATTGAATTCACAAAGTATGTACTGTATGCACGCATCTATATCTGGTGTTGTTTATATTTCATGTGAAAGCTCGGCGCTTAGTTAACCGAGGTATTGCTGTAATATTATTCATATAAACATTTGTTAGGTAATGCGTGGCTTTATCTCAATGCGACTGCTTTCTCTTCAATTTATTATTATAGTTATGGAAAGTAAATGAAAATAAGCATTATCAAAGAAAACACGAGAAAAGCGCACGGCTCTTTCAAAATTTTATGGAAGTTTGCTGTAAATCATAACATCCGACCAAATGGTAATAAATAAAAATAATAATCAGACTATAAAAATATTACCATTCGTTATTTCGGCTACTGGCATTATACCTAGCTCTCTAATTAAAAATTTAGGCGTATTAGATCTATCAAAAAAATTATATATAAAGATGCAATAGTCGGTCATTTTGAATACATGTAGGATAACAAAAGATTTTTTAAATATTTATGTTGAGGGATCAGTAGGATTTATAGGCCCTGTTAGAAGTTCTACCGAGCCGAACCCTCTGATATGAAAATATCTGGAGTCGGTGAATTTTTTTCCCATTTGATCTCTGGTGAGTTGACGTGTTGTTGTTCTTGTATTGTTTTGTATTTATTTTACTTATATAATGCACTTACATAGTGTTGATTGACTAGCTGATCATTTGTGGAAAAGTAAGTGGAAGGGTTTAGTTTTTCCTATGGGGAAGATTTAACCCGGACAACAAAATCGGAAGCATTAAAAAAAAATTAGTATCTACTGAAGTACCAACATTTATCCAATTTTTTTTCGAAAATTACGTTTGAAGTTTCTACTATTAAATACACGATTGAATTACACTATTTTAATAAATCGATTGTTTCATTAAACGATAACATGATAATATACATTTAAAACCAATACACCCACGTTATGGCACGCAATAAAATAATTGCCTCACAAAAAAAGACTGAGTGATATTTTTTATTTCTTGCTAGAGCAATCCCGATGAGTTCCAAAACTCATTGTAACGGTCATATTGAGTCCTAAACAAATTACTTAAGCCTTCGATATTTTTACATTTTATGTAGGTAGGTACTGTAGAGTTTGAGAACTTTTAATTAAAATATAAGGTTAGTTAATTAATTCACTTTAAGGCACTATTTCAATTAAAATAAAATGAATAACTTCGTATTTGTGTTTGCCTTTTCTTAAATTTGTTAATTTTCACCATGCATATTTTTCTGATGAAGAAGCCATTGGATTTGAATCTCGTCGACCCCTTTTGATTATAGTGGTGTATATGAAGTTTATTTACTTTTTTAAAGTTATGTGAGTGATTAGTATACTGATGGTATGTCTGCTGTGAAGGTGGTCATGTAAGGGTTTACAGGGAATCGGATGATTCTCCGGTGTTCAAGGTATGGTTGTATCCATAGACTAAATTGTTGTATCCGATCATATTTAGCTTTTCAAAAATTAAACATTTATGAGGAACGGCTTCGCGGCCTTTTTCATATAAAACATAAATTTGGTTTTAAGGCCAAAATATTAGACCAAATTGAATAATTATATTTTATAATCAAAAGATTTAGAAAATATCTAGTAAGGATGTGTGCTACTCTATTTAATTGAGTTTTAAAATTATAAGATATAAGCCATTAAATACACCGATTTTTCGCGATTTAGAGACAGTTATTTGTGAGTATTCTTCTTCTTCCGTCGTATGATAGAGGGGTCAGAGGGGGACATCTTGGTCTGCGAGCCATTCTAGGGCCCAGGCGTCGCCATGTGAACCTCATCAATACGACGGGGAATCAATTAAGCGGGCATTCGTTGACCATATGTTCGGTGGTCTGCACCGCACTACATTCACACATCGCCGACTCTTTAAGGCCCCATCTGTGCATCACGTGGGCACAGCGGCTATGGGAGCATCTTAACCTATTGATGGCGGACCAGATTTTGCGAGGCAATGAGAACCCAGGCTGTCTCTCGGTGGGGTCCTGTATGTGGTGGTTTGTGAGTATTTAAATATTTTTAAATTAATTTTTATCTTGTATGTCATTTTTAATCAATATCAACATTGTTGAATCTTGTCCGTGTCGTGAACTTTTCTCAAATCCGTGACACGGATGTCAAAACAACAGGAATTAGTTATGGGAAAAGAAACAAGTAGGAAAATGTTTTTACACCACTCGTGATTTGATATTTTCCGTGCACAATGCGTAAAACACGAGCAAATAATGTCCCTCGATGTTCAGTTCTTTTGTAAATGCATTTAGAGTGTTATACAAACTAACAGTTTCTAAAACAAAAGTAACGTTAAATTTCATTTTAAATTTATGTAAACGAAACGAAAGGTTCTGCCTAGAGAAAATACCAGAGATTATTGTTATCGTATAATTATTCTATAGCAAGTAAAATAAGTATAACAATATGTACATGGAGAAACTTTAAGAAGAAGATAAATAACTGCATCTTTTGTTGGATTGTTAGCATTAGGTACTTTAGGTGTACTCACTATAAACGCGGTCTCTGAGGACATCATTGTTCTTTGGACATGGCTGATTTGTGGCTGCAATTCATTAGAAATACTTAGACAATAATTATTCGGTTTGAGCATTTCTTAACACAGTTTAAGAAATAATCATGTCGTGAGGGAACAAATTGCCGCAAATCCATCATTTCTAGACGAGGAACTGAGCTAGTGAGGCAACGGAGGAGTGGAGGGAACAACAATAGGACCGTTACAGAACGACTACGAGAAGAAAGGAAAGAAAAGAAACAGGAGGGAGGAAAGGGAGGATGGATTGCAGAGTCCGTGTCAAGTGCCTGAGAAGACGATGGGGACAACCCGTCAGTCGTGCCGCGGACAAATTGGCTCTCGTGCAAGTCCCCCGAAGTCACGATCCTGTCTTCGTGGATGACTCAACTGCCGAAGAAAGCAAATACCCTAAGGTGGAAATTCTCCAATGGATTTACGTAAGAATGATGTCTGCTGCGTTTTCTGCTCAACCGAAGATTAATTGTAAAAAAGTATTTGTTTTTTCGTTGTGAATTTCCGAACATAACGAAGATTCTTTACGGAAAACTTTTGTCCATTTTTTTCGTTCAGTCCACTTCTCCGTTACTTCATTTTACTTTTTGTTCTAAGCCTTGTTTTATAAAACCTGTCAAAAATATGATTTGTACTATATTATGATTAGTGTGAATATTATACGATTGTTCTAGCAACAGTTAGTTACCTACAGAGATGTGCAAAATGGGTAAGTACCCAAAAACATTTAAAATGCAAAATGGAAATGGGTCAAAACTTTTCCATTTGAAAATGCAAAATGCAAAATGTAAAATACCTATTTTCAAAATGCATTGAAAATGCAAAATGGTTTCTCAGGTCAAACAATCAAAATAATTATATAATTTTTAAACAATTTTTTTCATTTCGTAATGGACATCAATGTAGAACAAACATATTACATGATGGTAAATCCAAAAAGACCACGACTACAGATTATGAAACCACAAATAATTTGCGCGGGACTAATGTTGCCAACGTAAAAACATAGAAACTGCTATCTAACATTTAATATTACAGCGTCATGGCCCCATGTTCAGTATTTGAATCAGTATTTTTTGTAATGGTATCGCTCAATTGCCAAGGCTCCTACCAGGGAGCAACTTGACAAATGTAAATTATCTCTCATAGCGAGGTTGAGGACTGACTGATATTTGGGGCTTATGAAAAAAAGATGAGTGGAGATAGTAGGAAGAATGTTGCAAAAAAGCATTTAAAATGCAAAATGGAAAATACCCATATGGCATTTTGCATTTCCATTTGAAATGGATTTATTTGAAATAAAGCACATCTCTGGTTACCTAAAACAAAATATTATCACTATTCATAGATATTTTGTATTTTTCTATTGAAAACTTTTTTATTACTAGTGAACTGTTATGACCATTGTCCAATATAAAATAATCACGGTCATAAATATTTTTTAACATAACATATTATTTTCATACAACGGGAATTGAAGCTAAGCTACTGCAAGAGGCTCGTCAGCATGAGCTGAGTTAAACGATAAGTTCGTACTATATAATACAACTAGTTGAAAAAAGTTGTATTTAAGGTATTTTGTTGACTGGAGATGCGCCATTAAAATAGTATAAATTATTATTGTGCACATTCAATAAATATTTATATATTTGTGAAAAAATTAAAGCTCATTGATAATACTACTTTAGCGCAGGGTCAAAAGCAGGCGTTGGATCGTGTAAAGTTTCCACGTGTAACCCAATGCTATCTTTCCACTACCTTCTACTCGGTGGAAAGGTTAAAATATTATTTCTTCATGCAAATCATGTGACGACACATGCACTCGGACACACGCAACCGGCGCCAGGAAACTATTTATTCTTGTTGGTCAAATGCATTTAAGAGGACATCATTTTGGTCACGTAACAGTATTTGACATTAAAACTTTTATTTTGACAGCCAGAGCCATCACTCGGCTTACACAATTAAAGTAACTGTACGTAATTACAGCGGTGAAGGGAGTTTTCTCCTACAGCACGCATTATTTTATTTTATTTCAATGCCATTGTGCATAAATAACAATCGTTATAATATGTTCACAAGGTACTGGGAGTAATATTATTTATTTATGTGTGAGATAAAGTTTAATAATTGATTATTGTTAATAGGAGATAAGATCTGGGTGCAATTAACCAATGACTTGTTCCTTATCAGACTGAATAAATTTGATAACAATCAACTGTATCATACAAAAGCTAATACAGAATAGTTTAACATAACACTTTTGTTGTCCGTGATCTTTAGAGTTTACAAACAGTCATTTACTTTTATTAATGTTATAGATAATATTATTTTCCAATAATAACCCCTTTGTGGGCGGACGGGAGGGGAATGTGGGAGGGGGTATTAATATTATTTTCTTATGGAATCATCTTAGCTCAAGCAGTGCTTGTTATGTACCTAGTACCTACCTTTTTATATTGCAAGTGTATTATATGCAATCATTATTGAATTATCAACCTTTTAATATATTGTCATTTGAAAATATAACTATCACTTAAAACTTCCATGAATCGTATAAGATTTTCATTGTATATTTCAACCCCATGAGATTCTCATTGTATTTTCTATTAGTGTATTAAGTTTTAGTGCATTGAAAAAAGGGTTCACTGGAAGATGTGAAGATTGTCATAAAACATTTAATAGTCTAAAAACGAAATGGTACAAAGTTTTCGATTATTTTTATCCAAAATCGATATGATTTCGTTTTTGTAGAATGTTTTCTCTTTCAATAAATCCCATTAAATAACAAACCATTTAAAACTTCTTCGATAATCGCAAAATCACTTTGTGGCGTCATTTTCATTTCATTAAGTTTATCATTACAGTTTATATATCTATATATACACTTTAAACAGTGGTATAAACCATGTGACACATTTCCATTTAACCTTTTTAAAGTTTTAAAATAGGGGTAGTAATAATCATGATAATTTTTAAAAATTTTTTTAGCCTACCTTTATTTTATGTGAAATTGTACTAGAGTCCCAACTGCTCCCAATCGTTTGAAGCTAGTGAGACTACGGAATCCTAATTGGGTTATGTTGTGAGGCTGAAGGTAGCGGGGAGGGGAAAGGAGATGGGGTAGAGAAAGGTAGGGAAGTATCTGGCTATTGAGATCTGGTCGCCAAACACGGCCAAAGCCATATCAACCAACGTTTCAATTCTGAATTGCGGTCTTGCACCAGAGCGATACTGAGAGTATCTTCCACTGCCGCAAATATACTATGCATTATTATAAATGAGCAAATTGTGAAATAACACATTTGAATCAAATAAAATTTACCTGTGCACGCTGGGATTTGAACCCGTGACCTCTAGCATGCTAGTCAAGAGCCTTACCCCTCGACCACGGAAGCCTTCCAACTATCAGATGAATCGATAATGGTATTACGGCAGTCATAATTCGTAATGATCAAATAAATTAATTTTCACCCTAGAATGGATTTGAAGCACAATAATTTAAGTAGGTACGAGTATATTTAATACAAAAAATTTTGATCAACGAAAATAAAATGTTGTGAAAGTTCTGATAATTATTAGTTGCGAATAATAACTGTTAGGACAGTCAGTAAACGGCGTACAGGCGTACAGTGCACGTTGACTATTACACCTGAGCCGATCGGTATCCAATAAAACCTTGGCTTTATTTGGACCACCTTGTATACATAAAAACATTACAATGGGAGGAAAACAACTTTCTTGGTCCACTCCACTTAGACTCCTACTAAGCCACACCATATTGGTGTAATGTTTAACCAAATTGAGAAAACACGGAATAATGCTTTTAAATCAGATGTAATTGTTACCATTATTTAAGGTAGCCATTATTACTACTGATTTACTAGAACAAAGCGGAGGATCTTAATCAAAAGCTTTCATGCAATGCACTTCCCATTTTTGGAGGGGATTAATATGAATACGTTGTTGTTCAGCGTTATTGGTTTGCTAAATACCTAATAGTTCACATTATTAACATAATTGAGCTAGAAAATGTACTTTCGGATAGGCAAATATCAACACTTCGCAAATCTGTCTCGTCACACACTCCTATTTATTACAAAATAATACAAGTTTTCAAGTTACAACAGTATACAAAATGAATATAATTGTTTTTTAAAATTATTCTACTACTCCATAAGGTGAGCTCCAGAAGCTCGTGTTTATGGAAGACGTGGCTCAATGTTTAGAGCAGCTGACCGCCAATCAGATGGGTGCGGGTTCATTTCCTGTCGGCGGCATTTATTCTTTCTCGGGAGATTTTTCAATTTGTAAAATAATCGTTTGTTAAATATATTTATTTTTAGCTGGTTCAACACGGTGAGTGAGAATGAGTTGATGACTACGTCCTAAATATATTAAATAAAGATCTCACATTGAATAATGATTTAGAATGCGAGAAAAGATGTCGCCGAATCGTTTTTTATACTATTTCTTTATTGAATATCTCTCGTTTACTCTTGTTCGTTCAATCCAACTCGAATCGATTAACAGTAAATCAAACAAGGCATGCTAAAGTTGGTAACGTTAAATTTGCAAAAGATTCCATCATAACAAAAGGAATAAATAAGACATTATCCAATCGGTTCGAAATCTGAATTTAAGAATCGATAAGTCTTATTGCACGATTAGAGATTTTTTATGAGAAAAATGGAAAGACAAGCTTAGTTTTAGACTGGAAAGAATTTTCCCACATGGAAAGCAGACCGATTGGCTGGCAGACCGACAGGTATGTAGGTACTCATATTGGCTAATCCATGAGCCACGCATCGTATCGATCATAAGCTCTAAGACAAGTTCATTCAATACGCAGTGGTCGAGAAACTTTATTTAGTAAGATATCCGATTGGTTTAATCTAACAAGACTCAAATATATGGCAAACGTATTCTATAATTTAGACACATATGTGAAGTTTTCGACATCGTGGGATCCAAACCTACCGTTGTCAGAATGTGTGTTCTTTGAATACGTACATAAGATCACATCTACAGATTTTGCACTTCGTTCCAGAGTGGAAAACGCGTTCATTAACTGAGCGTGGTGGAAGTCCTATTTTAACTCGACAGTATTAATTTTCAAGATTTCGTCACTTAATTTTTTAACTACTTCCGATTTTATGTCCGGGTTAAATCTTCCCTATAGGAAAAACTAAACCCTTCCTCTCACTTTTCCACAAATGATCATCTAGTCTCTAGTCAATCAACGCTATGCAAGTGCATTATATAAGCAAAACAAATACAAAACAACACAAGAACAACACGTCAACTCACCAGAGATCAAATGGGAAAATAATTCACCGACTCCAGATATTTTCATATCAGAGGGTTCGGCTCGGTAGAACTTCTAACAGGGCCTATAAATCCTACTGATCCCTCAACATAAATATTTAAAAAATCTTTCGTTATCCTACATGTATTAAAAATGACCGACTTTTGCATCTTTATATATAAATTTGATAGATCTAATACGCCTCAATTTTTAATGAGAGAGCTAGGTATAATGCCAGTAGCCGAAATAACGAATGGTAATATTTTTATAGTCTGAGAATGCCAAATTCTTTTTATTTCATTTCCTAAATCTGTGTTTTTTCTTATTTTTTCATTAGCAGATTTTTGAATATTACAGGAATTTGGAATAGCGACATCAATGATATAAGTGATTTTTTTAATTTTGTCATGTAAAACTATATCGGGTCTATTATGACTAATCGTTCGGTCTGTTAGTATAGTTTTATTATAATATATTTTATAAAATTCCTTATTTAAAAATGAATTTGGTTCGTATTCATAATATGGTACTATATTACGGCAGTCAATCAAGTTATGTTTAATTACCAAACTTTGGTGAATTATTTTAAAAACTTGATTGTGCCTAAATGTATACTCGGACGGTGCTAATATAGAACATAATTAATGAAATCATTATTATGGTAGGTACCTACCAAAACCTACCTGCCAAGAAAGTTTGGAAAAATAATTGTCATTTAGATAGTGACATTTCTATAGCAATATTGTAGAATTGCGCATTAGAAATTTAAAAAAAATGTGCTTTATAATTAAGTAAGTAGGTATTTAAGTACCTATTTACAATAAAGGAAACGTTGGTTTTGATTTATAAAATAAGAGAAATATAGAAAAACATTTATTTAGATGCGAGTTGTAGGTATTGTTCACAGAACTAGTAGTTATGCGAGATGTAGGTACTGTTCACAGAAATAGTAGTTCTGCGAGGTGTAGGTATTGTTCACAGAACTAGTAGATATGCGAGATGTAGGTACTGTTCACAGAACTAGTAGTTATAATCTTCGTGATAATTTAGTTAATGTATTTATTTAAAATACCTAACACTGTCAAACTGGCCTTTCTCTAAGGTCTTCCCCGTTCATGATTTGCATTATTAATCACAGTATTCCCAATTTGGGATACCGTTAGTCAGTAGACAAAATAAAATCTTTCGACGTATCCCTCCTGGAAAGTTACTGTAACTTTTACTAGTATGCCCTCTAAACAGAAAAGTATGAATTTTAGTGATTTAATAAAAGTAGGTAAACATGTTAGACAAGTTTAGGATGGTTCACGACTCCCCGCTGTCTAATTTGAGGCACATGAACAAACAGTACAATAGATTCCAAGCGGAACAGTCATATCCATTATCCTAACTATGGGAACTGGGAACAAGTGCGATGAGCGCATGATGGCATGATCCAGTACGGAACACGACTAGTTGGCTAGTAGTGTAAGAGTGGAACCAGCGCTGCTAGTTCTAGTTACTTGCACATCACGAACTCGGAAACGCATGATTTTATATTATTTATTCGGTTTCCGTTAGTGTACAACATTGGCGAAGTTATACAAACAAGTCGTGAAATGAACGACATTTTGTTCCATTACGTTTCCAAGCGGAAAGTAAACTGTCTCATAATATTGGAAAATATTTTATAACGATTCGTGATGGGATAGAAAATGATGCCAACACTCCAACATGAAAATTACTCTGCACTTCTACTTTACAGGTCATTTGCAAGGTAAAATAATTGACTGAGCGTGGCGAAGTTTTATTTATTTTTTGGCATTTCGCCTGTCCGTTTTTTAATTTGCCACATTTCGCATTAGCGTATCCTTCTACGAGCTGTCATATCGGGATAATCAATATAATGGTATTAGGTAAATAAATAAAAAAAAAAAATTTTTTGATGTATTAAATAAGAGAAAATCAAAAACATAAATTTTTGATTATTGGTCATTTTTCTGCTATTATTTATTACTTTACTGCATACCAAGATATTTCTTGTTTCATTGTAAAATATTTAATATCAAATGACAAGACGCTTAATTAGATATATTGCGTAGTCTTTCCGTACCACACAAGGCAGAACCCAATATATCAGTCATTTGAGAGCATTCTTTCTAGACAAGCAAGTCGTGATCTCTGTGCGCTAATATCACTGGTGAAACATTCTAATTAGAAAACAACAATCAGTTAAGGCAAAAAAAGCGAACAACTGTAATACGAAACTTGTTCCCTAACTGCTGCTTGCCCAATAAATTAGATTTACAACTGTCATCTGCGGCACTTCGTACAGTATACTATAGTATAGTATAGTAGCAGTATGTGATAGGTACTCGTAGGAGGTATCTACGTATTTTAGTGCCGGAGAAATCTTACTCCGCGTCGGTATTGTTTTTGACTTTATGACCTCAGTCAGTTTGTGACTACTGAATACTGGATAGATCATACACGTATCTGAGATATAATACATTTCGTTTTATTGATGCAATTCGTCATGACTCTTTCGTCATGTATTGTATACATAATTCTTGTAGTACGATATTACTATCCGATAAGTGGGGAACCTACTTACGAAATGGTGTTATATTTTAAACGGTTTAAATATAATATAAAATGTACAGGATAAAACATATATAGATCCTAAGGGTATCCTTGCTCAGTGCCGGTGAATTTAGAGCACCCTTTTTGGGTCATGTTGAGAAACTCAGGAATAGGGGATGGAGAAGAGAATGGTGGAAAAGAACCTAATAACTAATCTAACTAACTAACTAACTAACAAATCTTTTCTTCTGCAAGATAATGGTTTGGTAACTGCAAGAATGCTTTCGCCGCCAGACATATTATTCTAAATTTGGCCCTTGAAATATTTTTGTATTTAAGAAATATCACCATTGTGCTAAACAAAATTTAAGTCAAAATGAAATATTAAAGTTATATCCATTAATGTAGTATGTAATTATTGCATAAGAATAAAATACTATTAAGCCTAAAGGAAACATGAAACATAACAAGATACGGAATAAAAAAACGGTAACAATTGTTAATCGCAATCTCTGTCTTATCGGGACAACGTCTCTAACCACTCGGTCATTGTGATCTGACTTTTATTTAGTTATTTTTGTTGATCTAATATTTTAAATATTATTCTCAACTAATTTTCCCCAATTTTTTGGCTGCTCTCTTTTTGCATGATTTCAAAGTCCTAAACGAATTTATTTGTATCCTCGATAGTGTCTCGGATATACATATCATTTACCTGTTTCATGTTTCGTTTAGATTTATTAGTATCATCTTCTTATTTATTAAATAAAGTATAGCTTATCAGTACTACCTAATATGGCAGTCGTAGCTATCCGGTCTATGTATTTTGTATGAGTCCAGAAGTTGCAGGTCCGATATAACCTCTGTTTGTACTGAATTGAGAACTGTCCACAGAGTTATCGTTCTTACTATGGTATATCTACCATATCTACCATAGGAACAAATAATAACAAATATCAAGTTAGCATGTAATTCACAGCAATTATTTATCACATAATCGCAGTCACTTGTCGCCGCGGTGTCAGTTGGAAAGCCCAGCGGTTGGACCAAAGTAGAGCGTGACCCATGACACGCAATGCCTTGTGCATTCTCTGCCATTGTACGATCTCCTGATAGCATTATCTCAATCTGCTATTGGTAAATAGGTATTGCTTACATCAGCGAATGACTGGAGAAAAATACTAATTAATCTGATTATAATGATATTTTCGTGTACTCCAAAAAAAGCAAACAGGAATTCCACAGCAAAGGTTGAGTAACAATTTCAAAATTTATGGTGAGTTGAATTGGTAGGCTCTAGTCCGAAATAGTACACTTCGGAAGGATAACAATGATGAACTCATTCTTTGCCGTAGATAAAGTTTCATTCAAGTGATAATACCTAGTGAGGTTAGGTTGATAGTCAACCGAGAAATCAAAAGAATTCCGAATAATTTTTGCAAAACTGCGCAGTGCACAAAGGCCAAGCGCGCGCGTTCTTTAGTTTGCCAAGTTCTAGGAAAAATAAGGGAGGAAATGAAAATGTATTGTATGTAGGAGTTTCGGAAGCAGATATCTGTATCAATATTAAGTAACTTACGATAAAGTAAATAATTTGATGTTAACAACACAAAACAGTGTTGTTAGGCTGGATGGAGTTGGGAGGAAAAGGAGATGGGAAAGATGAAGGTTGGGAAGTAAAAATTACTGATATATAAATATTGATAATTTATTAAAAATCTCTTCAAATTATTCGTAATCCTAAAGTGAAGCCTGACAACACTTACTTACATATCACGATTACTGATAAATTCCAAACAGTAATTGCGTGAACCATCATCCACCATCCGACAACCGCGAGATTAAACTATCAGACTGGCTTTCTACAAGTTAACAAATGAGATTTATTTTTGATTAGCTAATTCAAACAACACATTTTGTGGGGACACAGGTGTTTATGTGCTCAGCACAATCAGTGTAATATTCTATTAAGGTAGGTATAGAAAATAAAACAAATCTAACTAGGAAAGAAAAATTGATTTATTTTTATTCTACTAAGAATGGATGTGGTATAAATGTGTTGATGCTTTTTACAAGTTGTTACGCTTTATGCAGCTTTTCGCGGTCCGTCAATTTTGGTTCAGATCTTGAATAGTGTGTTATCAGGTACTTTCATCTGTTTCCAGCTTGAACCAGTGCATACATCACTCTGACAGATCACGATGGTACGATATATGACCGCCATTGATACGTCGTGATTGTTTTTTCAGCATTATTCAGTACTATCGTGATGTGTCTATTCGGATTAGAATAACAGGTGCTTTGCACGCCGCGCCGGTAGGAAGGATTAGCCGGTCTATTGAACCAAATTTAAATTTATTGGCGATAGTTTCAAGCGGACTGCTAAATAAACCAGATTCATATATGATTCGACGGATTCACAAGGCAAATGATAGCAAATAGTTGTATGTTGGTTGGTTTTCGAGTTTTTAGAACAATGTTGTGCTTCATATCCCATTTGAGCCTCAAGAAGAGTGTATGTATCTTGATTGGTTATTATCAAAATAACAGGGAGCGAAAAAGTTATCACCCTATTGGAAGACTCCCTAATTTTTGCTAATGTCGTCTTATGTCATCACAGAGTATTTCAAAAGGAAAATCAAATTCAATCGTTCCAATAACAGATGTGGGATCGATTGCAAAAATGAGATCGTCTTTTGATGGTGGGGTATTTTTATGTATCTTCAGACATACTTGTCTTTCATATATAATCACATCTGTGGCGATTCGTGGTTCCTTTCAATGATGGTTCAGAATATCAAGAGATGTTATTATATTTCTATACCAATTTCTTAACATTTTACGGATTTCCCTCGTTTTTAATTTTTAACCCTTTTTCACACCAACTCAACATTTTATTTCACCATTGTACAAAAGTAAGTATAACAAAGAAGAATAATTGTGTTAAAATCATGTAATGAAACTGTATTATTGTCGAAAGCTGGAACCAAACTAGAGAAAACGTAACACAATACTTTCGAAAGCTGAAACCAAACTAGAGATGACGTAACATAATATTGTCGAAAGCTGAAACCAAACTAGAGAAAACGAAACACAATATTGTTGAAAGCTGAAACCAATCTAGAGAAAACGTAACACAATATTGTTGAAAGCTGAAACCAATCTAGAGAAAACGTAACACAATATTGTTGAAAGCTGAAATCAAACTAGAGAAAACGTAACACAATACTTTCGAAAGCTGAAATCAAACTAGAGAAAACGTAACATAATATTGTTGAAAGCTGAAACCAATCTAGAGGAAACGAAAGACAATATTGTTGAAAGCTGAAATCGAACTAGAGAAAACGTAACACAGTATTGCATTACCAGTTACTTAAGATAATTAAGACAAAATCTGTTGTATTAGTAGATTTACAAATGCCATTTAAAGCAAATGGTTGGAGAAACGCAAGAACAAGAAAATAAAAATTTACTACAAAGTAGGTACTGAAGAAATATAAAAATTTAACTTGAATCTATGTAGTGCAAAGTTCAGCTGCCGGCGCGTGACATCAAACATTGTTTATCGAGCGCACAACGATCTTATTGATTTGACGTACGTTGTAAGATTTCACCGTTAGGGGGATTATGTTGTTTTGGTTTTTTTGTAGTTTTTTGTGCTGATTCTATAACGCACAGCGTGGGGAAAACACGTGTTTGCACACCTGCGTTTGTCTTATAATGAGGAAATAATATATAATGAGGAAATGCTAGGATTTTTATGAACACGTGATCCAAAATCGTGACAAAACATTGATATTTTACTACAAGTTTACCAGGATATCTATCAATACATTCGTTAATGACTTGCTATCCCATTTTTAACTGAATTACGAATACTTTGAAGAGATTCATAATAAATTAGCAACATTTTTATGAGTAAGTTTTCTCCGTGTGGAGACGACCCTACTGAGCTTTAAAGTGAAAAGTAATTGGTATGTAAAACCGAAAATAATAATAGCCATTTAAAGAGAAATTAAAATTATTTATTGCGCAAATTCACATTACTCGTAGGTATCCCAAGATCAGACAAAGATCATGAAATAAAAATTCGTTTTCTTATAAAAGTGAAAATCGTTCCCTTTTATTTATCAAAACCCTATCAGAGCACACAGGTGCAAACAACGTGATAAAATGAAATATTACGTCCTTCATCCCTATTCGCTTAGCTGTTTGAACAGATGATTTACACGGCCTATCGTAAACTTGCTTCATGAATAGATGAGATCGTTGTTTGAGTTTTCGCACATGCCATGTTTTAAATATTTTTTAAGGTCTTTTTTGTAAGTAATTTTGGAATAAATTTTAAAAATAATTTATATCGTGATTTATTTTTGGGTTATTGTGCAGTGTCTAATCAGGGCAGATATGATATGTAACACTGTGACGCTGACCGGAACATTGGCTAAAGGAGGAAGAAGCGCAATAACCTGAAAATCTCATAAAAATAATGTTTTGGTTCGGGGTTATTAAAATTAACAATATTTGCAACAGAATAGTTCCTTTGATAGCTTGTCCACATAATCCACACATCAGATAGGTAAGTTAGTTGATTACAAAATGGTTGATGAATTTGTGAACGGCTGTTGATCTTTTAGTATTGGGGTATAGATACGTAATGTGTTTTGTATTTTGGGTCAGTCTAGCATTATTAATATGAAAAACCTCAATTTATTGAATTTTACAACATTTAAACAAATAAATGGTAAAAGATTAATTATTATTTATTTCAAAAAATCACCTGCCACCACTTTAAACATTTAGCCAACTATATTTAATCTTACTAAGTATTTTTAACGTCAAAAAAAAGTTTCTCAGATATAGCGGCGGATGACACTGACATTTACACAGCTCAAAGATTGACAAAGAATGAACTATTCACGTATTTACTTTTTTTCGATTGCTTTTTATGACAGCTAAAAAACCTGGCAGCGCCATAATAAATGAAAAAAAAAACTACCAATATAACTGAAATGGAAACGCTAGTACCTGTAACCTCTCCATTGATTATTTGTTTGAGGACTTCCGGACAAACATTAACGACTTACATTTACATTGCCCTGAATCCAGACCTTAAGTGACATAGATATTGATCTATCCCCGTCTTCACAAAAATATTATTTTCTTAAAATAACGCAGTCATAGCAAAAATTTCTCTTTTTAACCTCTGCTTTGTTTACAATGACACAGATGTATCGTATCCAGAGCAGGTTGATGGAAGGAACGGTCTTGTGAAATGATCCTATGGAAAATTCGCAGCGAGAAAGATGGATAATTTAATGACGGAAAACTGAAAAGTACCATCCTCCTGGTTCCGGAGAACTTTATTGAGAATAGAGCCGCTTTTAAGGGCATGCAACAAATACCGTCAATTATGAGATACCAAATACTGAAGAAATCATTGTATATTTGGCCTGCCATATATTGAAAACAACTCTTCTTTAAGACTCTCCCAATAAGCCACTTTGTATAATGTTCGCTTGTTGATTGGTATACTTTCCGTCGCCTTTAGGTTGTCTTAGAGGAGGTCACGTAGGTATACATTGAGGCCTACGTAGAAAAAAAAAACTAGGTAAATGACTTTTTTCATGGTTTGTTTGGTTTTGAAACGAAAATGAATCATTTGTCCAGTTCCTACCTATCCCCAACCACATTGCTCGAAAAGTATTTGAATTTTGGAACAATGGCAAGGATATAATGCAAATGTGAGCGCATTTATTTTGAAAAAATAATAAGGATTGGGACTAAATGGGAAGCAAGCTGTTAGTTTTTTTTCGTGTACATAATCTCGTTGAAAAGTAAAAACAAGGAAGTTGACTATTTTGAAAGTACATAATATCGCTTTAAGTACTCATTCGATTTGTTGTGGCGATAATTACCTCGATGTATCGTGGTGGGTGTCACCATATTGCGATTTTGTTGTGTGCTACTTCGCAGAGATAAAGTTGTAAGTGATTGGGCATCCTGTTTTTTTTCCATACATTGTTCGTTCCTACACATACTATCACCCAATTCCAGCAAACACCAATACATTTCGTCTCGTTTAAATTATTTACAGTCCAATTTCATGTTCATCTAGCAGCAGTTGAGTAAAACTGTAAACAGTTTCAGATGCAACAGTTTTTTTTTTGCCTCTATAACTAATGAGGGTGGTCTATAATAATTATTGATAAAATAATGTTAGTTTCACGTGTGCAACTACTGCAAAGAGGCAATTCTCACAAAGGTGAACAATTAATTATTTTTTAAATTCAATAATATTTTGGTATCTCAAACAAATACAAACATGTATACATGACAGCCGTTTCACCCTTCTATGGCACTGTCAGTTTTATATCTTTTCGCCGAAAATACAGTTTGTAAGTCATCGCGACAGAACAGTGGCTTCATTGACGATGTCTTTGAAAGGCGACTTTGTTCTTGTTCCACACACTGGCATCATTGTTTTTCTTCACCTGTACCAACCAGCCAATATCCATATATCCTAGGGACATGACGGCATAAGCCTTTGCTATAAGCAATGCGCCAAGTGTCCTGGCTCCGCTACAATAAAAATAGTCAAGTTGACGATGATGTTTTGATAAGTAATCCACTGAGTAGATAAAACACACTAAAAATCCCTTCGGTAAATATACAGAGAATAATAATTATATTATTTAATTTATTAAAATTAACTTTGAAAAAAAATATAAAATTGTATATTCGTAATTTACTAAAAGTTTATTAACATACCTATTAATTGATATGTAAGGCCTACAATCTCTTTTTAAACCAGAAATACCAAAAAATTTAAGAGATTCTTAATAAATTAGCAATAGCTCCCCGTGTATGGGTGAATTTTTTGCATTAGTGCATTTTCGCATTACTAAGAAGTAGTGAGAAAGAATATTTCTAAGAAAATAAATGAATTGTGAACGTTGCCTTACACTGTGAGAACTAAATTATTTTATGACATGTTTAAAAATATATTATGACGAAGTAAATATTTTGACACTTGTCACCCTTTTCGAATCAAAAGCATCGTAGTTCCATATAATATGCATGTTTTTATTTGATTAATATCAGCGTGAGAAATAACTTCACGGCATTTCACTTGTACTAGTAATCTGATTAGGCCCCCTCATTGATTAAATAATATTTTATCATTGAAAGGATAGTTATGTACACATACAATATTTTGGTCACAGGCTTTTCTATACCAAAAAAAATTAAGATGAAATATTCAGTAAAATAAGTCTTTCATAGCTTCCAAAAAGTCGCAAAATAATAATATTCTCACACCATATCCAGCTTTCAATAACAGTTAATTAATAACATTATCATAATTGCTTACGAATCACAGCTTCAGACGAACAAGAAAGTGGACTGTAAATAATTTAAACTCGAAGAAATGAAATGCTGTTTGTTGGAATTGGGTGATAGTATGTGTAGGAATAAACAAGATTTGACTTTAAAACGAGATTATGTACACGAAAAACACCAACAACTTGCTTCCAAGGAAGTCTGAATCCTTCTTCCGTTTTCGAAAGAAATTCACGCGAATTTACACTATTTTCTTGCTACTGTTCCTAAGGTCAAATAATTTTCCAGCAATGACATCCCGGTAGAAACTAAGCATATTCTCATTTCAAAACCAAACAACATTATTTAGTGTTGATTGACAGCCTCATTCTGTTTTAAAATGGATTAGAAATGATAGTAAGCCTTCTCATATGAAAGAGTTTATTAAATTACCTCTTTCATGATTTTTAGTTAAAAAATAAAATTGTTCATTTTTACACGAGCTCCCCGGTTATTCCGAATGAAGTCAGGGGAATAATATCACCACACTATTGAATGACTACGCGGGACGTGCGGCACATTCAAGACAGGGCCCAAGGAAACGATTTGCACCTGCGAGTCGTGAAGAGGCCTGGATTAAATGAAGGAGGAAAGACGAATGTCAGAAGATCGCTCTTTGGTCGAACATTTTTAAAATAAGGGGCCGAAGAAGCCACTCTATGCACATACACAATTTTGCAGATATCGAATATGAAAATCTCGCTGATTTTCATATTTGATATCATTTCGTCCTCGAAACCCTCACTAAGCGGGGTGCTTAAGATTCATTGGCTCTGGAAGGAGAGACGGTTATGCCGTGTCAATTTAGTATACTACGTGTGTCAATAGATCCTCTTGCAAAACTGGTAGTTATTGACTCCCATGCATAAAAAATATAAATTAACGGTTCTGCTTAACCAATTTCCTGTGGGCTGACACCAAATGTTTGAATCCGTTGAAATAATGTGTGAATGAGAATTCAAATCTAGGTTAATATTTTTGCGTACATTAAATATGTACTACAGTGTTGTTTTACATCGGTAAATATGTTTTTTACAAATATTAATTACATTTCCTTGAACAGGTTTAATTAAAAATTAATTAGCGAAGAAGAAAACTTCTTTGATTATGCTTTAGAAAGTATGAACGTCATTGACATACTCATCTCTGATTATTTGTTTTTATTCTTTTCATTCAACTATTTTAAAATATACCGTGAATTTATTTAAAATAAAATAGAATTACTTTGATGCTGCTTATGATGTAACAAGGACCAGCTCTCCAATAAATTATGAATCTGAATATAAAAATTATTTCTTGAAAGGACCTAATTTCTTCTTTCTTATTTTAAACTTTTACGTACCGTTGGAGAGTGTGTCAGCCAGATGATATTTTACTTAGTCAATGAGCAATCTATTGAATGATGAAATATTAGTTTCCCGATACAAGATACAAGAGCCCAAATAAATGATTTATTTTGCGTTTTTCCGCGCATTGTTATAGTATAAAGCGTAAACAAGTCATAATATTTTAGAATAGTATAATATATAATAATCAGATAATACACTCAAAATATCACATTTCTACTTATGTCAGCTTTTTCAAATCGACTCATTGAAAATAATGTCAAAAATCTCAATTGACAGGCGTATTGTACACGACATGATATAATTTTTTTGTCCTACAAATAAACGACCAGTGTCTAGTTAACTGACAGCCAGAGATCCCAGGTCAGACACTTCGTGTCAATAATAAATTGCATTTCAATCATGTGTTTATCTTGCCAATAATAAATTGATACAATATGGGCAGCCAAAAAACCTAATTTTTGATCTAATTAAAATACAAATGGCCTCGCGGAGTTTATAATTTTCTCTTCAAGGTTATTTATACAGATATTTAATAAATGTATTGTTCGCTGGCGATTCTCTACATATATTCGATATTAGATCAATGTTGCTTTCATATTATAAGATATACCTATATGGTGCTTGCTTAGAGTATTCCGTTACGTAATCTTTCATAAAATTTTCTGTTTTAATACTTTAAGAGTGGTATTCCTTATTTTCCTATGCCTAGAGATATTGCATGAATAATTTCAATTATAATTCTAAGGTAAAATTTTTCCTGAAAGAAAATTATTATTGGTGGATACTAATATTTAACTCTGCAGATGTGAATGAAATAAATATCCCTTATCGTAGACGTAAAAAGTGTAGTGAAAGGTTCTCAGAAGCTTTGAAATGTGTAACCCAGTCAGCTTTTGCGATTTAAAAAGGTGAAACACTAAGAACTATTTAATTTATATTAATTCACACAAAGTAAATAAAACCCAACAACGCCGTAAAATGTATTGAGAAATTATGATTTAGATAAGCGCTAATTGTTTTTTCTTCCAAGAAGTAATAGCGGTGGTTACGTGGGGCGATAAAACTAGATTACACACATTAGACTGTCCACCGCGGTCACTACGAGACCAGGTCGTGACTTACCCCGGACACTTGTACAGTAGTGGCTATTGGCTATTGGCTAGTGGTCGCAGCCGGTGGCATACGGTACTCTGCAGTCTACAACACCTAGTACCTACGGGCAAGAGATCCGGCTTTTTTAACCGAATCAATAACTGCGTAATCGATTGGCCATTGTCAAAGTTATTTAGAAATCAAGGTGCACCGGTGACAAAAAATAACATATTTTAAAAATATTTCATGTACCTTTTATTTTAACTTTCATTTAAATCGAAAAGAAAGACATTTTTTATGTTTACCTGGCTTACAAAACAAGAGTTTCGACTGCCAGAGGCCAAGTGAAAAAAATGGCATTTCTTATTTGAGTAATGAAGTGAGAATCGAGGAAACGGAAGAGATTAGGAAAAAAGCCTCATGGAGGTTTTGTAGTAGGTATCTTATGTAGGTAGGTATGTAGTACGTAGAAAAGGTGAGAAATTGCAAGCAGAGGCAGTAAGAAGCATGAATAGACTAGAAGAGACGAAATACGGCGGTGGGAAGTAAGGAGATTCAAGAAGAGCAAAGAAGAGACAAGAAGAGATAAAATACAATACGAGATGTTGCAAACAAAGGCAAAAAAGGACCAAGAAGCGCCAAGAAGAGACTAGAAGAGACAAGAAGGGGGGTAAGTTTATAGAATATGGAAAAAGAGACAAGACGAGTCAAGCAGGGGTGAGAAGATGCAAAAATATGCAAGAATAATAATAATATTAGACAATTTTTATAGCGCCGCTTTTGTGAGTTATCACCTCAGGGAAGACCAAGGGCGAGCCAAGAAGAGGCGAGAAGAATTAAGGAAAACTAGAAGAAACAAGAATCGAAAATAAGAGCCAAGAATATATAATATAAGCCGGGAAGAGCCAAAAACAGTTAAGAAAATGTAAGAAGAAGGAATAGATAAAGAAGAAAAAAAATAATGCTCAGTCAATTCCTTTATTCCTGCCCATCCTGAATTCCAGTATTGGCTTATAAAGTTACCTGTATACCGGTCGATTAAACGCCAATCTCCTTCCAATCCTCAGAGCACGTGTTCCAAGTGACTTTCCACTGACAAATCAGTGCTCCCTGGCGTATCGGTCGCCCGGGACAGGAGTGGTCTTAGCTGGGGTGGTACAATCGTATCGTATCGTATCGTATGGTTACCAAATTGGAAAGCAGGAGAATAATAGAAAGATCAGCGATGGGCTTAAGTACATGGAGTGGCATTGGTTTCATCTCTTGATGCAGTAGCGAGAGTCTGTTTAATCGTGGCAATAATAATTACCCTTAAGGTTAAAATACATTGCTATGAGAGAATGACTGGAGAAGATACACGTGAATCAATTAACAACAAGATTTACCCACCAAATAACCTGTAAAGTTTTAAAGTAATTGGTTCAACAGAGTCAAAGTGCACAATACCACTTGAAAGGATGCGATAATACTAAATATTATTGAAAAGTTAAATTCATTCCAACACCGCGTTGAGGTCAAATGTCTAGCCGGTTGAACTCGTGCATTTTTTTTTACAACGACATGTCATCGTTGAAGAAGCTGCACATTTGAATATTGCAAACGTCACCGGGAGTGTGGAAATAACCTGCTCTGTACCTAATGCTCATTATATTTCGATAGAGCAAATTTTAAACTTTTTTAATATTAAATAGCAGTCAATGCTTGTCACGTTGAGTATAAATAATGACATTTAACAATCAAAAATTATAGGTCAGAATAGATTAAAAAAAAACATTTAAATTTAATTTTTAAAATAGGTTTACAAAGTAAGCAAATAACTAGTATTTTGCATTCCCATGGAATATTGAACAGTAGTTAGCCATTAAGGAATTTAAAATAAAAAAAATTAATTTTGAACAGAATCAATATTTTTCTTACCACTGGGAAATGATTATTTCGCATAACTTTGCGGAGTAGTTTTTCATGGTTTGATAATGTGACATATTCTGTTGCGATAGGTATTATTAACTAAAAGTGGTGTTGTAGTTGAACATCTGTTAGCTTAAAAAATGTTCAAGAGAATACTCTATTCACCTTCATAAATAATATTGGCAATGTTGTAATGTACACGAGTCATTATTTAATGTTATTACGATATAAAGTAAGGAAAAACATTATTTTTTTTAACTAACACTATTGTTTTTTTTTATTCACGTATTTGCAGTCAATAGAAGTAGTTTATTAAATATTAAATTAAAGTATTCCCACTAGCCTCGAAATAAAAACACTCCAAAGTATTAAAATTTTCAATAAACTTCCAAAGAGATAAAAAAGAATGCAAACAAAACGATAACTATCAAATCAAATAAAATAAGATACATTTATCGGCCACTAGACTCGGCTTGAATCATGTATTAAATACAACGCTGTATCATCACTTTATTCGATGACATTAAGAACGTAGCAAACATAATGATAATTTTAAACTATATCCTTAACTAACCTAGCTCAATACAAAGTTTGTTGTCCACGAAGTGGAACATTTCTGCACATAATGATAACCATGAACCTATTTTATTATAATGACACTTGTTCTTGAAGTTGGACAATTCCGCACATGCGCACCATGCTCAACCAACTGGCATTTTTTTAAACTGTAAACAGATGTAACATCACATTATTGAAATCTACGATACCCAATAAAGGAATACATGGTGTCCGAAACATCGTAGTACAAGCGCAAAACTAGTGAATATAAATTATAGATTTTTTCACCTTTTTAACCCCTATTAACTAAAGGTTTAAAAAACTTTTGGAGCCGGATCTTCGCTTCCACGCAATTTCAAAGAGATTAAACACGTGATATTACTTTACTGGAAAACGAAAGCTGAAATCAAAATAAGTTATACCACAAAATCGACTCCAAATTTCATTCAAACTCCATATTCGCCAATTTCCCGCTTGTATTATTAGTTTCCGGACACCGTGCATAGGTAAATGATACATTTTTAAATTAATTTTTATTACTATATATATTAGGTTAGGATTGAAATTATTAAGTTTGATTTACAAATAACATCCTAAAGCTAATGCATATACTATATCATTACGTCAGGTATAAAGAACAAAGTAAAAAATAACAACTCTTCGTCATCTAACACTTTTGCAATATATAAATATGTATGTACATCCTAATATCAGCGAAAAGGCACAGCACTTATTCACATTTCACTCTTATACAGTCATAAAATAATTTTCATAAATTTCACCTCAATGCCCAATAAAGATTTGGTCTCCAATATTGAAAAAAAGATTACATTTTTAAATTTGTTTACTTGTATAGTTTTAATGAAATATACATTACATACCTTAAATTACAATATTACATACATTTGAAATAAACATTAACCGTCTTAATAAATAGATTCTTACGGTTGGCATGGTAAAGCCGGCCCTGAGTCTGGTTTAATACCGTTTTAACTATTCGTGGTACGGTTCGCGTTTCAGTTCACAAATGTATACGTACCCTTACGCGCCTCGTAATCTGTACACCGCGTTTATAAATAAGGGTCTATATTAAAATTAAAACGGATTAGCATGAGTCTCAGATGTTTTACAGAAATTTACATATGATCAAGAATTTAAATGGCCATTCATCGCCATTTTGTTTTTTTTTTACTGTGGAAATGTTAACTGCCGATTCTAAGTCCATTGCAGCTATTGGACAGATTGTGTTTAGCAGAAGAGGACAACTATAACATTGTTAAGCTTATCAGCTTATCACAATTTGATAGAAAGGTGAAAGGCATCTGAATCGGCGTTTAACAGACACCCTTTAAATGTAAAAATAAAGAAAATGGCGCTGAATGGCCATTAGATGACAATGTTACATTTGAAATTCTGCGAAACAACTGGGCTTGAGAGTTCTATCTAGTCACTTATTGTGTAATAATATTGAAGTGTAAATATAAATTTATATATTTTTTTTTAAATTAAAAGTTTTATATATTTATATATGTAAAACTTAAAGTTAAAAATATTTTCTTAAAGTAGGAAACGTAACAGTAGTCAAAAAATTATATAAATTTATACAATTAAGGGTTATAGTGATATATTTTTGGGTCATTATGCCGTGTTCGCTACCTCATACTTTTGCCAGCGTTTCAGACAAGATTACAGTGTCCATCATCAGGGCAAATGTGTATGACTCTCACTATGATGCTGTCTGAAACCTTGACTAAAAAAGAAATAAGCGCAACACGGCATAATACCCTAAAATAAATCACTATAATACTTTTGGCCGTGACAATCTCAAATCATATCCGAATAAAGGTTTAGCTCGTTTTAATCGTTATTTTTTAATAATATTTATTTAATTTATATAGAAGTATCCTTATATAATTATTTAAATGCTAAATGCAGCATGTTTGTAGCTTCAGTGTTTCCCTGTACCTGCTGGTCTACGGATGCGGTAATTTGGGTGTCAGGGAGATTGATTATGTCCCCCGTGCATTTATCGGTAGGTCGTCCATCGTCTAGCCAAAAAATGTCGCTTGCATTTGATTTGAAATTTAAATATACCATCCCGAACGTCTTCTGCATCTAGTTATGCTCCAGACAAATCCATCTTTCGCATGCACACGGCCTGACAGCAACGTCCATCTTATTTACTGCTTACTGCTCGATGCTTACTGCTCACTTCTTTCATACTTTGCTACTACTGCCCTGAGGGCTTTTATATATTGCATTTGTGAATAAATATTAACATAAAAATATTAATTTTATTTATTTAATTATATTTATTTTATTCACAGATACTTGAACGGGATACGCAATTCAATGTATCCATATAGCAAATAATGGAATATAAAAACTTAGATAAAACAAAACGAATCGATGTAAGTATGACTAATAATACAAGGGTCAGAGAAGAGAAAAATGTATTGAAATCTGTCTAGAGTAAATAGCAAAAATATATATATAAATATATATATAAAATTAAAAGTAAGGTACATAGTAAATATTAACAAAAAAAGTAAGTTAAGATTATATGACATAATAATATTAGCGAAAGAAACTAAGAAATTTCTGATTTAATTTTAGTATGGAATAATTGAAAATATCGAAGGAACAGAATTTATTTCCATGCCAATGTAGCCTTTGGGCTGGGGATCGAAAAAACCATTTATATGTAATACAAAACTATATTTCTTCTTCAAATTTGGCAATTTCACTTTGTGGCACCATTTTATGAATAAAATAATTAAAACACTTTGTTTTTACCACGATAATCTTTTTTTTTTTTTTAAATAAAGTCAACATGTTTCGAGAACGATGTTCTCTTCATCAGGACAATTAATGTACTAAAAACTAAATTGTCAAGTATATAGAGACAGGTGTGGGTAGAAAAGGAAGTAGTGTGGGGGGGGGGTTGAGGGGAGGGGTGAGAGGTGGAAAGGGGAGGTGCTTAGAAGATCAAAGACAAAAAGTTACAATGGAAATATGTTTAAGACAGGGTTATTCACAATATTAGTTTGATTATTAATAATATTTAAATTTCTATTGACATTTTTCCTAATTTCTAATATTTCTAAAAGGTCTAACTGAAAACCACTAACATTAGTGTGTAAAATTTTAATTAGTTTTTAGTTCATTTATTGTCCTGATGAAGAGAACATCGTTCTCGAAACATGTTGACTTTATTTAAAAAAAAAAAAAAAAATAAAATAAAGATTATCGTGGTAAAAACAAAGTGTTTTAATTATTTTATTAATCAAAACTATATTCTTTAATTGTTAAAGACTATTATTTGGTATCGTGTGTTGTTATTTACAATAATTATTCTTCTTATAGTTGAACAATAAAACTTTGGTTGAATTTCTGGATTTTAATCAATCTATCCCCTCGGTGCACTCTACTTGACTATCCGAAGAGTTTACTCAAGAAGAGATATCAATTTAACCATTCCTTACATCAATCAGCGTACGATTATATTATTTTGTTCCATGGATGATCAAATTGAACAAACGTATAATCTATACTAGACTGATCAGAATTCAGAGGCTTTATATATAAAAGGACAACGAAAACTGGAGAGGTTCATCTCTTGATAAGATATAATATATTTGTGGTCCAGTTAAACCTAAATATTAGAACATGTGGTTTACAGGTACCGACTACTAAAGTGAGGCCAAATATTTAACAACCTGTTATTTATATATTCTGAAACACCAAATAAATTGTCATTTAGCAGTGCACATACCAACTGAAATACAAGCTATAAAAAATGAAGGCAAGCTCTTTGTATAAAGAAGTGTTTTTTGAGTGGGTGACATTTCTTCATATAAACTAAAAAACAGCACAAGATTTATAGATGGATCCAACTCATAACTTACTTTCAAGTAATCAGGTGAATCCTGATTGTCACAGCGGGCGAAACGGGCATTAGCAATATTCCGTCGTGTTTGATGGGAGGCCAGTATAATCGTGTGCGGTGTTCGGAGATGTGATCGAATTTGCGAAGGTCAAATATATATAATGTACACATATTTTGCAGTCGCTCCAGTTTGCTTGTAAGGTCACTGTATATATCTAAATAACTCTCGTCTGCGTAATCAAGAATTGGTGGTAGTAAGGTTTGCACCAGAACTTGTTTGACGTTGATGTGGGAATTTGCTAGGTTTAAATAGTTGATAAAGTCCGTTTTATTTACTTTTACTAATTTGTATTGAACTCACGATTATAAGTTAAGTGCCATGATTCCATATACACAGTTACCCACCTTTCTTTAATGTGAAACCGCACAAGAGTTCCAACTGCTCCCAGCCGTCTGGAGCCAATGAGACTATGGCATCCCCAAAAGGAGTATTTTATAATGCTGAAGGTAGTGGGAAGAGGATGGTAAACTAAAAACGGTGTGGAATCTTTGCGCAGAAACGTCAGATCTAAGTTTTGGGGTGAAGGCATATTATAAACGATTCTGGTCATATTTTATTTTACAAGAGTCCTTAATGTGATTTCTTCATAAACAGCGTAAATTCGGTTGTGTTGATGTCACGCCGGGTGACGTTGGTGATAGCCGTCTTACCAGAGATTGGCGTTATGTCATAATGTCGTTGTAGCCAGTTGGAGCCGTTTTGGAAGATGCGGTTTTAGAAATCAATAATTATGAATGAAGATTTTATATTTTAGTACGATGATCTTAATCAAAATAATAAACTTTAAATCTTTCACAAATTTTTATCGGCATTCATAGTTTGTGAAAATACCCCGTTATTATTAACTCTATAAAGCATATCTTTTTTGGATTCTTTGGGAATGATTCGTCAGTAGCCAGAAGAAGTATAGAAGGTATTGGAATAAGTTTCCACGTAATCAGTGAGTGTATAAACAGACAGGCGGACGATTTGTCTGAGGGGAAGACTAGAGCGACACACTTTCTGAGATAAGGACCCTTCTGCATTCTGACATATGAACCAGATAAGGTGCATCGATACATAATTCATCGGTAGGCGTACAGGTTTTATGGGAACACAATTTCACGTAGTGGATGGGGTAAGTTGTGAGAAAATATACAAATACTCTTGGAGTAATTCCCATATACAAGAATTCATTATCGGAATAGATTCTTATCATAACCGAAACCGTATTATAACTAATACTCATACCATCACATTATATTAGTGTATTTGAGTATATTTATTTGAATATAATATCGGATGTATCTACCTACGGAGGGATAAGTCTGTTGTACACTTGTTGAAATTTGTGTAAGACACATTACACCTAAAAGTATAAGTTAATATATATTATTATTACATATATAAATAAATATATTGCTTTGAAATTTTTACACAACATTGCATTCGAATACGCGTGTGTTTTTATGTACCTATATTATACAGATATCACCTGTGACGGGCAAAAACATGCTTTTTTGTTACCTTTGGTAAAAATATGCTTCTTTGAAAAACGATGAAATGAAATCTGTTGGTCATAAAAGCAAACACGCGCTATTGTTTCCATATCTAATACACAGACAGACTGAGTCACAGCAACGTGTAGCGGGGTACGGCTAGTACTGATATATTGAAACAATTTCAAACTTTTTTACACATATTTTATTTTTGACCGTTACCAGTTTCAGCTTATTAAAGCATCTTCAGACAGTTGATATATAAACCATAGTTAAAAGAATAATCATACCAGTCCGAAGATAGTTATAGTAAGCTGAATCCAGTAACGGTCAATAATAAAATAAACGAAAAACATTTAAAATCGTTTCGACCTATCATTTTAATGGAATTCCAACACGAATCTGCAGTATCAAAAGTAGAAATATTGAAAAGTACAAGATTTATAATGGACACCCGATCATATCTCACATCATTAGAGGAAGTTCATTTATATTGTGTGGTGACACAAAGGGTGTCGCATGCAGCGGGTATTTGGCAACGAATATCATACTACCTACCAACATTTGTGTAGGGAGTCATCATGGAAAAGCTGCGGATCTTGAAGTAGCTAAGACATCGTGGGCAGATGGCATTATATAAGGAAATATTTACAAGACTTATAGTGCGTAGACTCTATTTGAGTAAATAGATTAATTTGAGTACAAGCAAACGTTTATAAATACAAATCGAAACCGTCTATTTACAAAAAGTGTCTATTTACTTTGTCAAAAATTAAGGTCAGACAACTTCCGCTAGTTTTCCTTATCTTATCAATTATTTCATTGTATTTTTGCCTAAGATTAAAGTTGCTGTCAATGACCTTTTAGAGATAGGAAAATAATGCTACGGCTAAACGTCGTTTATTTATCCTTAGTGTGTAACAAGTCAATGCGCTAAATTTAATGAATGAATTTGAATTAAATATAAACCGACAGCTAAACCTTTTAAGGAATCGAATTTATTTATCGCGTAATATTTGGAGTTTTTCATTTATGCAAACGAAGATAACCTTTCATTCTCATTCCTGGAAATTTATTTTATCGAAAAGATCGACTAAAAACTGAGTAATCTCGTAAACACTCAAAAACTCACCGAAAACGACCCTCCAAGCTAACAAACAGTTATTCTACCGATTTGTTTGCTTTAGGAACAGTTCATATGGTCTCATAGACATCGTGGCGTCTCCCTTATTGTCATGGTGGGAAATATGATCTGAAAGGTGTAAGAAAGAGAAAACACCTCGATATATTCAAATATAGATGTTAACAAAATATATTTTTTTAAATGTATGTACTTAGTTAATTATTTTTATTACTTATTTTTGCATGAAATGATAAAAAAGTTTTTTTTTTTTTTTTTTTTTATAAATTTAATTTAGATTAAATTTGATAATATTATTATTAAGTTCTGCAAGTGTTTTAGTTTTTTATTATTGTGACAGCTGTTTCGGCTTACAAGGCCATTTTCAAACTGTGGTTAGTCCACATTGAGACGACGTTTTTATACTATTTCAAATGTAAATTTTGAAGGTGCATACATTGATTTATTACTGGTTACACCGATGACATGATCTATTGTTGGTTAAACCAATCTATGTTTTCCCCTCAGTAAATGGTAATGGGTTCTTAATTATTTACTAATGACTTTATTGCTATGAATTATTTGGGTGCATTATACTGCTTGGGTTTTGTGAAAATACTAAGAAGTGGTGAGTAAATTATTTTCCGTACTTTATTAATTAGTGTTAAATTTGGGTCATTCGTTCGTTTATTGATTTCTAATTGTTCAAGTAAATTTAATCTAATGCCCTTTTTTTCTATATGCAATGGTTTAGGACCCTTGTTGTTAAGTGGGGTATGATTATTCACCAAGAGATGTTCTGCGAATTTTGAGGATGTGTTTTTATTATTATAACATCGTATATGTTCTTGGAATCTAGTTGAGAATGCCCTCCCCGTTTGTCCGATGTAAGTGGCGTTACAATCGGCGTGGTCACATTTTAATTCATATATGCCACTGTTATTGAGTATAGGGATTTTACTTTTAGAGTTTTTAAGGCTTGTTCCTAAATTATTGTTTGTTCGAAAAGCTATATTTAAACCACATTAACATTCCCTTAGACAATAAAGCTTATGTAAAAGAAAAGGAAACGATAAAAACGATCGCGATTAATAACGGCTATGAGGCAAATAACATTGAAAAAATAATGTTAATGAATGTTAATGAGTCTATGTACCATTGAATGGTACATAGACTCATTAACATTCCCTTAGACAATAAAGCTTATGTAAAAGAAAAGGAAACGATAAAAACGATCGCGATTAATAACGGCTATGAGGCAAATAACATTGAAAAAATAATAAAAAATAAGAAATATAAAAATAAAATCAATTTAATATATCCGGTAAATAACAAAAATATAGAAAAATTTGCATGTCTCGAATTCCTCGGCCCAATATCTGAAAAAATTGCAAAAGAAATTAAAAAATGTGGTTTAAATATAGCTTTTCGAACAAACAATAATTTAGGAACAAGCCTTAAAAACTCTAAAAGTAAAATCCCTATACTCAATAACAGTGGCATATATGAATTAAAATGTGACCACGCCGATTGTAACGCCACTTACATCGGACAAACGGGGAGGGCATTCTCAACTAGATTCCAAGAACATATACGATGTTATAATAATAAAAACACATCCTCAAAATTCGCAGAACATCTCTTGGTGAATAATCATACCCCACTTAACAACAAGGGTCCTAAACCATTGCATATAGAAAAAAAGGGCATTAGATTAAATTTACTTGAACAATTAGAAATCAATAAACGAACGAATGACCCAAATTTAACACTAATTAATAAAGTACGGAAAATAATTTACTCACCACTTCTTAGTATTTTCACAAAACCCAAGCAGTATAATGCACCCAAATAATTCATAGCAATAAAGTCATTAGTAAATAATTAAGAACCCATTACCATTTACTGAGGGGAAAACATAGATTGGTTTAACCAACAATAGATCATGTCATCGGTGTAACCAGTAATAAATCAATGTATGCACCTTCAAAATTTACATTTGAAATAGTATAAAAACGTCGTCTCAATGTGGACTAACCACAGTTTGAAAATGGCCTTGTAAGCCGAAACAGCTGTCACAATAATAAAAAACTAAAACACTTGCAGAACTTAATAATAATATTATCAAATTTAATCTAAATTAAATTTATAAAAAAATGAAATGGAGTTCTACGAATTAAACACAAAAACAATAAATAAAAAAAAAAAAAAAAAAAAAAAAAAAAAATATATAAAAAAGTTTGGCAACAATAATTTTAATAATAAATTTTTCGTTATTAGTTGTTTTAATTTGGTATTTAGAAGAAAAAAAGTAAGTTGGGCCAAATAAAAAAAAGTTTTTTGTGCATGCATTAAAAAATTGTTATTTAAGATTTCACGTTTATTTATAATAATAAAAATTGAAAACGTTTTTCATCACCTTTCAAAAGCAGTTATTAATTTTCGGATATGTAGGCTTTTATTTCAAAACGGAAATACACACAAATTCTTAGACCATATGACACATATGACCAGTCGGTGGCCGAGTTGACATCGCTTTTGGGTCCCAACCAGGCGTAGTGTGTTCAATTCCTCGGCTGGCTAAGTCCTCCAAGCAACATTTTCAGCTTACTGTGGTGGTAGTAGGAGATTTTCAAATATTGTCAGGTTATTCGTAACCCGGGAATGTTTATCTTTCTTTTAAAAAGGGAGAAGTTTTACTTTTTTTTTTTACTTTTGAGAAGTATGCCAGAGGCCTGAAGGATTAAATATCATAGATCTATAACCAACAGTGTGAGTATTGTCATAATAATAAGGAGTAAAATACACATTTAGAAATACTTAGGGAAAGTCACCATGGAAAGTTGCCGGAATTACTTTCCTTACTGTGTTACTTGGGGTATTTCTTCTTTAGTTAATTACTGGAGGATCTTTGAGTATTATATAATAATATGTAATCTTTGGGTAATTTTAGCTTTAAAACTGACCTTGTAGGTGTAAGTGACATTTTAGCCGAACGAGAGCGATTTAATTCCCGGTAGATAACGATATAAAATGTTGATAATATTTAAAAGTGATTTTCCAATAATTATGTGGTAAGGTGGCAAAATCAGATATTTATACTAGTGTACCCAGCGTTGCTCGGGGTTATAAATGATTAGGATTAAAGTTTCGAGGTTGTGAATACTAGTCTACCTCTAAATGGGGTGCATTTTTAAGATGGATCTAATACAGGGTTTTCCAATAAGAGGTGTTATTTTGATATTCAATCGTAAAAGATCAATGGTTTCGTTGCTTGTGTGGCACGTAGCGCCGTCTTGTTGAAAGTAAACGTTGTCCAGATCGATACCATCCAATTCCGGCCATAAAAAATCATTAATCATCTCTCGATAGCGTAATCCATTCACCGTAACTGTTGCTCCAGCCTCATTTTAGAAAAAGTAAGGTCCAATGACTCGGCCGGACCATAAACCGCACCAAACAATCACACGTTGAGGATAAAGAAGCTTTTCAACAATAACTTTTGGGTTTTCCGAGCCTCAGATGGAACAATTTTGTTTGTCGACAAAGCCACCGAGGTGGAAATGGGCCTAATCACTCAAGATGATTTGCATTTGATTCACTCAAGTGAATTTTAATAATTTTAATGCGTTGTTGAAGCGTGTATCGTTCCATTTCAAATGTCAAAAAATGACAGCTTCAAAAGTAACATCTACTGAAATAGCGGGCTATTCAAAATAACACCTCTTATTGGAAAACCCTGTATTATTGCAAGAATTGAAAAAATTACATTTTTACCATGTCTTATTCGGGCGTAACCCGACTTATTCTACCATTCACTTCCATATCATACATTCTCCTTACACCTCTTTCTTTATTCAACACATACGCCTATTTTTACTAAACATAAGTATTTGATTCACTTGATCGTGCCATGTCTTCCTTGAACGTCTCCAACTTCTTTTACCATTCACTTCCGTGACTTGAATTCTCCTTACACCTGTTTCTCCGTTCATCACGTACGCCTTATTTTACCACAAATTATTATTTTACCACAAATATATTTTTATTATAATAAATTATTATTTTTCCACAAATTATTATTTTACCACAAATTATTATTCGACTCCCGTCTTCCTCGGGCGTCCCGATTTTTTCCATCATTCCGTTATTGTAGTATCAATATATCCACATGGTTACTGTTAAAAGACTACATTAGATCGATTTTAATTAGATTTTATCTCATTCCAGTTCAGAGATAACGCGTTCTATTCATACCACTCTCTTAACATACTCTTGGCACTCTTCAGGATAATCTCTGAAATTTTCAGCGAAATCGGTCCAGTAGTTTTTGAATTTATAGAGCACTAACACATGAACATTTTTTTATTTATTTACAGATAGATAGAAGATTTACCTACATACTAAACTCGAAAGCTTCACAAAAAAAAAAGAAAAAAAAATAGAAAATATATTGTATTCTAGATTATATTGTATAGAATATATTATAATAGAAAATAAAATATTTAACTCTTTTTTGCTAACTACCTATGTACCAATAGTAATTATGTTAATTTAAATAGCGTTTTTTTTGTAAGGCTCTAAAAAATTACATAAAGGGTCAGCGTGATTTCCACATAAACGATATTTACAGGATGATTGATTATTTATATGTATGTTATGCAAACGTGTTGATTCAGGACTTCACCCCTTCTTGCTATCTTTGATACTAATATAACTAATAATTCTATAAAAAATCACCCAGTAAAGACAAAGTTTTTTTACCATAAAATATTCACATTTTAAAATGACATTAAAAATGTTTTGACTAAGGATTATACCGTCCTTCTTAGAGACTGGAGTCAACTATTCTAACCACCTCGCCAAATGTCGACAGGGTAGGACCGACATTTATTTCGTATATTAACTGCTTTTATGTCATCTGATTTATGTCCGCGTGTATGTACGTGATCGAGTCAATCTGCCAAGATTCATCTCAATCGGATGTTGGAATTGGGTAAGATTCCGCTTTCACGATGTGCATTCATTCGTTCCCGAAAACAAAAGTGAAATTCAATTGGACGTATTTAAGGATTATATTTCTAATTTTTTCTTATTTAATAAATCAAAAGCAAAATTTCCTCTGAAATCATAACATTTTATTAATTTATTTACCGTAACCATTTATTTATAATTATACATTCTGTCCAAAGAAGCGTGACTATATCAATGACAATTATCTTCAGGTGAAACTGGACAACCAATTTGAATGAAACTTTCTGTATGTGCATGTTAGTTTTGGAGCCGATATGTGGCGATGTTGTTGAGATCTTAAAAAAATTCATCCTATTTTTAATTTACAAATTTCTCATCAAAAAATACATACAACCTCAAATTTTAACTTCCCTGCATAGAAGGCGGTCTATGGCAGGACACTGTCTTATTTTATAAAATGCATTCCAAATGGTTGAGTTAAATTCCAACTGGTTTCTAATCATAATGTATAAAAATTCAGCCAAAACTCGAAAAGTAGTCGACTGATATCGCTGACTGTTTAAAGATATTTAAATGAAAGAAGAAGTCGAGGACGCCTGAGGAATACTTCATATACTATCTCTGTACCGTAATGAGATACGGTGTCAAATTAGAGTCGATGTAATGTAGTTTTTTAACAGTGACATTGTGGTATACAATAGTGAATGGCATAAGAAGTTAGGACGACCGAGAAAGGCATTGGCAATAGTTAAGCATAATAATAATAATTATAATTACATCCAAATTCCTTTATTTTCTATCCAGCAATAATAATTATATTTACAAAGGGATAAAATATTTTAATAGTCTTCCCGTAAATTTAAATAAATAACAGAATTGGTATTATTGAAAAAAGCAAAATTATTTTTAAGTAACTGAACACTCTTTAACTTCATTAAAAAATGCAGTAACTTCATTTCGAACCATACCTATTTATATTATATAATGTTACCACATCCTGTATTATTATACACTTTACGATATTACTTTTTACTCCAACACCAAACTCAAGAGCTAGTTCTCTTCATTTGTGTAGAAATAATTAAAAACATATATTTTACAATTTGTTCTTATGTTATTTTCTATTTATTATTTGTAATAATATTATAAATTGAATTTTTTTTATATATTATGTATTTTAAACGAATAAATTGTGAAAAAAATCATTTATCAAACTTTCTTCAGACATCCAGGTACCTTAAATGCGAATCAAAAAGCCCAGATAAACAAGACAGTTTCACATTTACAAAAAATCTTTAGTGAACTATACTCTTATGTTAACCTAGTCAAAATTGACCATTTGGCTAAAATAAGAACTGCTTGAATAATAAAGTGAATGCAGACGATTTTTCGAAAACGGAAACGAAACACAAAAACAAATTAACAGACAGACGAAATGCGAAACAGTTGAGTCTCGCTCAGTCTACCGTCTGTGTCCGCGCCCCATTACGGTTTGGCGTTTTCTTACTTACATATATGGTTCGGTATATCGCATAATGATCTAGGTCTATGCAATATTCATGGCAAGATGAGCATCTCATCAGCATTAATATGGATGAGAGCATTTCGGATGACAGATCAGGAAACATCTACTCTGGGTCAGCCACTGGACCGTGTTGCTATCCGAGGTACAGACGTACCATCGCCAGTTTCTGGGAATTATGTCAGATTTTAGGCTGACAGTCTCACGTCTCGGATTATCTGTTGTCATCAAAGATTGCATTAAAATATGTCGATGTTAACACTTTCTGGTTTGGATTCACACGATTATTTACATTTTTATGTAGTAAAGGTTTTATGGGAAATCTACTGTATTATTTAAGCGTGGACGTCTTGAAATTATATCAAATAACATAAGGTTGTTGATCGTTGCTGCTTTTCCATTTCCCCTTGAACAAACGTTTCGGATAGCTCTGTAAAGTGCCTACATCTTTTGTCTTGGTAATATTTTATATAATATAGTTAAAAAAGAAGAAGATAATAACAAATCTAAATTAAACAGAACAAGACGTAGAAAAATAATAAGGTAACGATCTCAACTTGTAATCCTACAGAGGATCTTTGTTTTACCGGGTCAACATCTCAACGTAACATGTCATTATTGTCGATCTTATATTTCGAATTCAGAAATAAAAATTGTTCACAAATTTTTATTTGCTATTTTTTTGAATGATTACAAAATTGTAAACAATTCGCAAAAACATAGTCCCATTGGCTGAGTGATTAGTAGCGTTACAACTGTAATCGATTCGATTCCCAGTTGTGTTACCTTTTTATTTGTCTTGTCTGTTTCATGTTTCGTTTAGTATGATCTTCTTCAATGATATATTACATTGATGTATTATTATTACCTTGAAAAGTAATTGAAAGAAGTTATACAAATAAAATTAAAATTGAAATGTGTTTTCTGCATTTTATTCATGTGCACTTGTACACGTGACGAAAGAATAATGAGCATTATGTTATTAACATTCAATCGGGTTGTATTTTATATTACCTATTCAAATATTATCCACTTTCCAGTGTTATTTGCTGATTGTAATCTACCAAATAAAACTACAGCATGTTTAAAAAATAATCGCTATTATTTACCATGATTCAACACCTTATAAAGGGATGGTTCGGAGAATTTAAGCAGTTCATAAAATTTCAACACAAGATTTATATATTTTTTTGTTTTTATATTTTTAACATTGTTTTAACTTAACCTCCTGTGTGACAGCAAGAAGTGGGCGGCAAGCAGTAAGCGGCA
Organism: Hesperophylax consimilis; assembly: GCF_061612785.1. NCBI lineage: Eukaryota > Metazoa > Arthropoda > Insecta > Trichoptera > Limnephilidae > Hesperophylax > Hesperophylax consimilis. The sequence continues at coordinate 43,462,348 of NC_142839.1, read as the reverse complement.
AGCAGGAATCTGTGCGTGTCTCATCCGTGAGAACTTGGCACAATGAATGACAGTATACATTTAAATGTTTTAGTTTACTGTCACTATCTGTCCACCAAATCCACCGCCGTCTCTGGAGCGCATTAAAATTTTCCACTTAGTAAAAAACTGTTGTTTCAAAATAAGCATCTTCTTGTTAGTTGCGTGGATTAGATGGGTTCATTGGATTTGGTGGTAATTACTACGTGTTTTTTAAGTATTCAAACCAGAAATGAGACAGACTTGGAGGCCACAGGAGGGTACCCGATATTGGATTTAGGAGGTACTCAGATAATATATAGGTAAGAAATACGAAATGAAAAAGATCAGTGTTTTTAAAACTTTTTTTATCAAATCAGAGAAATCAGAGCAATAAATAATTGATGAGTAGGTACCTATGTAGACAGGTACTGAATGAATATATTATGAACAGTCAGATTGTTCTAGTTCTGAAAAAATCAATAACTTAATTTTATTTTTTAAACGAGAATATATATTTTATACATGATATTACATTTTTACACAGGAGGTCACGAAGAAAATAATATCCCTCAAGACTTACGTCATTTTTGTGGGTTCTATATGTAGAGTCTTTTTAAGAGAATGAAGGAGAGGAAATTCGGGGAAGGAAAAGGGTATGAGAGGTGCGAAGGAATCTAGGGGTCAGTATATCCAGTAGTGATGGGCGTGTGAATGCATTCCTCCTGTTGCAGTGCAAGACGATAGGTCGATAGAAACCAGCTGGAGAGGTCAAAGGGTCTTCCCTAACTGGCCTCTTCCGATCTGGCCCGAACACACCTCACTCGATGAACTCAGGCACCCCTGCTAAGTCACCAAACGTAGCGAATCACTTGGGATGACATATGGCAGAGGTGTTGGTCATTCAATGAATGGTTCCTGGGGTGGCAGTACCCGTACTCGCCTCCCAAATTAAAATTGAATACTATTATAATAAAAAATGTTCCTGACTCATCATTTTATAATAAAAAATACAATACAAATACTTTGTGTTTTGACAAGAATTCATCATAAACTTTGTATGAACTAGCTGAAAGTAGAAATAAAGTTGTCTCGTATCAATACACAACTCATCAACATACAAAACTCGCCAATACTTGATACTCGAGAATGATTAATATTTCATTAAAATTCTTCAGTCCTAATACTCCAGACTTTTAAAAAAAATCCCAATTGTATTCTTGCCACTAATTTTCTAATAAATGTAATATCATTAGTAATCTTGGGGAAAATAGTAAATTTAAAATCAATATCAAGTGTTTTACTACTCTGCGCGCAAAGTCATAAACTGTTGTCCCAAAAACGGCGCTATACAAGTTATCCAATTATTATTATTATTTATTTTTTGTTAATTTACGGCCAATAGGAAGTAACCTGGTAAGCACGGAAGTAAGAAGCTGGTAAGTAACATAGTAGGTATAAATCGAACCTCGGAGGTAAAAACTCCGTGGTTATTACATTTCAAACAAAATGAATACGCGTTGTTGGAATTTACGGGAATAAATAATATTTTTCATATAATTTGAAATCTCTGAAACTTTCAGTATTGAAATTGAGTGCTTTTGTAAATTAAAGCCCAAACAGTTTATTTACCAACCATAATTGCCCAATGAATCGTTTATGGTGAGATTTGTTGAAAGTTCGACGGATGCTGCATCTGCACCTGATCCTATTGAGGAGCAGTTAAACATCCTCCCGAATAATAGGTTATTTCTCAGACTAAAGATGCGCTCAGCTACCTGTTCGTTCCCAGAGATGAATGCAACGAGAAATGAATGCGCCCCGTAGGTCTAATATTGCCACAACTTTAGATGCATAAAATATAAAATATTTTAATTTATTTTACTGAAATTGCAAAGACATGCATTTTCTAATTAGATTTTCAATGAAAATCTTCTATAATTTGGCCAAACAATGCCTGTTTCATTTAAACTTATTTCAAATTAGAATAATAATAGTACCAACCCAATAAAACCTTTTTAAAAGTAGTAGTCTGCTTTATGTCACAATATCTAACCTTCTTATACAGATTTTACATTCTTGGACAGCGATGTATGCACACCTCTGATATGAGAAAACTTACTGATTTGAAATATGGTTACTTTATTAAAAATCATGTCAAATTATTCGTTTTCCTGTTATAAGTGGGACTATGATGAATTATTTGATAAGTTTCATAAAAAAACCATCAGTAAAACACGAATATGTTATGAGGAAGTCGGAACACGTGTTTTTCAACATAATAAAAGTTACACGTGTTCAGATACATTCTGAATGACTAATATTTTATTGTAAAATGATAATGCAGTCTCATTTTTAATTGCATTTTGATAAAAAAGCCTTACTCATTTTTCTCCTTGAATAAAATATTACACCATGTTAATGACGGCCGGCATAGTCCAGTGGTAACGCATTGGACTGCCATTCCGAAGGTCGCGGGTTCGAACCCGGCGTGCGCAAATAAATTTTATTTGATTAATTTGTGTTATTTCACAATTAATTAATTAAAATAATATATAGTATATTTGCGGCACGTTCCAGAGTGGAAGATACTACCAGTATCGCCCTGGTGTAAGACCACCATTCAGAATTGAAACGTTGCTCTAAATGGCTTTAGCCGTGTTTAGTGACTAGATCTGAATAGCCAGGTACTTCCCCACCTTCCTCTTTCCCTTCCCCACTTACCTTCAGCCTCACAATATCCCCCAATTGGGGATGCCATAGTCTCACTGGCTCCAGACGGGAGCAGTTGGGACTCTTGTGAGGTATTCACTGTAAAAAAAAAAAAAAATTAACCTTTGACGCTTTACTTTTTATTTTGTACCCTTGACGCTTTAATAGGAAACGGAAAAGGTTCTCAAAATACCTGACAGACTTAATTTTTTTCAAAAAATCTCATAAGAAGTTCAAACAAAGTCGCCTGGCAATCGATTATAATGCTTTTCGAAAATAGAGTGCAGATTGTAACAATCCAACCATAATATGTCGATAACTGGTATTATGTGATTTGATTATATAATATTCCAAAACCTACAGGCAACTTTTAATCTAATTGCTAATATTTTTGGTGATAACTCCTAACTTTACGAAATATTTCAGCGTGTAATTTATTAAAAGCTAAGCCACAAAGTATCGGAAGAAGGGATTCGCCTCTATTAAGGCTGGTTTGTCAAGAGTTACGGTGATAATAGCGTTTTCCACCCACATAATTGTATATAAAACGAAAAAGGATGAGAGTACACCAAGTGGCAAACAAAACACATAAGATAATCCCTTTTTATAAGGGCACAGACTAAGAAACTGATAATAATAATAAAAATAATATTTGGATGACTTGTATAACGCTGTTTTTGGAAAAAATCACCCCAAGGGGGCCGTACAAATATGTATTATATTTCTACAATAACCTATCTTATTAATAAATATAGACTATAAAATGTTTTATCAACTACAACCACCGGTTTGTAGATCACTAATACAAAACAATATGTACAATGGATTTGACCATTGAACGTGATGCTGTGATAAAATGCACATATATATGATTATTTATTTATATTCTGTACAGACCTATACAGAATATACAGGACCATACTTACCTGAGAAGTCATTTGAGATCAACAGTGTTTATTGATGTTTAGAACATAACATTAGATTTATTATTAGCCAGTAAGTGCGGCAGTATCGCACCTGCCATGCGTGCGGACTTGCTTGCTTGCATTAAGTCCAATATCCTGTAGTAGTCCGCCTCTAGACAGGACATCCTGTCAGCATCCGCCCATCCACTTGCTGAAACACGAGAGAACCTCTCCGGCGCGGCGTTAGATTTGTTCAATATTGGATTACTCGACACACATCTGCACTCAACCTCGCCGCTGCAGTGTGCAGTCGGCAGGTCCCCAGGCGAGATGGAGCAGGTACCACTCACTTGTGCGTTTGGATTTTTTGCAGTTGGTCTTAAACGCACCTTAGATGCAAATACATATTATTTGTTTATAAGATGCGAAAAAAAACAAATCTCCGAAAAATTTATGTAATTTTTTAAAACACTCGTTTAATTAATTTAGAAATGCTTAGATGTTATGTATTTTCAGATTTAAACCTTTGCCACAGTTGTGAAAGCAACCACTTTCTCAATAACAGCGGAAGATACACTCAGCATTGCCCAGGTGTTAGACCACCATTCAGAATTGAAGTGTCGCTTGAAATGGCTTTGGCTGGGTTTCGTGACCAGATCTGAGTAGTCAGGTATTTCTTCAGCCACATCTTCCCCATCTCCTTCCCTTTCTCACTGCCTTCAGCCTTAAAACATACCCAAACAGCCATATTCTCACTGGCTCCAGACGGTTGGGTTAAAACTTGTTGGAACTCTTGTGAGGTATTCAAATAAAAAAAAAAAAAAAAACAGGAAACAGTCAAATCCTCCTTGCTTCACACATATTTCTACCTCTCAGTGTTCTCTCTCTACAACTGCTAAAGTATGGTACAAGTCTCGTAAATCATACAGCATCTGTTTTCTTTACGACTCGAAGACTCTGAGGTCGCAGAAGATTGATAGGCAGGTTTATTGAAAGCCTCATCCATTGACGTGTCTGGATCTAGCGGTGAATGGATATCGCGCATCGCTCCGTCTCCATTATGACCTGTGTCTTGGGACCGTCCTCCATTGTGGAACTTAATAACTTCATATTGTCTGCAGAGGACGTGGGCGCGAGGGGCATTGTGTTACCAACAAGAACAAAAGCTAATATCGGTTTTCAGGTGCGCTTTTGTCAAATCCTTGGCCTTTCTTGCAAACCTCATTGTGTGTGAGGCTATTATCAATGAATAGATACTCCGCAGTAGTTGTGATACACATTCAATCATTTACATACGAGTATATTGCTTCTTACACCTACTCGACTTTATAATAGACTGTGGGCATTTAGGCGTATTTAGTTCTGCCGATTCGAAAATGGTTTTATACTACTTATTCAATAAAATAACTGTTCTGGAGAAAAATAACAAAATTAATCAGTTACCAATAAGCTTAACAAGAGGAAAACGTTTATTTAATAAACGAATTTTATTTTATTTAATAATATTCAAAATAGAAATCGAATTTAAAAAACGAACTAAGCTACTTTGGTTAACAGCGAAACAGATGCTGACCATGAACGCGATGATATTTATAAATAAAATAATGTATAACGAGGCCATTCACAGACACAACACAGAGACGTGCAATTAAATGGAGCTACCAAAAAAGGAGGAACTAAAACGCAAAATTGTTTACCATACAAAGGGATGAAGTAGTTTGTGAATACGAACTACAAATTTTATAAAATTAATAAAAAAATAAAGAGAATATATCTATACCTATATAATACGGTAATCGGGCAACTCAGGACAATGCCAATTCAATACCCCGTTGAAAAGTGATACAATGTCATGAAAAGTGATGAAAAAACCGAGGTGAAATAAGTTACGTTAGGTTAGATTTAGAGGCCAGTTCTTTTTTCATCACTTTTAATGGCCTTATATCGCTTTCCAATTTTAATTAGTATAATATAAAACTGTCCTAAGTTGTCATGGAACCTTATAATACCTACCTATCATTTTGGTATCAACTACTGTATCTAAACATTTTTGGTTATACTGAACCGAAATGAATTAAGCAATAATGTGTGCATCTACCAAGGATGTTTTAGGTTCCATGCTAACTCAACACAGTGACTATTCAACACACCTTTAAAAAGTGATATAAAGTCATTAAAAATAATAAAAATAAAATAAAATTTTTAACCTTACCTAACCTATTTAACACAGTTAATAAAGTTTTTGTTTCATCACTTTCCATGACTTTATAGGACTTTTTAAAGATGTGATGAATTATCATTTTGATGATTTATCCGGTCAACTTATTTTATTATATTCGCATCGTTTTTACTTAAGTCCACACAGGAGGCCCCGAAGAAGTTTTCCTTAGGGCCTATTCCATCTTTGGAGATGCTGTGTGGATGGTCTACGGATTGAAGGGAAATTCGGAAAGATTTGTACACGGAGAATAATGAGTATTGCTAATTTCTTAAATGAGTATTGCTAATTTCTTAAATGAGTATTGCTAGTTCTTTAAAACGGGGTTGCAGGCCGTTTCGTGATAGTTTTTCAATCAATTTCTAATATATCGGAACACGTGTTCATGCACCTGCATTTGCCTTGATAATATATAACGACGACATGTGAAGAAAATAGGATTTTTATGAGCACATGTTCCAACATCGTGATAATGCATTCGTATTTTACTAAAAATTTATAATGAAACTTATCATTTCAATCGTTAATCGTTAAGGTCCTGCAATCCCGTTTGTATCCGATTACGAATAATTTAAAGAGATTTTTAATAAATTCTCACAACTTATTTTTCTCCGTTTAGCACATATCAATACTTCAACGACTAATGTGGGGTATTTAACAAACCATCTTATTAAACACCGTTGAAAAATCTAATGTAATGATTTCTTGAAAACCGAACGTAAATTTACCAAGCGAATCTTAAAACCATGAACAAATAGAGAAACTTTAATATCAATTCTGAAACCATATTGTACAAATTATAGAATTCTTCAGTGAATATAATAATTATACATTAGACATTATATAAACTAGTCACAGAAAACCTTACAATCAAACACAAGACTCTTTGAAAAAAATAAAGAATCTAAATCTAAATAGTATAAAACAAAGACGCTATCCGCGTCTATCTGTTTGTGCGCTTAGTTCTTCTAAATAACGCGGATTTTTGTAGGGTTTTCACTATCATTTAGGGAATTTCTTACGAAAGGTTTATAAATATAATACATACATATTATATTTATAGAAAGAAGAGAAAAGTCGATATTTTGTAATCAAGCAGTAAACAAATATTTTCGGGAGCTTACATTGCAAACGCTGGCTAAACCTTATAAAATAATGTGCCACGGATTTGCATAACATAAAAAATCCTCAAAAATTCCAAACTTTACCCCAAAAAATTTTAAGTCCCTGAACAACGCCGGGTACACGTCAGCCAGTAGATTATAAGATAATCTTTAGTTTATTAAATAAAATTCAAATGATAGTATACATTTTGTACACGGCTTGTTTATTCCATTTAAGTTTCTCACAGTGCGCATGGAAATAGCCTTTATCTCAGATTGATCTTTTTATTCATCACTTAAAAGATTCATTCGTTTACATAAATAAAACGAACAAACACATTCGTGTAAACTGTAAACCACTACCGGCACAGTCGGCGATGTGTCAGGTTACACTAAATGTATTCATTAGTCTTCTCAGAGCTCATTTCATCTCGCTACTGTGCGCAAAGACGTCGGTGTTTTATTTATTGTTCGAAGAAATCTTCAATTTTTCTCACAGCCTCCCATCACACATTACCCCACCTTACCGCACCCTCGTTAGCCGAATACAACTAACAAAATACAAATATGAATGTAGTTAATTTAGAACCCCTACGAAAAAGGGATCAAATCATTACATTGCTCTCAAATGACTTTAAGATCATCTTCTGTTAGGTTCTTCTAACTTGTTTTTTCAGTGGTGTCAGTAGATACGATCTTTACAAATCCGAGGTTCCCAAGAGAACTATTTCTTCCAGTTTATAAACATTTTTTTCCTATGAATAGAACGGGCAAGCAGGTAGCTGTATTCCGCATTGCTGTAAACACGGTCCCATTTACCCTACTTGTTTTGTGTTTATGGAAATAAACAAGATAACGCAGAGATAAACCATTATTGTTTGTGGTTTACTCTGATGAATTTGTACATAAAAACTTCAACAAGTTATGCTTTTTATATAAAATTGGTAGACATAATTATAATTTTAAAAAAATATATACCGGATACAGTTATTCATTAAGCAAAGTCTTCTCGTGGTTGAGTTGAGAGGTTATTGATGGTTTGTTAAAACCATTTTCAAACACATTTTCAGAATGAAAGACATTTTTCGTACCTCATTTTTTTAAAACACTGTATAAATTTAGGTATCCATAAACAAACTCTAAATATGTGCTAGTTTCCCTTTTCCAATTTGCTCGTGCGGATTGATTGAAAAAAACATGCACTTTTCTTAAAATCATGAATTATTCGTGTGCCAAAATCCAAAGTAATTCGATAGTTCTTCACAGTTGCCATAAAATAACAAAATATCTTTCACAAATTATTCATAAGGATAACATACTTATCTCTCAGTAGGTGTCCATTTACTTTGCAAAACATGCAGTATATTATAATCAGATTGTGTGTCGATAGGCATGCAGGTTTATGTATTTATTATATTGCGGACGTTTGACTTGACAAATGAATGAATACCAAAAAACGATGTTCCGCATTCACGACGGCAGCTCAATCGAGTCACTAGAGCACTGAGCAGAGCCGTAAAGAGTACAGTGAGTATTTAAATATATACAATAATATAATGATGATTATTACTTCCTTACTCGCCATCACGCTGTTTCTCGGCGATTATTGTCACCAGGCGGAATGCAATAAATTCTGTCTTTACCCTGTTCTGATATTCTCTATTACTATATTGCTTTCCGGTTATCGTTAAGCTATATTACCTGCTTTTAGAGAGTTGAATTACCCCAATCAGTAAAACTTGACTTGGACATTGTAAATTCAACTGAACTGTTATCAAGCTGTATATAGTCGGGTCATTCCCAAACGTTTCGGCTGAGTGTTCATTCATCTTAGTGTGTACATAGGTAGGTACTTGAAAACCAAAAACAATACAGTGGCTATTAAGTGCCTACTCATTTATTTAATGAGCGGGCAACTTTCTGCTAATGCAAAATGTTCACAATAAGTTTTACAGTAATCGAGTTGTTTTAACATATTTGTAAAAAGCATTTACTTTGTGGCTCGTCTTAATTTACAATAAAATATATAAATTTGTTGAGTTGTTTAAATTTAAAATAAGATAATCCTTTCTTTCTCTCCAAATAAGAATCCAATCCAGCTTTAATATTAGTGGAATCGATGACATTTTGTAGAAGTTTGTTCCATGCATCCACTATTCTTTTTGCAATAAAGTGTTTCATAGAATTGGATGCAAAAAGCATTTTATTAATTTTTTAAGTGTGATTTATATTTTAGTTGATGGTGAAGATTTTTTGGATGCCAGGGCAACTATAATGTTCAGATAACATTTCGAAAGTATCAATCAAGCCACCCCTTTCTCCACTTTCTTTTAACGTTGGTTAATTGAGTATATCTTCATATTGCCGGTCTTTTCTTCAAGTTCTTGGCATTTTTGTAAATCTTGTCTTTACTGTCTCTATTAGATCCATATATTTCGCAAAGTATGGACTCCATATTTGGAAAGCATATTCCAGGAGATTGGTCATAATTCATATCATTATTAAAGGGGTGTTATAGTATAAATCAGTTCTTAATGGACAAGTATCTTGACGTCTAATTAATGAAAATAACGTTAGTACTGCTACCAGCTTCCAATATGTTAATGCACAAGCCTTCATAATTATTAGGCACATTGTTCCTACTAAGTGTCACCTCATTAAGTATTAAACAGAGTATCTACGTAGAAGCGTGGCATTACTCACGCGTACCTGATATTAAAGCGGCTTATTAAGGCTTGTCTTTGGCCGAACCTTACTAACTGCAGACTGCTCCGTGGCATACAAGCTGCCAGCCTGGGACCTGATTATCATACCCGGTACCAGGTACTTCAGAAACAATGGCCTCCCACGCGATCTCCTCCCAGAAATCTGTGGACCAGTAAACGAAACACCACTAACGAAAGCAATGGCACTGCTTGGTGTTGCCAGTTTGCGCAGATCTAAGGTGCGTAATAACAATAGTTACCTAAGAGTAGGTACTCTATTATTTACGTTAAGGCTATCAAAACATTTGTATTAGCACATTTCTTAGATAAATATTTTTTGCGAGTGAATAAATTTGTTATGAAATTTATTTATTGACTGACCCTAGAGTTTTTACAAACATAAAACGTTTCGAAATTTTAAAGATTTTTATCTTTATATATATATAAATAACAGCACACATTATCAGTATATGTTAAAATTTATTTAAAATCAAATTCAATAATACAATTGCTCCAAGTATATATTTTTAACAAACTTATAAAAAATAGTATTGTAATTTTCTAGTTTTATTTATTTGTAATTAGGTAATTTGTATAATTTTTTTTTTAAATAAATAAAATAGTATGTATAAGTGAACTAAATAACATATTACCGAAATACATATAATATAAACATTTCGGGCACATTTGTACCTCCTTCAGGGTAGTACCTTTTTTTGCATTAACCCCACTCAAGAGGCCCTGAGGAAAATAATTTCCTTCAGGGCCAACATCATATTTTGGAATGCTGTCTGGAGGATCTTTTTTTAAGCAAAGGAAGTTCTGGGAAGGTAAACGGTATGAGGGGTGTCCAGAAGCGACGGATATGTGAATGGTATATTTTATACCGTTGATATTAAAATAAATAAAAAAATAAAATAAATATTTCCCTCCCACTGCAGCGCAAGACGATGGGTCGAGAGACCAGTTTTAGGGGTCAAAGGGTCTCCTCAAACCAGCCTCTCTTGATCTGGCATGCCACACAGCTGGTGGGCAGGTGCCTCCTTAAAATACTTCACTCGATAAACCCGGGCACCCCTGCTAAATCAACAAATGTAACGAGCCACTTGGGGTGACCTCGATTTCTCGAGTTTCTCGATACTAAATAACATTTTCAACTGTCATCAAGAGTGTAATATCAATTTCTGGATATATTGCTCAGGTTTTGGTAAAAGGGTTTGCAAACCCCACAAAATTATTGGTTTATTGAAATCTGTATCGATAAAAAAAATGTTGCTGTACCGACGTTAAAATATATTTTTAAATATATATATTTTTTAAAAGAAGACAAAAAAATTACAATTAGGTATGATTTTAAATTTTCACGGCTAAAAGTATTATAGTGATTTGTTTTTGGGTATTATGCCGTGTTGCGCTAACTCCTTCTTTAGCCAACATTTCGGACAGCATTGAATTATC